>NW_020537758.1:59766956-59836375 GCF_003426905.1 Ctenocephalides felis
CGGTGCATTCGAAATTTATTTCGGGTGTTTTGTAATCTCTCAATTGCGTCAGGTCTTCCACATTATTACGGTAATATAAGATTTTTTTTATAGCTGAATCTCGTATTTCCTTTTTATTATCAAACAACATTGCTAATAAAATATTTTCCGAGTGAGCATAGTATGCGTTTTCTTTAGCAACAACAATTGTCTTAAATTCGAGTCGGTCCAGCTAATAAATTTATAAAATAATATACTACCATACACCACAGAGTTGTAATATTTAATGTTAAAGTACATTGGAATATATACTTTCATTACGTAGTTTGCCAGAATTTTCAAATTTTTGGATGGCTTATTAGTAGTTACATATAACCGAAGTAACCTACTAGCCTTCGTGAGCCAACGGGAATGTGCTATTGGCCCTGGTTTCATGTTAGCTAAGCCTGTCGATACTTCTCCAGAAGCAACTGCTTTAGCTATTTTTATTAAATAACTTGAGTCAGTTGTCGATTCAGCAGGACTTATATCAGCCAAATTTTCAAGTGGGATTGTTTCAAAGTCTTTTACCGGCTGGAAGTATATAGGAAAAATAAATTATATTGAATTTGAACATAGGGTATTAAAAAATAGTAAATATGTTATAACTCACCGGTATATTTTCGCATGTTTCAATTTGTTTGCTTAATATTCCAGTTTTTGTTCGTGGTCCAGTGGTCAATGATTTTTCCAAATAGTTAAATAAATGGCGAAGTGGAAGTTCGTTAAAGTGGAGAAGACACACAAACCAATGCAGTGGCCTGTTTAACTGAATTTCAAATCGACGTAAAATACCATTTTTCACGCCTGTATTTGCTGGTTCACCATCGCAACATATGCCTATCAAAGAATCGAGAGCTATTCCTTTATCGGCGAAAAACTCGTTCAATTTGATTACTTTACTTTCCGAATCTTCATTTTCCAATTTTGTGTAACCCAACAATTGGCCATTCGGTTCCTTTAAAATAACTAAATGCGCTTCTTTAATCATTCGTGGGTGAAACTTCTTATCGATTTTTTCCATGGTAATAGAATCATTTTTTCGGCCGTCGAATGAAAATGCTATTAATTCAGAAGAATCATATCGTTTGTGTAGAGCTTGCCTATTTTTCTGCCTCTCACGAACGCTTTTATTTTTATCCATAATGACAGGATTGCCCCAATCATCCGTTATGCCCAGGTCACGCAGGATTGCCGTCACCACGCCAGAACCAACTCTATCAGAAATTGCAAATCTGTCGCACATTAAGGCATAGCTTGGAGCCTTATATCTTCGACTATATGGACCACGTTTTATATGAGAGGTATTTTGTGAACTTTCCGAACTGCTTTTAGAATCAAAATCAACATCTGGAGTATATGTCTCACCTGGAGTAATATTGCTAGTTATTGTAGATTCTGATACTTCATCTTCAATTTTTATAATATATTCTGGTATCGTAGATTTCCTCTCATTATGTTGATCCATCATAAACGCTTGTAAATGTTCTGGGATCAGTCCACAGGAACACAGTAATCTTCGCAAATCACATTTGCATTTTCCAATATAAAATAATTCTTTCGTGGATTCTACAAACTCCTGAAATGATGCTTGGGTAGACTTGCTTTTATTTGTACTTTTATATTTATCAATCAATCGGTTCAATTTTCTAGCGATACTTCGTTTCTCCATAATTGGAATATCAATTTTTTCCCACGTCTGAATCAATTTCGTTACCACATTTGGAGTAAATGTTTTATATGAAAACATTTTATTTTGTTTTTTTGATATTTCGGGCCAAATAAAAATAATACCTGATAATTTCCATACTTGTCGGAAGATTTATTCCAGTAAATTCTTTTGCTTCCCCAAATGTAATTTGATCATGCGAGCGCATATGATTCAAATTACTGGCACTTGCGCCGGAATTTAAATAAGAATTCGCCATTGATACTTCACGTCTAACTGGAGAACTGAATGAAGATTTATGCCAATTTTTCACATTAATATATCCTTTTCGAAACTTCGAGAATTATTATAAAAAAATACTAGCGCACTCTGATGGAAATAAATAACAACAAACTAAACCCGATTTAAAAACCCCCGTACAAACTATCAATCAAAATATAACTCACAATTTGAATTATTCACATGCCTAAATTAATATATTAGCTTATTAAAAACAGTATTTTATTGAAAATTTCGCTGGCTAAAGAGTTTTTGCGATATATGGTTTTGAAGTCAAAATTCATTTAAATAACACATATATTTCATATGAAAAGGTGCCCATATCGCTTAATTTTACTTCTATAATGATTCGGCCCACCCTAATATATATATATATAAATGTTTAATATGAACAAAACAGCACTCAGATTTTTTTAACACAACTTTATTTTATGGTTACAAACGTTTCGAGACCATGGTGTGCCTCATCATCAGTGTAGTTTTAATAACAGTTAATTATTACTAAACATTCTTTAATATTTTATTTAAAACTATATTTTGACTTTTTAATATAAAACATCAACTATTCTTTGCATTGGCAAGTGACAATTGTTTCAATCAATGCTTGACAAGGTACTAACTGACATGTGACATTTACAGAATTATTCGAAACAAATCTGAAGTATCTAACGGAGACAGGATGGGTAACATTAAAATATAAACAAAGGAAGGCGCTCGCATATAAAAATCGATAAATATGAAAAACAGATTAATTTATTGAAAAGAATAAGATAAATGAAAAAATTATAAATTATTAATGATGTTTATATAAGTGTCATGTAAAATATTTGTGTCGGTTCTCAGATTTATGCTATTATTAGTCCGAACTATTAACATTGATTCTGCCATGCTCCGTTTAAATAAGTCTTTCTCATGGAATAAGATTTGGGGATTGTCAAAATCAAACTTATGGTTGTTGATATTAGCATGATCCACAAGTGTACTTTTAAATTTTTTTTTCTCTATTTTTTCGCATTGTAATTCATGTTGCCTGAGTCTTTTTTCTAAGTTCTGGCAGGACTGGCCAATATAAGAGCAATTACAATCCAAACAATTTACTTTATAAACTATATCATTCTTTTTTGTTAAAGGAGTTTCATCTTTAATGTTGAAATATAAAAATTTTAATTGTTTCAATGAAGAAAAAGTAATATGAATGTTGTGTTTTTTGAAAAGTCTTTTTGATAATTGGTTAAAATTATTGTCAAGATATGGAAAATTAATGAAAAAAGTTTTTTCAGGAACACTTGTTTTGCCAAGTAATTTTGCGACTCTGTTTTTAATAATTGGACAAATTAACTTATATGGAAAATTATTGCCAAGTAGGATCGTTTTAACTAATTTTATGTTTGTATCATAAAACAGAGGATCAGATAGTAAAATAGCGTGATCTACAAGATTTAAAATGGTAGAAATTTTTATATTGAGAGGAACATTTAGTATTACAAGATTTGGAAAATCAGGTTTTAAATTCTTTATCTTCCAAACCTGTGGTTTATTTTAGATATGTCGATGACACATTAATATTACTTAATAAAAAAGATATAGATAATGTTTTCAACAAATTCAATGAGTACAATTCATTTTTACAATTCACTCAGGAACTTGAAAATGATTCGACGTTACATTTTCTTGACGTAAAACTCATTAATAGAGGCGGTGTATGTTATACAGACTCGTACAGAAAAGATAGTTGGTCCGGGAGATACATTAATTTTAATTCGCATGTTCCTCTCAATATAAAAATTTCTACCATTTTAAATCCATACAATTTAAATAAATTAATATCTGAAATCTTGCTTGCTTTCCAGTCGAGGATGCTTTTCACGAGATAGTAGTGTCGCTATCATAACACCTTCGCGATTTTGCTCTAATACGCGTTTCGATACATTAGCCAGTAATTGAACATGTCTCTCAGTTCCCTGAATGTGGACCGGAATTTTAGGGTCACTCCATGGACACTCATTGCTTTGTAGATATTGTACTAGATGTTCATGAGGAATATTTAGCGTAAAGGCTGGTTCGGATATATTTGAATAATCATCCATATCTATCATATTAGTATAGTCGGTGCATTCGAAATTTATTTCGGGTGTTTTGTAATCTCTCAATTGCGTCAGGTCTTCCACATTATTACGGTAATATAAGATTTTTCTTATAGCTGAATCTCGTATTTCCTTTTTATTATCAAACAACATTGCTAATAAAATATTTTCCGAGTGAGCATAGTATGCGTTTTCTTTAGCAACATTGTTCACAATTTGTCTTAAATTCGAGTCTAAATATTGCGTCCAGCTAATAAATTTATAAAATAATATACTACCATACACCACAGAGTTGTAATATTTAATGTTAAAGTACATTGGAATATATACTTTCATTACGTAGTTTGCCAGAATTTTCAAATTTTTGGATGGCTTATTAGTAGTTACATATAACCGAAGTAACCTACTAGCCTTCGTGAGCCAACGGGAATGTGCTATTGGCCCTGGTTTCATGTTAGCTAAGCCTGTCGATACTTCTCCAGAAGCAACTGCTTTAGCTATTTTTATTAAATAACTTGAGTCAGTTGTCGATTCAGCAGGACTTATATCAGCCAAATTTTCAAGTGGGATTGTTTCAAAGTCTTTTACCGGCTGGAAGTATATAGGAAAAAATAAATTATATTGAATTTGAACATAGGGTATTAAAAAATAGTAAATATGTTATAACTCACCGGTATATTTTCGCATGTTTCAATTTGTTTGCTTAATATTCCAGTTTTTGTTCGTGGTCCAGTGGTCAATGATTTTTCCAAATAGTTAAATAAATGGCGAAGTGGAAGTTCGTTAAAGTGGAGAAGACACACAAACCAATGCAGTGGCCTGTTTAACTGAATTTCAAATCGACGTAAAATACCATTTTTCACGCCTGTATTTGCTGGTTCACCATCGCAACATATGCCTATCAAAGAATCGAGAGCTATTCCTTTATCGGCGTAAAACTCGTTCAATTTGATTACTTTACTTTCCGAATCTTCATTTTCCAATTTTGTGTAACCCAACAATTGGCCATTCGGTTCCTTTAAAATAACTAAATGCGCTTCTTTAATCATTCGTGGGTGAAACTTCTTATCGATTTTTTCCATGGTAATAGAATCATTTTTTCGGCCGTCGAATGAAAATGCTATTAATTCAGAAGAATCATATCGTTTGTGTAGAGCTTGCCTATTTTTCTGCCTCTCACGAACGCTTTTATTTTTATCCATAATGACAGGATTGCCCCAATCATCCGTTATGCCCAGGTCACGCAGGATTGCCGTCACCACGCCAGAACCAACTCTATCAGAAATTGCAAATCTGTCGCACATTAAGACATAGCTTGGAGCCTTATATCTTCGACTATATGGACCACGTTTTATATGAGAGGTATTTTGTGAACTTTCCGAACTGCTTTTAGAATCAAAATCAACATCTGGAGTATATGTCTCACCTGGAGTAATATTGCTAGTTATTGTAGATTCTGATACTTCATCTTCAATTTTTATAATATATTCTGGTATCGTAGATTTCCTCTCATTATGTTGATCCATCATAAACGCTTGTAAATGTTCTGGGATCAGTCCACAGGAACACAGTAATCTTCGCAAATCACATTTGCATTTTCCAATATAAAATAATTCTTTCGTGGATTCTACAAACTCCTGAAATGATGCTTGGGTAGACTTGCTTTTATTTGTACTTTTATATTTATCAATCAATCGGTTCAATTTTCTAGCGATACTTCGTTTCTCCATAATTGGAATATCAATTTTTTCCCACGTCTGAATCAATTTCGTTACCACATTTGGAGTAAATGTTTTATATGAAAACATTTTATTTTGTTTTTTTGATATTTCGGCCAAATAAAAATAATACCTGATAATTTCCATACTTGTCGGAAGATTTATTCCAGTAAATTCTTTTGCTTCCCCAAATGTAATTTGATCATGCGAGCGCATATGATTCAAATTACTGGCACTTGCGCCGGAATTTAAATAAGAATTCGCCATTGATACTTCACGTCTAACTGGAGAACTGAATGAAGATTTATGCCAATTTTTCACATTAATATATCCTTTTCGAAACTTCGAGAATTATTATAAAAAAATACTAGCGCACTCTGATGGAAATAAATAACAACAAACTAAACCCGATTTAAAAACCCCCGTACAAACTATCAATCAAAATATAACTCACAATTTGAATTATTCACATGCCTAAATTAATATATTAGCTTATTAAAAACAGTATTTTATTGAAAATTTCGCTGGCTAAAGAGTTATTTGCGATATATGGTTTTGAAGTCAAAATTCATTTAAATAACACATATATTTCATATGAAAAGGTGCCCATATCGCTTAATTTTACTTCTATAATGATTCGGCCCACCCTAATATATATATATATTAAATGTTTAATATGAACAAAACAGCACTCAGATTTTTTTAACACAACTTTATTTTATGGTTACAAACGTTTCGAGACCATGGTGTGCCTCATCATCAGTGTAGTTTTAATAACAGTTAATTATTACTAAACATTCTTTAATATTTTATTTAAAACTATATTTTGACTTTTTAATATAAAACATCAACTATTCTTTGCATTGGCAAGTGACAATTGTTTCAATCAATGCTTGACAAGGTACTAACTGACATGTGACATTTACAGAATTATTCGAAACAAATCTGAAGTATCTAACGGAGACAGGATGGGTAACATTAAAATATAAACAAAGGAAGGCGCTCGCATATAAAAATCGATAAATATGAAAAAACAGATTAATTTATTGAAAAGAATAAGATAAATGAAAAAATTATAAATTATTAATGATGTTTATATAAGTGTCATGTAAAATATTTGTGTCGGTTCTCAGATTTATGCTATTATTAGTCCGAACTATTAACATTGATTCTGCCATGCTCCGTTTAAATAAGTCTTTCTCATGGAATAAGATTTGGGGATTGTCAAAATCAAACTTATGGTTGTTGATATTAGCATGATCCACAAGTGTACTTTTAAATTTTTTTTTCTCTATTTTTTCGCATTGTAATTCATGTTGCCTGAGTCTTTTTTCTAAGTTCTGGCAGGACTGGCCAATATAAGAGCAATTACAATCCAAACAATTTACTTTATAAACTATATCATTCTTTTTTGTTAAAGGAGTTTCATCTTTAATGTTGAAATATAAAAATTTTAATTGTTTCAATGAAGAAAAAGTAATATGAATGTTGTGTTTTTTGAAAAGTCTTTTTGATAATTGGTTAAAATTATTGTCAAGATATGGAAAATTAATGAAAAAAGTTTTTTCAGGAACACTTGTTTTGCCAAGTAATTTTGCGACTCTGTTTTTAATAATTGGACAAATTAACTTATATGGAAAATTATTGCCAAGTAGGATCGTTTTAACTAATTTTATGTTTGTATCATAAAACAGAGGATCAGATAGTAAAATAGCGTGATCTACAAGATTTAAAATGGTAGAAATTTTTATATTGAGAGGAACATTTAGTATTACAAGATTTGGAAAATCAGGTTTTAAATTCTTTATCTTCCAAACCTGTGGTTTATTTTAGATATGTCGATGACACATTAATATTACTTAATAAAAAAGATATAGATAATGTTTTCAACAAATTCAATGAGTACAATTCATTTTTACAATTCACTCAGGAACTTGAAAATGATTCGACGTTACATTTTCTTGACGTAAAACTCATTAATAGAGGCGGTGTATGTTATACAGACTCGTACAGAAAAGATAGTTGGTCCGGGAGATACATTAATTTTAATTCGCATGTTCCTCTCAATATAAAAATTTCTACCATTTTAAATCTTGTAGATCACGCTATTTTACTATCTGATCCTCTGTTTTATAATACAAACATAAAATTAGTTAAAACGATCCTACTTGGCAATAATTTTCCATATTAGTTAATTTGTCCAATTATTAAAAACAGAGTCGCAAAATTACTTGAACCTTTTGATAAGAAACCGGAAGATCTTGGCAAAACAAGTGTTCCTGAAGAAACTTTTTTCATTAATTTTCCATATCTTGACAATAATTTTAACCAATTATCAAAAAGACTTTTCAAAAAACACAATATTCATATTACTTTTTCTTCATTGAAATAATTAAAATTTTTATATTCCAACATTAAAGATGAAACTCCTTTAACAAAAAAGAAAGATATAGTTTATAAAGTAAATTGTTTGGATTGTAATTGCTCTTATATTGGCCAGACCTGCCAGAACTTAGAAAAAAGACTCAGGCAACATGAATTACAATGCGAAAAAATAGATAACAAAAAATTTAAAAATACACTTGTGGATCATGCTAATATCAACAACCATAAGTTTGATTTTCACAATCCCCAAATGTTATTCCATGAGAAAGACTTAGTTAAACGGAGCATGTCAGAATCAATGTTAATAGTTCGGACTAACAATAGCATAAATCTGAGAACCGACACAAATATTTTACATGACACTTATATAAACATCATTAATAATTTATAATTTTTTTATTTATCTTATTCTTTTCAATAAATTAATATGTTTTTTTCATATTTATCGATTTTTGTATGCGAGCGCCTTCCTTTGTTTACATTTTAATGTTACCCATCCTGTCTCCGTTAGATACTTCAGATTTGTTTCGAATAATTCTGTAAATGTCACATGTCAGTTAGTACCTTGTCAAGCATTGATTGAAACAATTGTCACTTGCCAATGCAAAGAATAGTTGATGTTTTATATTAAAAAGTCAAAATATAGTTTTAAATAAAATATTAAAGAATGTTTAGTAATAATTAACTGTTATTAAAACTACACTGATGATGAGGCACACCATGGTCTCGAAACGTTTGTAACCATAAAATAAAGTTGTGTTAAAAAAATCTGAGTGCTGTTTTGTTCATATTAAACATTTAATATTCGTTCCACTCATATCATAAAATTCTATAATATATATATATATATATATGTATATAAATATATATATATATATATACTAGCCGGCCCGACAGACTTCGTCCTGTCAAAAAAAATTGTAATGTGGCGGTGTTTTGTGCCTATCTTTTTTCTATTCTTTGCAAAAAATTATCCTGAACAGAACCGTCACCCTGGTAATAATTCGGTGTGAATTAAATATAATTAAATAAAACACTATAAGCATTTAAAAGTAAGTAATTTTAATAATGTAAATAATAATTCAAAAATCAGTTCAATTTTCATTGTAGTGCTTTGTGATAAACGATGTTTTTTGTTTGATTACTTGACGCATAGACAATACGGAAACGTTTTCCAATACGGAAACAAACAACATACAATTTTCCATGTGAGAAACATGGGTTTTCTAAATTAATACCACAAACACTTAATGATACCATAAACGCACTGGAAACGCATTGGGATGCATGATGCGAGAACATCTTCTGCTTTATACTATCCTTTGAATATAGTTGGTCGATATTTCGCAACATTATAATTTCCGATCCAACCTTTAATTGAAGATTGTGAGGTGACAATCCTAGCAAATCCAGCGAGTTTAAAAACTCCGGTGGATCGTCTTGGTTAGTTGCCGAATCAACTATTTCACCTGTAATTTGTTCTTGAATTTTGAAATTTAATTAATTTACATCAATGTTTTTGGCTGCCAATATAGCTTGATTAATAGAAAGATATTTCTATGTATATATAAATATATTCAAAATTATATTATCAAAAACTACACAAAATGTCATGACATAGATCATTGTTTTTTTTACAAATTGCGTTGCCTACTCGATTAAAGAAGAAAAGGGCTGTTTTTAGGGTTTTCCCGGCAATTATTCGTTTTTTTCTCGCCGTAACAACCATCCTTGGACTTCAACGAACATTTAAAAAAAAGAATTGGCCAAATTGGTCCAGGCGTTGTTGAGTTATGCGCTTACCAACACATTTTGCGATCCATTTTTATATATAAGATATATTAGGGATGGCCAATTCATTATAGAAATCAAATTAAGCGATATGGGCACCTTTTTATATGAATTATATGTGTTATTTAAATGAATTTTGACTGCAAAACTATATATCGCAAATAACTTTTTAGCCAGCGAAATTTTCAATAAAATACTGTTTTTAATAAGTGAATGTATTAATTTAGGCATGTGAATAATTCAAATTGTGAGTTTTATTTTTATTAAGAGTTTGTGCGGCGGTTTTTAAATCGGGTTTAGTTTGTTGTTATTTATTTCCATCAGAGTGCGCTAGTATTTTTTTATTATAATTCTAGAAATTTCGAAAATAATACATTAATGTGACAAATCGACATAAATGTTCATTCAGTTCGTCACTAGGGCGTCAAGTATCAATGGCGAGTTCTTATTTAAATTCAGGCGCAAGTGCCAGTAATTTGAATCATATGCACTCGAATGATCAAATTACATTTGGACCAGCAGAAGAATTTACAGGATTGAATCTTCCGACAATTATGGAAGTTATCAGGTATTATTTTTATTTGGCGGAAAAATCAAAAAAACAAAATAAAATGTTTTCATATAAAACATTTACTCCAAATGTGGTAACGACATTGATTCAGACGCGGGAAAAAATTGATATTCCAATTATGGAGAAACGAAGTATCGCTAGAAAATTGAACCGATTGATTGATAAACATAAAAGTACAAATAAAAGCAAGTCTACCCAAGCATCATTTCAGGAGTTTGCAGAATCCACGAAAGAATTATTTTCTATTGAAAAATGCAAATGCGATTTGCGAAGAATACTGCGTTCTTGTGGACTGATTCCAGAACATTTACAAGCGTTTATGATGGATCAACATAATAAAAGAAAATCTACGATACCAGAATATTTTATAAAAATTGAAGATGAAGTATCAGCGTCTACAATAACTAACAATATTACTCCGGGTGAGACATATACTCCAGATGTTGGTTTTGATTTTAAAAGCAGTTCGGAAAGTTCACAAAATACTTCTCATATAAAACGTGGTCTATATAGTCGAAGATATAAGGCTCCAAGCTATGCCTTAATGTGCGACAGATTTGCAATTTCTGATAGAGTTGGTTCTGGCGTGGTGACAGCAATCCTACGTGACCTGGGCGTAACGGATGATTGGAGCAATCCTGTCATTATCGATAAAAATAAAAGCGTTCGTGAGAGGCAGAAAAATAGGCAAGCCTTACACAAACGATATGATTCTTCTGAATTAATAGCATTTTCATTCGACGGCCGAAAAAATGATTCTATTACCATGGAAAAAATCGATAAGAAGTTTCACCCACGAATGATTAAAGAAGCGCATTTAGTTATTTTAAATGAACCGAATTGCCAATTGTTGGGTTACACAAAATTGGAAAATGAAGATTCGGAAAGTAAAGTAATCAAATTGAACAAGTTTTTCGCCGATAAAGGAATAGCTCTCGATTCTTTGATAGGCATATGTTGCGATGGTGAACCAGCAAATACAGGCGTAAAAAATGGGATTTTACGTCGATTTGAAATTCAGTTAATCAGCCCACTGCATTGGTTAGTGTGTCTTCTCCACTTTAACGAACTTCCACTTCGCCATTTATTTAACTATTTGGAAAAATCATTGACCACTGGACTACGAACAAAAACTGGAATATTAAGCAAACAAATTGAAACATGCAAAAATATACCGGTGAGTTATAACATATTTATTATTTTTTATTACCCTATGTTCAAATTCAATATAATTTATTTTTTCCTATATACTTCCAGCCGGTAAAAGACTTTGAAACAATCCCACTTGAAAATTTGGCTGATATAAGTCCTTCTGAATCGATAACTGACTCAAGTTATTTAATAAAAATAGCTAGAGCAGTTGCTTCTGGAGAAGTATCGACAGACTTAGCTAACATGAAACCAGGGCCAATAGCACATTCCCATTGGCTCACGAAGGCTAGTAGGTTACTTCGGTTATATGTAACTACTAATAAGCCATCCAAAAATTTGAAAATTCTGGCAAACTACGTAATGAAAGTATATATTCCAATGTACTTTAACATTAAATATTACAACTCTGTAGTGTATGGTAGTATATTATTTTATAAATTTATTAGCTGGACGCAATATATAGACTCAAATTTAAGACAAATTGTGAACAATGTTGCTAAAGAAAACGCATACTATGCTCACTGGAAAAATATTTTATTAGCAATGTTGTTTGATAATAAAAAGGAAATACGAGATTCAGCTATAAGAAAAATCTTATCTGACCGTAATAATGTGGAAGACCTGAAGCAATTAAGAGATTACAAAACACCCGAAATAAATTTCGAATGCACCGACTATACTAATATGATAGATATGGATGATTATTCAAATATATCCGAACCAGCCGCTAAATATTCTTCATGAACATCTAGTACAATATCTACAAAGCAATGAGTGTCCATTGAGTGGCCCTAAAATTCCGGTCTACATTCAGGAAACTGAGAGACATGTTCATGTACTGGCTAATGTTCAAAACGCGTATTAGAGCAAAATCGCGAAGGTGTTATGACAGTGACACTACTATCTCGTGAAAAGCATCCTCGACTGAAAAGCAAGCAAGATTTCAGATATTAATTTATTTAAATTGTATTAGCTAAATGTAAGAAATTTTATTTTAAATAAAAATATAACTTAAAGAAATAAAAATGTTGTATTTAAACCATGTCATGTCATGTAAATAATTAATAAAATAAAAATATATCATTCCTAAAAACCCAAAAACAATATTTTTCTCAAAAAATAGGTTGACCTGTTTCGATGCAAGATTCTAGGTTAGGCTTACTCGCTAATGTCCCCTAAAAGTTTACTTGATGTAGTCTGAGGTACCCGTAAATTACTGATTTCAAAAAGCCGGAAAATGTTTTTTACCTGTTTCGATGCAAGATTCTAGGTTAGGCTTACTCGCTAATGTCCCCTAAAAGTTTACTTAATATAGTCTGAGGTACCCGTAAGTTACTGATTTCAAAATGCCGGAAAATGTTTTTAACCTGTTTCGATGCAAGATTCTAGGTTAGGCTTACTCGCTAATGTCCCCTAAAAGTTTACTTGATGTAGTCTGAGGTACCCGCAAGTTACTGATTTCAAAAAGCCGGAAAATGTTTTTAACCTGTTTCGATGCAAGATTCTAGGTTAGGCTTACTCGCTAATATCCCCTAAAAGTTTACTTGATGTAGTCTGAGGTACCCGTAAGTTACTGATTTCAAAAAGCCGGAAAATGTCTTTAACCTGTTTCGATGCAAGATTCTAGGTTAAGCTTACTCGCTAATGTTCCCTAAAAGTTTACTTGATGTAGTCTGAGGTACCCGTAAGTTACAGATTTCAAAGAGCCGAAATATGTTTTTAACCTGTTTCGATGCAAGATTCTAGGTTAGGCTTACTCGCTAATGTCCCCTAAAAGTTTACTTGATGTAGTCTGAGGTACCCGTAATTACTGATTTCAAAAAGCCGGAAAATGTTTTTAACCTGTGTTGATGCAAGATTCTAGGTTAGGCTGACTCGCTAATGTCCCCTAAAATTTACTTAATGTAGTCTGAGGTACCCGTAAGTTACTGATTTCAAAAAGCCGGAAAATGTTTTTAACCTGTTTCGATGCAAGATTCTAGGTTAGGCTTACTCTCTAATGTTCCCTAAAAGTTTACTTGATGTAGTCTGAGGTACCCGTAAGTTACTAATTTCCCTCTAATGTTCCCTTTTATTATAAAAGAATCGAATTATTTATAGGTTGGAAGTAACTAATTATTTAGAGAATATTACAAGAATTAAATAAAAATAGCAACTTGCACGTATTTTGCACATTGACAACTTACACGTATTCTGCAAATTGACAACTTGCACGCATTCTGCAAATTGACAACTTGCACGTATTTTACACATTGACACTTGCACGCATTTTGCATTATAGATAACTTATACGTACTTTTCTTATTAGCAACTTGTACGCATTTCCAAGAAATTTAGCAAAAAACATTCTCCCTATTTTGAAATCGAGCTCGGATCTAAGTCACAAGGACAATTTCACCTTGCCCAGGCCTAGCACATCGGCCTACGCCCGCTTCCCAACCAAGCCCGGCACGCCCCGATCCTCAGAGCCAATCCTTATCCCGAAGTTACGGATCCAATTTGCCGACTTTCCTTACCTACATTTATCTATCGACTAGATGCTCTTCACGTTGGATACCTGCTGCGGATATGGGTACGAACCGGCGCGACCCCTACCGTGGCACTCTCCTGGATTTTCAAGGTCCGAGGGGAAGATACGGACACCATAGATAAGTAAACATAAATAGATCGCTGTCTGAGGCCATTTGACATTACCGCCATTTTAATATTTTTAGCGATCTGAAGAAGGCAGCACTTGTTCAGTATATAAATCAACCGCTGGTATTATTCCTAGATATGGTTTGCATACGTAATTCAAAATAAGAAAACCTAAATAATTTCTTATATTGGAAATGAGAAAAAAAACATACGAAGTACAAAATATATTTTCAAATATATCACAAACATTTTTACATAACAATTAAAATTTTTATAAATGTAATAATCAATATATACATAATAATAACTATTATAATTTTACAATTATAAGTAACTAAAAAAATTATTCACAATGGTATGATAAATTTACAAGATACAATCAATATGAATTACTGAATGATCAATAAAATGTTAAACTTAAAAGTAACGATCAATATGAATTACTTAATGATCAATAATATATAACAACTAGACACAGAATGTGTAGAAGCATTAACGATAAAATGTTAAACTTAAAAGGAACGATCAACATGAATTATTGAATGCTGAATAATATATAACAACTACACAGAAATATTGTAAAAGTTTTCATAAGTTTAATGAATTTACATGAACTGACTAATATTAATTTCTTAATGACTAATATTAATATATTAAAAAAAGAAGAAAAAAGTATAGAGTCTAAGTATGTAGTATATAGAGTATATACTAAATATAATGGAATAGTATAATTAGAAGAAATGACAAATAATGAACCAATTTAAAAAGTTAAATCCTACAGACATAAATATATATTGATATCAAAATTGATAGAAAACTAAATTCCAAGAATTAAAATTCATTTATGAGTCATGCTTCTTTAACATTAACTTTGCATTTGATAGTTATTTTGCTTTCCAATCAATCATTAATAAAGTTGCATTCTACAATATCTTGAATTTCTTATGATTCGATTGTGTCAATAGCACAGTGCAGCAGTCCTTTCGGCTGGTATGTTAAGAATATTTCTGAGCATTTTATACTCCGTTGCAATTTATACCTTAAATTATTGCATTGTTTGTCTATCATTCTTAACTCCCTCAACATATAATGGATGTGTCATACATTTTACAATCCTCGGCATTAAGACACTCCTATCCTTAGTCACTAGATTCTGCTGCAGTTTGTATTCCCAAGAACATCTAATAAACATAACATGTTGTAATATAATATCAAGTCGTAATAGCAAATAGTATTAAAATATTCAGAATTATTATTACCCTTTCCACTGGAGTTGCAGAGTGTTCTCCTGGTCATATATCAGATTGTCTTTCTCTTCTTATATGACTGCAAACTATAGACATGAGAACTATTCTGTGAAATATAATTAGACATTTCTAATTCACAAGCTGGTGCGTTACATTTTGCCATATTAAATTTCACATTGCGTTACATTTTGCCATATTAAATGCTTACTTGATTACAATTAATTACAGAAACAACATGCGAACCATATGCGAACTACAAACTTTAATACAAAATGGCGAATGGCAAATCTAAGCGATCAATTTTGACGTTTTACATATTTAGTAGCGACATCTTTTTTCGCTAAAAATAGTAGTCCTTTCCAAAACAGGGTATTATACATTTGTTCGGAGATAACTCCCCATGACGGACACCGCCGCAACAGCGGTGCTCTTCGCGTTCCAAACCCTATCTCCCTTCTAGAGGATTCCAGGGAACTCAAACGCTCATACAGAAAAAAAACTCTCCCCGTATTTCCCGACGGCGTCTCCAGGTCACTTTGGGTTACCCCTACAAACTCTCTTGCGAGGGCCCGACTTGTAAACGGTTCCGCTGCCGGGTTCCGGAATAGGAACCGGATTCCCTTTCTCCCGATGGGTGTGTAATTTTACTCAAAAAATAAAATACACCAACATCAACATAGGATTTCTGGGGCTTAGGATCGACTGACTCGTGTGCAACGGCTGTTCACAGGAAACCCTTCTCCACGTCAGTCCTCTAGGGCCTCGCTGCAGTATTTGCTACTACCACCAAGATCTGCACCGATGGCGGCTCCAGGCAGGGTTACGCCCAAACCCTTCTGCGCACACCACCGCGACCCTCCTACTCACCAGGGCGTCAAAACGAACTATTATGAACGTTTCTCATGCCCTGGCGGCCGAGTATAGGCACGACGCTTCAGCGCCATCCATTTTAAGGGCTAGTTGCTTCGGCAGGTGAGTTGTTACACACTCCTTAGCGGATTCCAACTTCCATGGCCACCAATAAAATTACGAGTAAATATATATATATATATATATATATATATATATATATATTAGGGTGGGCCAATTTTTTGCATATTGAGGCACCTCGCTAATTTAACTTTTTATATCATTTGAAACCATATTGGGAAAAAAGCATAATTCGCAAATAAATTTAAAGCCAGCAAAAAATTTAAAAACATTTTTTAATTTAAAGAAAAAATGAAAAATCTCATGAAAATTATATTATGACATATATCAAGTTCTACATCATTTTATTTGTAATTTTATTCTGCATGTTTCGTACGAACAAACTTCTTTCGTATCTTTTACCGTTTCGGAGAAAAATCGGTAAAAACTATTGAAAACTTGCATTAAAAAATCGGAAATTTTCAAAAAAAAAGAAAAAATAATATAACTACAAATAAATTTGTTTTTCAATTTTAAAATCAATAAATACATATTTCAATACAAAAGTTTAAAAAAAAACAAAAAAACACCTAAAAACTCAATAATTCACTATAATTCATATTGCCCATATATATAAAACTGTTTGAAAATCTAAAAAATTTTTCGAAAAAAAATTGTCTATCATAAGGGTTCGCAGTTAGAAAATTTCCCAGACTTTTGTCTTGACGATTCACACCGTAACCCGGAGCGACGCTTCGCCGCAGGTCAAATGCACATCGCTTGGGACTCTGTCTAATACTTACGGTGTGGCCGCGCGCCTACTATAGGGGGATAGATCATGTCGAATATTATTCCCCGGTGTATTTTATACATTATATTCGATACTTTTAGTTGGTCAACTATATGGCGGCGTTACTTTTAATAATGTTGTAGACCGTGTTTGGAATTATAAACGCCGTATATGTTCGAATGTCGGTTTACGGCCGGGTTCTGGACCTTATTTATATGTACAGCATGTCCGCGGGAATGTGTCGTTGACGCAAAGGTTCTTATGAGGAAAATAAAATATACAAATGCAATGAACTCAATACTCTCCGAGCGAGAATAAAAGTGAGTTATAACGATGAATTTGCTCCGAAGTGTCAATGTAATGAAGGGTAAAGAGACTAAATAAACTGGGTCGCGGACCGCTAATGTTATGTACGGACCGCCGTTTCGACGGTTGTTAAAGGTCTAGCCACTGTGTAAGCGCAGAATTTATAAAAGTTGCCGGGTTTAGAGCGTCGTGAGACAGGTTGGTTTTACCCTACTGATGAATTGTCGTTGCGATAGAATTTCTGCTCAGTACGAGAGGAACCGCAGGTTCGGACGTGGTGCAAAGCTACCATCCGTGGGCATGCCTAAACGACTCTAAGGCCATATCCTTTCTAGATTGCAATGATATTTTGAGGAGTCTCGTGAGTCGAAAGACTCAATACAATTTGATTTATTAGGTATTCGGCGCACGCCGTTTATCGCACGAGCCATTTTAGCCGTTTTATAGCGGTCGATCATGGTTCACTAGTTCGATGTAGAGACTCGGAATTGTTTATAGACGACTTTTAGGTACCAGGCGCGATGTTATATTTGGTAGAGCAGTTACCACGCTGCGTCACCCCACGCTCTTAGAGCATAAGCCTTATGCCGTCGCATTGCAGTATGCCACAATCAGTATGACTTGACCCTCAGAAAGTTGTACATATTGTACATGCGACACTTCTTTGGTATCTACTTAGCTATTTTGTACAACGTGCCTAAGTCTGCACGTTAGGCAAAACTTATCGGTATATTCCGATACTAGAAATATTCATTATTTCTTTCAATAACTATATTGCTATATCAATTGTCATAAAAATTGTGAGAGTTAACGAAGAATATTTATTTTTAAGAGAAACTTTTCGTATTTCTTATTATCAATATATGATATCATTTATATAATTCTATAAAAGGGGAATGTTTTTCGTCAAGTTCTTGGAAATGCGTACAAGTTACCAATTAAATGAAATGCGTACTAGTTGCTAATAAGCAAAGTACGTATAAGTTATCAATAATGCAAAATGCGTGCAATTGTCAATATGCAGAATACGTGTAAGTTGTCAATGTGCAGAATACGTGTAAGTTGTCAATGTGCAAAATACGTGCAAGTTGCTATTTTTATTTAATTTTTGTAATACACTCTAAATAATTAGTAAATTCCAACCTATAAATATTTCGATTCTTTTATAATAAAATATTCAGTATACGAGTATTTATTTCTTTTTTAACAAAATATTCAGTATTTATATATATAATTTCAAACTACATCAAGTAAACTTTTAGGGGACATGAGCGAGTAAGCCTAACCTGGAATCTTGCATCAAAACAGGTTAAAAACAATTTCCGGCTTTTTGAAATCAGTAACTTACGTGTACCTCATACTACATCAGGTTAACTTTTAGGGAACATGAGCGAGTAAGCCTAACCTAGAATCTTGCATCGAAACAGGTTGAAAACATTTTCCGGCTTTTTGAAATCAGTAACTTACGGGTACCTCAGACTACATCAAGTAAACCCTAGAATCTTGCATCAAAACAGGTTAAAAACATTCTCCGGCTTTTTGAAATCAGTAACTTACGGGTACCTCAGACTACATCAAGTAAACTTTTAGAGAACATTAGCGAGTAAGCCTAACCTAGAATCTTGTATCGAAACAGGTTAAAAACAATGTCCGGCTTTTTGAAATCAGTAATTTACGGGTACCTCAGACTACATCAAGTAAACTTTTAGGGGACATGAGCGAGTAAGCCTAACCTATAATCTTGCATCGAAACAGTTTAAAAACAATTTCCGGCTTTTTGAAATCATTAACTTACGGGTACCTCAGACTACATCAAGTAAACTTTTAGGGGACATGAGCAAGTAAGCCTAACCTAGAATCTTGCATCGAAACAGGTTAAAAACAATTTCCGACTTTTTGAAATCAGTAACTTACGGGTACCTCAGACTACATCAAGTAAACTTTTAGGGGACATGAGCGAGTAAGCCTAACCTAGAATCTTGCATCGAAACAGGTCAAACTACTTTTGTAGAAAAATATTGTTTTGGGTTTTTAGGAATGACATATATTTATTCTATTATTTATTTACATGACATAGTTTAAATACAACATTTTTATTTCTTTAAGTTACATTTTCAATTAAAATAAAATTTCTTACATTTAGCTAATACAATTTAAATAAATTAATATCTGAAATCTTGCTTGCTTTCCAGTCGAGGATGCTTTTCACGAGATAGTAGTGTCGCTGTCATAACACCTTCGCGATTTTGCTCTAATACGCGTTTTGATACATTAGCCAGTAATTGAACATGTCTCTCAGTTCCCTGAATATGGACCGGAATTTTAGGGTCACTCCATGGACACTCATTGCTTTGTAGATATTGTACTAGATGTTCATGAGGAATATTTAGCGTAAAGACTGGTTCGGATATATTTGAATAATCATCCATATCTATCATATTAGTATAGTCGGTGCATTCGAAATTTATTTCGGGTGTTTTGTAATCTCTCAATTGCGTCAGGTCTTCCACATTATTACGGTAATATAAGATTTTTCTTATAGCGGAATCTTGTATTTCCTTTTTATTATCAAACAACATTGCTAATAAAATATTTTGCGAGTGAGCATAGTATGCGTTTTCTTTAGCAACATTGTTCACAATTTGTCTTAAATTCGAGTCCAAATATTGCGTCCAGCTAATAAATTTATAAAATAATATACTACCATACACCACAGAGTTGTAATATTTAATGTTAAAGTACATATACTTTCTTTACGTAGTTTGCCAGAATTTTCAAATTTTTGGATGGCTTATTAGTAGTTACATATAACCGAAGTAACCTACTAGCCTTCGTGAGCCAACGGTAATGTGCTATTGGCCCTGGTTTCATGTTAGCTAAGTCTGTCGATACTTCTCCAGAAGCAACTGCTTTAGCTATTTTTATTAAATAACTTGAGTCAGTTGTCGATTCAGCAGGACTTATAACAGCCAAATTTTCAAGTGGGATTATTTCAAAGTCTTTTACCGGCTGGAAGTATATAGGAAAAAATAAATTATATTGAATTTGAACATAGGGTATTAAAAAATAGTAAATATGTTATAACTCACCGGTATATTTTTGCATGTTTCAATTTGTTTGCTTAATATTCCAGTTTTTGTTCGTGATCCAGTGGTCAATGATTTTTCCAAATAGTTAAATAAATGGCGAAGTGGAAGTTCGGTAAAGTGGAGAAGACACACAAACCAATGCAGTGGCCTGTTTAACTGAATTTCAAATCGACGTAAAATCCCATTTTTTACGCCTGTATTTGCTGGTTCACCATCGCAACATATGCCTATCAAAGAATCGAGAGCTATTCCTTCATCGCCGAAAAACTTGTTCAATTTGATTACTATACTTTCCGAATCTTCATTTTCCAATTTTGTGTAACCCAACAATTGGCAATTCGGTTCCTTTAAAATAACTAAATGCGCTTCTTTAATCATTCGTGGGTGAAACTTCTTATCGATTTTTTCCATGATAATAGAATCATTTTTTCGGCCGTCGAATGAAAATGCTATTAATTCAGGAGAATCATATCGTTTGTGTAGAGCTTGCCTATTTTTCTGCCTTTCACGAACGCTTTTATTTTTATCCATAATGACAGGATTGCCCCAATCATCCGTTACTCCCAGGTCACGTAGGATTGCTGTCACCACGCCAGAACCAACTCTATCACAAATTGCAAATCTGTCGCACATTAAGGCATAGCTTGGAGCCTTATATCTTCGACTATATAGACCACGTTTTATATGAGAAGTATTTTGTGAACTTTCCGAACTGCTTTTAAAATCAAAACCAACATCTGGAGTATATGTCTCACCCGGAGTAATATTGCTAGTTATTGTAGACGCTGATACTTCATCTTCAATTTTTATAATATATTCTGGTATCGTAGATTTCCTTTCATTATGTTGATCCATCATAAACGCTTGTAAATGTTCTGGAATCAGTCCACAAGAACGCAGTATTCTTCGCAAATCGCATTTGCATTTTCCAATATAAAATAATTCTTTCGTGGATTCTACAAACTCCTGAAATGATGCTTGGGTAGACTTGCTTTTATTTGTACTTTTATATTTATCAATCAATCGGTTCAATTTTCTAGCGATAATTCGTTTCTCCATAATTGGAATATCAATTTTTTCTCACGTCTGAATCAATTTTGTTACCACATTTGGAGTAAATATTTTATATGAAAACATTTTATTTTGTTTTTTTTATTTTTCCGCCAAATAAAAATAATACCTGATAACTTCCATAATTGTCGGAAGATTCACTCCTGTAAATTCTTCTGCTGGTCCAAATATAATTTGATCATGCGAGTGCATATGATTCAAATTACTGGCACTTGCGCCTGAATTTAAATAAGAACTCGCCATTGATACTTGACGCCCTAGTGACGAACTGAATGAACATTTATGCTGATTTGTCACATTAATATATTATTTTCGAAATTTCTAGAATTATAATAAAAAAATACAAGCGCACTCTGATGGAAATAAGTAACAACAAACTAAACCCGATTTAAAAACCCCCGCACAAACTCTTAATAAAGATAAAATTCACAATTTGAATTATTCACATGCCTAAATTAAAACATTTACTCATTAAAAACAGTATTTTATTGAAAATTTCGCTGGCTAAAAAGTTATTTGCAATATATGGTTTTGCAATCAAAATGTATTTAAATAACACATATATTTCATATAAAAAGGTGCCCATATCGCTTAATTTTACTTCTATAATGAATTGGCTCTCCCTATCCATTGGTTTCTTAAAAAACTGTGGTTAAATATACGGGTTTTACTTAGAAATATCAATAGGGTGGGCCAATTTTTTGCATATTGAGGCACCTCGCTAATTTAACTTTTTACATCATTTG
The DNA here is from genome assembly GCF_003426905.1 of Ctenocephalides felis. NCBI lineage: Eukaryota > Metazoa > Arthropoda > Insecta > Siphonaptera > Pulicidae > Ctenocephalides > Ctenocephalides felis. Next base: position 59,789,419 of record NW_020537758.1, read on the forward strand.
AAACCATATTGGAAAAATATGGTTCGAATATTATTCCCCGGTGTATTTTATACATTATATTCGATACTTTTAGTCTCTCAATTATATAGCAGCTTATAGTTACTTTTAATAATGTCGTAGACCGTGTTTGGAATTATATGCGCCGTATATGTTCAAATGTCGGTTTACGGCCGGGTTCTGGACCTTATTTATAAGTGTTTAACCATACTGTATAGCAAATCCGCGGGCATGTGTCGTTGACGCAAAGACTCTTATGCGGAAAATAAAATATACAAATGCAATGAACTCAATACTCTCCGAGCGAGAATAAAAGTGAGTTATAACGATGAATTTGCCCCGAAGTGTCAATGTAATGAAGGGCAAAGAGACTAAATAAACTGGGTCGCAGACGGTTGTTAAAGGTCTAGCCTCTGTGTAAGCGCAGAATTTATAAAAGTTGCCGGGTTTAGACCGTCGTGAGACAGGTTAGTTTTACCCTACTGATGAATTGTCGTTGCGATAGAATTTCTGCTCAGTACGAGAGGAACCGCAGAATCGGACGTGGTGCAAAGCTACCATCCGTGGGTATGCCTGAACGACTCTAAGGCCATATCCTTTCTAGATGCAATGATATTTTGAGGAGTCTCGTGAGTCGAAAGACTCTATACAATGTGATTTATTAGGCATTCGGCGCACGCCGTTTATCGCACGAGCCATTTTAGCCGTTTTATAGCGGTCGATCATGGTTCACTAGTTCGATGTAGAGACTCGGAATCGTTTATAGACGACTTTTAGGTACCAGGCGGGATGTTGTATTTGATAGAGCAGTTACCACGCTGCGATCTGCTGAAACACAGCCTTTGGCTTGGGGGTTCGTCATGTTGGCTTGGCGTCACCCCACGCTCTTAGAGCATAAGCCTTAAGCCGTCGTATTGCAGTATGCCACAATCAGTATGACTTGACCCTCAGAAAGTTGTACATATTGTACATGCGACACTTCTTTGGTATCTACTTAGCTATTTTGTACAACGTGCCTAAGTCAGCACGTTAGGCAAAACTTATAGGTATATTCCGATACTAGAAATATTCATTATTTCTTTCAATAACTATAATGCTATATAAATTGTTATAAAAATTGTGAGAGTTAACGAAGAGTATTTATTTTTAAGAGAAACTTTTCGTATTTCTTATTATGAATATATGATATCATTTATATAATTCTATAAAAGGGGGATGTTTTTCGTCAAGTTCTTGGAAATGCGTACAAGTTGCCAATTAAATGAAATGCGTACTAGTTGCTAATAAGCAAAGTACGTATAAGTTATCAATAATGCAAAATGCGTGCAAGTTGTCAATATGCAGAATACGTGTAAGTTATCAATGTGCAGAATACGTGTAAGTTGTCAATGTGCAAAATACGTGCAAGTTGCTATTTTTATTTAATTTTTGTAATATACTCTAAATAATTAGTAACTTCCAACCTATAAATATTTCGATTCTTTTATAATAAAATATTCAGTATATTTATTTCTTTTTTAACAAAATATTCAGTATTTATATATATAATTTCAAACTACATCAAGTAAACTTTTAGGGGACATGAGCAAGTAAGCCTAACCTAGAATCTTGCATCAAAACAGGTTAAAAACAATTTCCGGCTTTTTGAAATCAGTAACTTACGTGTACCTCAGACTACATCAAGTTAACTTTTAGGGAACATTAGCGAGTAAGCTTAACTAGAATCTTGCATCGAAACAGGTTAAAGACATTTTCCGGCTTTTTGAAATCAGTAACTTACGGGTACCTCAGACTACATCAAGTAAACTTTTAGGGGATATTAGCGATTAAGCCTAACCTAGAATCTGCATCGAAACAGTTAAAAACATTTTACGGCTTTTGAGATTAGTAACTACGGGTACCTCAGACTACATCAAGTAAACTTTTAGGGGACATTAGCGAGATAAGCCTAACCTAGAATTTTGTGCATCGAAACAGGTTAACAACATTTTCCTGCTTTTGAAATCAGTAACATACGGGTACTTCGACTACATCAAGTGAACTTTTAGGGGACATTAGCGATAAGCTAACCTAAACTTGCATCGAATAACACTCGAAACCAGGTCACCTATTTTTTGAGAAAAATATGTTTTTGGGTTTTTAGGAATGACATATATTTATTTATTAATTATTTACATGACATGACATGGTTTAAATACAACATTTTTATTTCTTTAAGTTATATTTTTATTTAAAATAATTTCTTACATTTAGCTAATACAATTTAAATAAATTAATATCTGAAATCTTGCTTGCTTTTCGTCGAGGATGCTTTCACGAGATAGTAGTGTCACTGTCATAACACCTTCGCGATTTTGCTCTAATACGCGTTTGAACATTAGCCAGTACATGAACATGTCTCTCAGTTTCCTGAATGTGGACCGGAATTTTAGGGCCACTCAATGGACACTCATTGCTTTGTAGATATTGTACTAGATGTTCATGAAGAATATTTAGCGGCTGGTTCGGATATATTTGAATAATCATCCATATCTATCATATTAGTATAGTCGGTGCATTCGAAATTTATTTCGGGTGTTTTGTAATCTCTCAATTGCTTCAGGTCTTCCACATTATTACGGTCAGATAAGATTTTTCTTATAGCTGAATCTCGTATTTCCTTTTTATTATCAAACAACATTGCTAATAAAATATTTTTCCTGTGAGCATAGTATGCGTTTTCTTTAGCAACATTGTTCACAATTTGTCTTAAATTTGAGTCTATATATTGCGTCCAGCTAATAAATTTATAAAATAATATACTACCATACACTACAGAGTTGTAATATTTAATGTTAAAGTATATTGGAATATATACTTTCATTACGTAGTTTGCCAGAATTTTCAAATTTTTGGATGGCTTATTAGTAGTTACATATAACCGAAGTAACCTACTAGCCTTCGTGAGCCAACGGGAATGTGCTATTGGCCCTGGTTTCATGTTAGCTAAGTCTGTCGATACTTCTCCAGAAGCAACTGCTCTAGCTATTTTTATTAAATAACTTGAGTCAGTTATCGATTCAGAAGGACTTATATCAGCCAAATTTTCAAGTGGGATTGTTTCAAAGTCTTTTACCGGCTGGAAGTATATAGGAAAAAATAAATTATATTGAATTTGAACATAGAGTATTAAAAAATAATAAATATGTTATAACTCACCGGTATATTTTTGCATGTTTCAATTTGTTTGCTTAATATTCCAGTTTTTGTTTGTAGTCCAGTGGTCAATGATTTTTCCAAATAGTTAAATAAATGGCGAAGTGGAAGTTCGTTAAAGTGGAGAAGACACACTAACCAATGCAGTGGGCTGTTTAACTGAATTTCAAATCGACGTAAAATCCCATTTTTTACGCCTGAATTTGCTGGTTCACCATCGCAACATATGCCTATCAAAGAATCGAGAGCTATTCCTTTATCGGCGAAAAACTTGTCCAATTTGATTACTTTACTTTCCGAATCTTCATTTTCCAATTTTGTGTAACCCAACAATTGGCAATTCGGTTCCTTTAAAATAACTAAATGCGCTTCTTTAATCATTCGTGGGTGAAACTTCTTATCGATTTTTTCCATGGTAATAGAATCATTTTTTCGGCCGTCGAATGAAAATGCTATTAATTCAGAAGAATCATATCGTTTGTGTAGAGCTTGCCTATTTTTCTGCGTTTCACGAACGCTTTTATTTTTATCCATAGTGACAGGATTGCCCCAATCATCCGTTACGCCCAGGTCACGTAGGATTGCTGTCACCACGCCAGAACCAACTCTATCACAAATTGCAAATCTGTCGCACATTAAGGCATAACTTGGAGCCTTATATCTTCGACTATATGGACCACGTTTTATATGAGAAGTATTTTGTGAACTTTCCGAACTGCTTTTAAAATCAAAACCAACATCTGGAGTATATGTCTCACCCGGAGTAATATTGCTAGTTATTGTAGACGCTGATACTTCATCTTCAATTTTTATAATATATTCTGGTATCGTAGATTTCCTTTCATTATATTGATCCATCATAAACGCTTGTAAATGTTCTAGAATCAGTCCACAAGAACGCAGTATTCTTCGCAAATCGCATTTGCATTTTCCAATATAAAATAATTCTTTCGTGGATTCTACAAACTCCTGAAATGATGCTTGGGTAGACTTGCTTTTATTTGTACTTTTATATTTATCAATCAATCGGTTCAATTTTCAAGCGATAATTCGTTTCTCCATAATTGGAATATCAATTTTTTCCCACGTCTGAATCAATTTCGTTACCACATTTGGAGTAAATATTTTATGTGAAAACATTTTATTTTGTTTTTTTTTATTTTTCCGCCAAATAAAAATAATACCTGATAACTTCCATAATTGTCGGAAGATTCACTCCTGTAAATTCTTCTGCTGGTCCAAATATAATTTGATCATGCGAGTGCATATGATTCAAATTACTGGCACTTGCGCCTGAATTTAAATAAGAACTCGCCATTGATACTTGACGCCCTAGTGACGAACTGAATGAACATTTATGCTGATTTGTCACATTAATATATTATTTTCGAAATTTCTAGAATTATAATAAAAAAATACAAGCGCACTCTGATGGAAATAAGTAACAACAAACTAAACCCGATTTAAAAACCCCCGCACAAACTCTTAATAAAGATAAAATTCACAATTTGAATTATTCACATGCCTAAATTAAAACATTTACTTATTAAAAACAGTATTTTATTGAAAATTTCGCTGGCTAAAAAGTTATTTGCAATATATGGTTTTTCAGTCAAAATTTATTTAAATAACACATATATTTCATATAAAAAGGTGCCCATATCGCTTAATTTTACTTCTATAATGAATTGGCTCTCCCTATCCATTGGTTTCTTAGAATTTCATTTCACATCAAGTAAACTTTTAGGGGACATGAGCGAGTAAGCCTAACCTAGAATCTTGCATCGAAACAGGTTAAAAACATTTTCCGGCTTTTTGAAATCAGTAACTTACGTGTACCTCAGACTACATCAAGTAAACATTTAGGGGCATGAGCGAGTAAGCCTAACCTAGAATCTTGCATCGAAACAGGTTAAAAACATTTTCGGGCTTTTTGAAATCAGTAACTTACGGGTACCTCAGACTACATCAAGTAAACTTTTAGGTGACATGAGCGAGTAAGCCTAACCTAGAATCTTGCATCGAAACAGGTTAAGTTCATTTTCCGGCTTTTTGAAATCAGTAACTTACGGGTACCTCAGACTACATCAAGTAAACTTTTAGGGGACATGAGCGAGTAAGCCTAACCTAGAATCTTGCATAGAAACAGGTTAAAAACAATTTCCGGCTTTTTGAAATCAATAACTTACGTGTACCTCAGACTACATCAAGTGAACTTTTAGGGGACATGAGCGAGTAAGCTTAACCTGGAATCTTGCATCGAAACAGGTTAAAAACATTTTCCGGCTTTTTGAAATCAGTAACTTACGGGTACCTCAGACTACATCAAGTAAACTTTTAGGGGACATTAGCGAGTAAGCCTAACCTAGAATCTTGCATCGAAACAGGTTAAAAATAATTTCCGGCTTTTTGAAATCAGTAACTTACGGGTACCTCAGACTACATCAAGTAAACTTTTAGGGGACATGAGCGAGTAATCCTAACCTAGAATCTTGCATCGAAACAGGTTAAAAATAATTTCCGGCTTTTTGAAATCAGTAACTTACGGGTACCTCAGACTACATCAAGTAAACTTTTAGGGGACATGAGCGAGTAAGCCTAACCTAGAATCTTGCATGGAAACAGGTTAAAAACAATTTCCGGCTTTTTGAAATTAGTAACTTACTGGTACCTCAGACTACATCAAGTAAACTTTTAGGGGACATGAGCGAGTAAGCCTAACCTAGAATCTTGCATCTAAACAGGTCAAACTACTTTTGTAGAAAAATATTGTTTTGGGTTTTTAGGAATGACATATATTTATTCTATTATTTATTTACATGACATGGTTTAAATACAACATTTTTATTTCTTTAAGTTATATTTTTATTTAAAATAAAATTTCTTACATTTAGCTAATACAATTTAAATAAATTAATATCTGAAATCTTGCTTGCTTTCCAGTCGAGGATGCTTTTCACGAGATAGTAGTGTCGCTGTCATAACACCTTCGCGATTTTGCTCTAATACGCGTTTTGATACATTAGCCAGTAATTGAACATGTCTCTCAGTTCCTTGAATGTGGACCGGAATTTTAGGGTCACTCCATGGACACTCATTGCTTTGTAGATATTGTACTAGATGTTCATGAGGAATATTTAGCGTAAAGGCTGGTTCGGATATATTTGAATAATCATCCATATCTATCATATTAGTATAGTCGGTGCATTCGAAATTTATTTCGGGTGTTTTGTAATCTCTCAATTGCGTCAGGTCTTCCACATTATTACGGTAATATAAGATTTTTCTTATAGCGGAATCTCGTATTTCCTTTTTATTATCAAACAACATTGCTAATGAAATATTTTCCGAGTGAGCATAGTATGCGTTTTCTTTAGCAACATTGTTCACAATTTGACTTAAATTCGAGTCTAAATATTGCGTCCAGCTAATAAATTTATAAAATAATATACTACCATACACCACAGAGTTGTAATATTTAATGTTAAAGTACATTGGAATATATACTTTCATTACGTAGTTTGCCAGAATTTTCAAATTTTTGGATGGCTTATTAGTAGTTACATATAACCAAAGTAACCTACTAACCTTCGTGAGCCAACGGGAATGTGCTATTGGCCCTGGTTTCATGTTAGCTAAGTCTGTCGATACTTCTCCAGAAGCAATGCTTTAGCTATTTTTATTAAATAACTTGAGTCAGTTGTCGATTCAGCAAGACTTATATCAGCCAAATTTTCAAGTGGGATTGTTTCAAAGTCTTTTACCGGCTGGAAGTATATAGGAAAAAATAAATTATATTGAATTTGAACATAGGGTATTAAAAAATAGTAAATATGTTTTAACTCACCGGTATATTTTTGCATATTTCAATTTGTTTGCTTAATATTCCAGTTTTTGTTCGTGGTCCAGTGGTCAATGATTTTTCCAAATAGTTAAATAAGTGGCGAAGTGGAAGTTCGTTAAAGTAGAAAAGACACACAAACCAATGCAGTGGCCTGTTTAACTGAATTTCAAATCGACGTAAAATCCCATTTTTTACGCCTGTATTTGCTGGTTCACCATCGCAACATATGCCTATCAAAGAATCGAGAGCTATTCCTTTATCGGCGAAAAATTTGTTCAATTTGATTACTTTACTTTCCGAATCTTCATTTTCCAATTTTGTGTAACCCAACAATTGGCAATTCGGTTTCTTTAAAATAACTAAATGCGCTTCTTTAATCATTCGTGGGTGAAACTTCTTATCGATTTTTTCCATGGTAATAGAATTATTTTTTCGGCCGTCGAATGAAAATGCTATTAATTCAGAAGAATCATATCGTTTGTGTAGAGCTTGCCTATTTTTCTGCCTCTCACGAACGCTTTTATTTTTATCCATAATGAAAAGATTGCCCCAATCATCCGTTACGCCCAGGTCACGTAGGATTGCTGTCACCACGTCAGAACCAACTCTATCAGAAATTGCAAATCTGTCGCACATTAAGGTATAGCTTGGAGCCTTATATGGACCACGTTTTATATGAGAAGTATTTTGTGAACTTTCCGAACTGCATTTAAAATCAAAACCAACATCTGGAGTATATGTCTCACCTGGAGTAATATTGCTAGTTATTGTAGACGCTGATATTTCATCTTCAATTTTTATAATATATTCTGGTATCGTAGATTTCCTCTCATTATGTTGATCCATCATAAACGCTTGTAAATGTTCTGGGATCAGTCCACAGGAACACAGTAATCTTCGCAAATCGCATTTGCATTTTCCAATATAAAATAATTCTTTCGTGGATTCTACAAACTCCTGAAATGATGCTTGGGTAGACTTGCTTTTATTTGTACTTTTATATTTATCAATCAATCGGTTCAATTTTCTAGCGATACTTCGTTTCTCCATAATTGGAATATCAATTTTTTCCCACGTCTGAATCAATTTCGTTACCACATTTGGAGTATTTTAAAACATTTTATTTTGTTTTTTTGATTTTTCGGCCAAATAAAAATAATACCTGATAATTTCCATACATGTCGGAAGATTTACTCCAGTAAATTCTTCTGCTTCCCCAAATGTAATTTGATCATGCGAGCGCATATGATTCAAATTACTGGCACTTGCGCCTGAATTTAAATAAGAATTCGCCATTGATACTTCACGTCTAACTGGAGAACTGAATGAAAATTTATGCGGATTTTTCACATTAATATATTCTTTTCGAAACTTCGAGAATTATTATAAAAAATACTAGCGCACTCTGATGGAAATAAATAACAACAAAAAACCCGATTTAAAAACCCCCGCACAAACTCTTAATAAAAATAAAACTCACAATTTGAATTATTCACATGCCTAAATTGAAACATTTACTTATTAAAAACAGTATTTTATTGAAAATTTCGCTGGCTAAAAAGTTACTTGCGATATATGGTTTTGCAGTCAAAATTTATTTAAATAACACATATATTTCATATAAAAAGGTGCCCATATCGCTTAATTTTACTTCTATAATGAATTGGCCCTCCCTATCCATTGGTTTCTTAGAAAACTGTGGTTAAATATACGGGTTTTACTAAGAAATATCAATAGAGTGGGCCAATTTTTTGCATATAGAGGCACCTCGCTAATTTAACTTTTTACATCATTTGAAACCATATTGGAAAAAAGCATAATCCGCAAATGAATTTAAAGCCGGCGAAAAATTTAAAAACATTTTTTAATTTAAAGAAAAAATTGAAAAATCTCATAAAAATTATATTATGACATATATCGAGTTCTACATCATTTTATTCGTAATTTTATTCTGCATCTTTCGTACGAATAAAGTTCTTTCGTATCTTTTACCGTTTCGGAGAAAAATCGGTAAAAACTATTTGAAACTTGCATTAAAAAATCGGAAATTTACAAAAAAAAAAAGAAAATATAATATAACTACAAATAAATTTGTTTTATATTCATTGAGATCTATAAAAATCAATAAATACATATTTCAATACAAAAGTTAAAAAAAAAACAAAAAACACCTGAAAACTCAATAATTCACTATAATTCATATTGCCCATATATATAAAACTGTTTGAAAATCTAAAAAAAATTTCGAAAAGAAATTGTCTATCATAAGGGTTCGCAGTTCGAAAATTTCCCAGACTTATGTCTTGACGATTCACACCGTAACCCGGAGCGACGCTTCGCCGCAGGTCAAATGCACATCGCTTGGGACTCAGTCTAATACTTACGGTGTGGGCAAGCGCCTACTATAGGGGTATAAATCATGTCGAATGCGATGCGATCAACTTTTGGCAAAAGTTCGCTGTGTTGTTCAGGCAGGTTCGAATATTATTCCCCGTGTATTTTATACATTATATTCGATACTTTTAGTCTGTCAACTATATAGCGGCGTTATTAACTTCCCGAAGGAGAAGTTTATGTTTTCATAAAAAAATTCGAATTGCTAATTTTATGTTCTCTCGATGTTTCAAGCCATTCTAAATCGAATGAGACCAAATTTGGAAAAAGTATGTGTGTGTGTGTGTATGTGTGTGTGCGTGTATGTGAACAGATTTTTTGCCTTTATCCTTTTCTCAAAAACGGCTGGAGCGATTTCAAAAATTTAAAAGCCATTCGATGTATCTCGATGAGGACTATTGTTTGTCAGTTTTGTGCGACGATCAGCCAAGCTGTTTCTTTATAAATTATAGAAAACTGGAAAATTTTTCGTCTACGTTTTAGCCCGCAATTCTGAATCGATTTTGAAAATTTAAAAACCGTTCGAAAGATATTGATTGGGAATAGTGCTGATTAGTTTTTGGTAGAGATCGGCCGGGCCGTTTTCTTGTAATAAAGTTTTTTTTTAAAAAATTTCGACGATTTTTATGATTATTTTTTTGACAGTACATACCATAGTCTTCCTGATCATACTAAAATTTTACGACCCTACAACAACTGGTTCAGCTTTAAAAATTCATCAAAGTTTGCAAAAATTGGTATCGTTTTGCAATTTGAAAAAAAAAGTGTTAAACTTTTCGTCCACATTTAAGCTCATCTTACCGAACCGATTTTAAAAAATCAAAAACTGTTCGAAAGATATTAGTTGGGAATGGTACTGATTAATTTTAGGTGAAAATCTATCGAGCCGTTTTCTTGTAACTGTTAAGAAACAAATTTAAACCGATTTTTATGGATTTCTTTTTAGCGATATATAACCATGGTCTTATAGAACTTACTGAAATTACGGCCTTACGACAAATAGTTTGATTCTAAAAATTCGTCAAACTTTGCTAAAATTATTATCGTTTTTTTAAAGTAGTATTGATAAAGTATATTATTTACACATTTTTTTTTGATTAAGTCGATTACACATATCGGGAAGTTTGTGTAACTTGCCTCAAGGCTAAATACCAAACCAACTAGTTTTTAATAATGTCGTAGACCGTTTTTGGAATTATATACGCCGTATATGTTCGAATGTCGGTTTACGGCCGGGTTCTGGACCTTATTTATAAGTGTTCAACCATACTGTACAGCACATGCGCGGGCATGTGTCGTTGACGCAAAGACTCTTATGCGGAAAATAAAATATACAAATGCAATGAACTCAATACTCTCCGAGCGAGAATAAAAGTGAGTTATAACAATGAATTTGCCCCGAAGTGTCAATGTAATGAAGGGTAAAGAGACTAAATAAACTGGGTCGCGGACCGCTAATGTTATGTACGGATCGCCGTTTCGACGGTTGTTAAAGGTCTAGCCTCTGTGTAAGCGCAGAATTTATAAAAGTTGCCGGGTTTAGACCGTCGTGAGACAGGTTAGTTTTACCCTACTGATGAATTGTCGTTGCGCTTGGTGTATTATTTAGTGTTCACAGAACAACAATTTCTAACATTTTTTATGAAATATTACAACAGCTTGCAGGTGCGACAGGAAATTTAATATTTTGGCCAGATGTTGATTCTGTACAAGAAACTATGCCTGATTGTTTTTTACCAGATTATAAAAACACTCGGGTAATAATTGATTGTACAGAATTTCATATAGAAATTGCTTCAAGTGTCGACAACCGTATTTTCACTTACTCTCAATATAAAAAGAACTTTACGGCAAAAGTTCTTATTGGTATAACTCCTGGAGGTTTTATATCCTTGAGATCCGATGTAGCTGGAGGACAGAAATCAGATTCTCAGCTTACAATAGAGTCAGGATTGTTGGATTTGTTGGAAGATGGTGACTTGGTTTTAGCGGATAAAGGTTTTCCAGCTATTAAAACAGTGTTAGATGCAAATGGAAAAAAAGTGAAAATGGTCATGCCGCCTTTTCTGGAGAAAAACAATGAATTTACCAGTGAAGAAACTCAACATACATATAATATTGCAAGAGTCAGAATTCACATTGAAAGAATTATGCAGCGGTTAAAAACCCATCACGTCCTGAATAAAATTCCACAGCACTTGCTCCATTGTATCGACGACATTATGCACATATGTTGTGTATTGGTGAATTTACAGCCTCCAATAATTTCTGACAAAGCAGATGCTGAAAAATAACAATAATATTGTTTTAATATTGATAACCACTCTTGTACAAATACAAATTCATACTTGTATGAAATTATATGATTGTGCGAACAAAGCTGGCAAATATTGCTCAAAATAGAATTTCTCGCTCTTCAAAATAACACTTTTCAAAAACTCTTCGTCTCTGTGAACTTCTATTAAACAGCAACCATCTTCAATTGGCGAAAAAACAAAAATATCACAAACACTCATACCACTGACGTACATTTGTACTTGAAGTTGGGTGTAATAAATGTGAGACTTTTTGAGCTCCAAGTTATTATGGACAAATTCCAAATACTTAACGTTGCTAACTTGAGTAGATCAATTGACGACTGTTTTTTTTTCACAAGAACTTGGACATTTGAATTCTACAATTTTAAAAATGCAACCGTCATCAATGACTACTCCGTCAAGACTTGCACAAAGCCAAGGCTGGTGTTTACTAACAATAACACCAACCCGTTTAACAATACACTTGTGAATTTGTTCATATTTTTCTTTAGCACAAGTTTCCATGTTTATACCATATTTTGTAGAGCTGCTGTCAATTTTGGATAGATGTAGCATGTCTGATACCAACTTTTCGACAGGTTTCCTACTTAGAACTTTTATATTGTGTACATTACAACTTGCAGAAATTCTTAGGCGCCTGGCTTGAAACCAATTGTTACAGGAAGAGTGCCTAACAGTTTCAGAAGCCAATTGAATCATTTTATCATCTGATAATTGAACATTCTTAACAAAAAACTCCCAGAGAATCGGATCCAAATTATGTTCAGTTTGATAAATAAAAAATTTCTCGCTAAAATTTAAAAACTTTTCTACACATGCAGCACAATCTTCGTTTTCTAAATTCATTTCTACTTGCGAGTACAGAGAGTTAACCACATTTCTTACCGTATGTTCATTATTTTTTTTCAACTGTGCTTGCATAATTTGTTTTAAAGGTGAATTGACTTTCAGCTCATTAATTGAAACATTTTGGGGCTCATGTAATTGAGTGTATTTGTGCGGCATATTTTTTTAAAATATGCTCCGTTAGAATATTTAAGCTTAGCATATTTACGAGCGCCCGGCTTACCCCACTGCTGCTCGTGACTCGTTTTTGAAATACTCCCTTCGCTGTTAATAAAATAAATTAATGCTGCAACGTGTTTACACTTGGCACTCTTATTATATACACAATCACAGTTGACATTTGTTACCAAACGTTCAGAGTTTATGTAAAATTAAAATAAAACAATATAATAATTATATAATAATTAGAAATAATCATAATATTATAATTAAACTAGTTGGTTTGGTATTTAGCCTTGAGGCAAGTTACATGAACTTCCCGATATGTGTAAATAATCGACTTAATCAATAAAAAATAAATTCATTTATGATTGATTAGAAGTTTTCCGAGTGGATTTATTACACATAATTGAAAACGAACGAACACGTTGACTCGAATTTTCTGAAAGCAAATTTTCACCAATCAATAATTTTTATAATTGAACCAGTTTCCGTAGGACTTTAATGGTTTAGTATGTTCATCAAGACGAAGTACTCTATCGTAATACCAAGTAAATCGTGTAATTTTGACTTTAACAAACGTCAAAAAACTACCTATTTTCTCAAACTTTGATTAATTTTTAAAATTAAACTACTTGTCATAAGGCCGTGATATTTCAGTAAGTTTAATAAGACCATGATATATATCACCAAAAAAAGTTCCATAAAAATCCGTATGAATTTTTTTTTCAACAGTTAATTACAAGAAAACGGCTCGGTAGATTTTCACCTAAAACTAATCAGTATCATTCTTAGCTAATATCTTTCGAAGAGTTTTTGATTTTTTAAAATCGATTCGGTAGTTTGAGCTTAAATGTGGAAGAAATGTTTAACACTTTTTTTTCAAATTACAAAGAAACGGCTTGGCAGATCGTCTCACAAAACTGACAAATTATAGTTCTCATTGAGATACATCAAATGGCTTTTAAATTTATGAAATCGGTTCAGGCGTTTTTGAGAAAACGTCGATCAAAAGTTTAATTTTGTCAAATGCCAAAAAAACGATACCAATTTTTGCAAACTTTGGCGAATTTTCAAAGTTAGACCAATTGTCGTGGAGCCGTAATATTTTAGTATGATCTAGAAGACTATGGTATCTATCGTCAAAAAAATAATAATAAAAATCGTCGAAAAAAATTTTTTTAACACTTTATTACAAGAAAACGGCCCGGCCGATCACTACCAACAACTCATCAGCACGATTCCCAATCAATATCTTTCGAACGGTTTTTGAATTTTCAAGATCGATTCAGAACTGCGGGCTAAAACGTGGACGAAAAATTTTTCACTTTTCTGCTATTTACAAAGAAACGGCTTGGCTGATCGAGGCGCAAAATTGATAAACAATAGTCCTCATCGAGATACATCGAATGGCTTTTAAATTTTTGAAATCGGTCCAGCCATTTTTGAGAAAACGTCGATTTACGGCAAATTTTCCAAATTTGATCTCATTCGATTCAAAATGGCTTGAAACGTCGAGAAAACATAAAATTAGCGAATCGGATTTTTTTACGAAAACATAAACTTCTCCTTCGGGAAGTTAATAATTATATAATATAAGAAATGAATTATCTAAAGGTGCATTACGTCTACAGATGTAGCATGGACTGATGTTTGTCGAATAACTCGAGATGTTATTAAAAAACTTCCAAAGTTTTGTCGATGTTCCTCGACTTCTCTCACATGTCCAGCATCAAGTTTTTTACCTTTGGTCATTGTTTCCGGCTGGAACTTTATTTGATGGGTAATGGACTCAAATCCTGTCTTTATAATAATGTCCATGTCCAAATAATAAAAAAAACTAGTAAACAAAAATATTATTTACTTATTCTATTGAAAAAATATTTTTATCATTGTTATAATTTATTTATTAGGACTATTCCGAGATTTTGACATAATTTTTAAGCAACTTAACCTTATAAATTTTTACGTCATTTCTTTATTCATTTTATCATACTTACCTGTGTTTTAAGTACGTTCAAGTAAATTTAAAAATTACATTACCTATTCAACTTTCTCTTTCTTGTTCTAACTTATTAATAATATTTCTTCAATAACTTTTTTCTTTAAAAACGTCTAAAAACACATGTAAAGCACGCACTGAAAGCCTCAGTTAGTTCACACGTGGTGCGCATTTAGTCTGGCGCCACGTTTACGTATATACAAGATATATAAGATATATACATAAGAATGTGCGAAATGTAAAATCTCCACGATGATTGTTTGAGAAAATGAAAGTCCTGTTATATTCACGTTAAATTCATTCAATACTATTTTACAAATACGTCCTTCTTCTTTGACTGTTATTACTAGACTGAATATTCATCCCAATTTCAGGCCCGACGGAATACATTTTATTGACTTATTTTATAACCTAATTATATTAGCCGTCGAACCTGGGCAGGATCGTTCCCTATTTATGTGATTAACAAAATTTCTCCTGACCGTTACATGAAATAATATTTTATAATTTTACGGCGACGGTTACACCAGATGTTTTAGTTTTAAAAAATCATCCATCTTCCGCCGTCTTAGTTATTCACTTATAATTAAGACCAGTAATCAATATAAGAAGTTTAAGCAATGGTATGTATATGTAGATACTAATTATAATTACAAAGAAATTGTATATATGATATAATTTTTAACACAGTTAACTGTTGACTCAAAAATATTTCCTGACATGAATATTTAACACATAATAACGATTTACATGACGTCGATGTTGATATGCTATTTGAGTGGACTGTAATTTTTATAATCGGCGAAGTGTGAAATCTCCACGATGATTGTTTGAGAAAATGAAAGTCCTGTTATGCTCACGTTAAATTTATTTAATACTATTTTACAAATATGTCCTTCTTCTTTGTCTGTTAATACTAGACTGAATATTTATCCCAATTTCAGGCCCGACGGAATACATTTTATTGACTTATTTTATAAGCTAATTATATGAGCCGTCAAACCTGGGCAGGATCGTTCCCTATTTACGGGATTAACAAAATTTCTCCTGACCGTAATATGAAATAATATTTTATAATTTTACGGCGACGGTTACACCAGATGTTTTAGTTTTAAAAAATCATCCATCCTCCGCCGCCTTAATTATTCACTTATAATTAGGATCAGTGATCAATATAAGAAATTTAAGCAATGTTATGTATATGTAGATACTAATTATAATTACAAAGAAATGGTATATATGATATAATTTTCAACACAGTTAACCCAAAAATATTTCCTGACATGAATATTTAACACATAATTAGTTAAAAAAAAAATTTATGAAGTTACATATTAATAATATACATTCTAGTAAATAATGAAATGAATGATTTATCAAAATTCTTTGGAAAATTAGTTACTAAATTCAAAAAATTAATTTCATTATTAACCATTATTCTTAATACCAATTTTAAAATTATTCTACTGCAAAAATAATATAAAGCAGAATATAATATTAATTCTGTGGAAATCAATTCTAGTTCACAACTTTTACTGGTGAAATGCACAACTTTAGTAATGGACCTTACAAATGTATCATTTTTTATATTTATAGAAGCTATTATTACACGTGCAATGCTTTCCAAAAATGCGGTAAGCGCTTTATATATCAAAAAATGCCCGAGCCTCAAAAACATAAGTTTATCCATACCATTGAAAATGCTGATTGGTCTTCAATCAATTATTATAGATTCTATCCGTACTACTAATTTATAACCGTAGGTGGCGTGAGAAATTAAATCGGCGGTTGTCTGTACTTGCCATATTTCAGGTATTACATGATTTCCGTTATATTTTCTACAGACTGCATTAATAGGCTGGGTTGGTGTAATAATCCAGCGTAAAGTATCGCTGAACTCAATCAAATATTGAGATTTATCTATTTTCAAATTTAAGAACTTAATAATAATTTTATATAATTTTATGAGCGATAGCGCAGCGCAGATTTCAAGCCTACACAGTGTTGTACTTTTCACAGAGATTATCACAGAGATTAGTAAGCAGTCGTAATAGCCCTCATAGATTCACAAAAACCGTGAAATTTTTTCCTACAATTTTTCTCAAATGCAAAGAATAACGTAGAATAATTATATTTTTTATGAGAAATATATTATTGAAGTAAAACTTCTTTAGGCGCAACATGGGTGTAAAAACTTCTTTAGGTGCGACACGGGTGTAAATCCGTAAAAATGCAACGAAAACGCCAACGTGAAGTTGAACACTACGACGCTAGTTGGCGCAGAGGTCGCGAGTCGCGATCCACTCCCGTCATGTCATGCGTAAGTCGAACGCTAAACCCTATATGAACTTGCATTAATTGAATCACGTTTTTTACAAAAGAAGAGGTTGCTGTATTATGTCCTCATGAAATAAGACTTTTCTTAAAGAATAAATGTGTCATGGAAAACAAAATAATATCTACTGCCACGGATATTTATATAGGTTGCCATGCGACAGATCAACAATCATACATTCGTTTCACAAAAATCGGATATTGATACCGGGGGTTTGCCGTATGAAATAATTTTAGTTTTGAATAAATTTTACATAATAACAACTAATATTGATGTAAGTGATGGCTTAGCTAATGGTCCCTAGTAGCAATGAATCTGATCTGAATATGATTTTTATGTAAGCTAAATATGATTTTCAAATATTGAGCCCATATGATTTTGTTAACATTCGGTCGTATTCCGCTCAGATTCGTAATGAGGGACGAATGCGGGAATATGATATTTAGCTTATACGATTTGCTTAACATTTTTCCATATTACCCTCATATTCCGAATGAAAGGAGAATATGTGGAAATAATATTTATACCATATTGAAAAATTTATATAAACCATATTCAAAATTATTGACCCTATATTCTGAAATATTAAATATTATTCAATTAATATTGAACAAACACCATTAATAAAAAAAAAATATGTATTCTGGATAAATATATACAATTTTTAAATAGACAATATATTGAATTTCATCAATTTTATTAAAATTTTCAAATCATTTTTCATGATTATAGGATATATAATATTTAAAATATATTTAGTATCTATAATATAACATTTTGTGCCAGAATTAATTTTATTATAGTCTACTTCTAAATATTATTTTCCATGATTATAGGATATAAAATATTAAAAATATATTTAATATTTATGATATAACTTTTCGTGCCATAATTAATGTTTGTTTATGTATAAGTACTAATCATTTGAGATATTAAGAGTTCACTTGTTTGTTCAGTTGATTTTCCATGTCAGTGAGGTTATAACAAATTATTATTTCATATTATACACCAATAATTATGTTATTCACTACAATTTCACACACCAAGTTTCGTTTTTAATTTCACAAAATAATATTTTATCCACACATTAACTTTTATTAATTTTATCACAGTTTACACACTATTATTATTGTTTATTACTTAAAGATTTAACAAACTTCTGGAACAACGCTTCGAGAAATTTCTGGTGACAAGGAAGACGCGTTTCTATGTGTGCGTGTGTCGAATTTCGATAGTTGGTATAACGGTATAACACAGTATGACACTGATGATTAATGTGCGGTTCAAGTATTTATATTCAATACAATAACAATATGAGTTAATTAGGGTATTATATATATATATATATATATATATATATATATATTTATTTATTTATGCGGAAATAGATATCAGTAAATAAATATCAGGCAGTACATCTTTTATAATATTTTGCCAGCGTTTTTAATGATAATCTGTTTTCACGTTCTTTTAAAAACGTAATCTATAAATTATTAATAATATATATATAAGGTAAACGTACCATATTACGGGACGTTAAGGAACGTTTGACTTTAAAGACGAATTTTAGAGAAAATAGGAAAGTGGACGAACTAAATCTGTTATATTTTATTAATTAGACCTTTAAGATTGATATAAAACAAGATTTTTTGTCGTAGAACGTCATTTATAGAAATAATCGGCATTTTGGTGAACTACGCGTTTGTCTCTAATTCCGTGATAAAATTCGGTTCGTGAATATAATGCCGGGAGTCGCTGTACACTATTCCGTGATAGCGCTCGAAGCATACATTTTTGATCGTATTGCCTTGATAAATATAGTTGAATAGGTTATAAAAAGTACGGTAAATTATAAAATAATACTTTGATATCATTTTAAACATCTATTTAGTAGTATAAAAATAAAAGAATAAATAAAAATATAAGAAGTTGAAAAACTTCTAAATAAAAATAAAATAAAAGCTGGTATTATTATAGTAATAGCAGTATAATAATCATTATCAATACTGTTTCGGTAAATCAAATAAATGAAACAATAAAGGAATAATTTTTAACGGCAATTAAACAAAAATATAAACTTAAAATAAATATAAAATTTAAACTCAAAATAAAAAAAATAAACTTGAAATAAAAGTTACTAAGTAAATCTTTAAAGACTTTAAAATAATCCTTAAAGTCTTTCAAGTTAACAATAACTACTAGCTTAAATCAGGTTCGATTGGGAATTTTGTATGTTTTAGAAGTTTTAGAATATAAGTATATTCCAAAAGCTTAATCGGATCAAAACTATCGTGTTTACAGGAATGTCCCTAGATCTCTGCATACATACATACATACCAGCGCCCTAGTGAATCCGCGCCCTATAAGTATCGTGCGTTATACGGGGTATACCTGTATTTTTATTCAATTTATATATTAGAAATAATTGATCATAGATGAAACGGTAGAAATAAATGATTCTCTCATTACTACAATATTCTAGGTATATTGGAACAATGCAAATAAATGAAAAAAATCGTATACTTTCTTACTAAAGAGTAGTCATTACAAACTCAATTATTAGGGTTAAAAGTTTAAAAAAACATATACCGTAGTTACGTCACAGTATACTGTAGTTATTAGCAAACTTATTAATACCAGAAACACCGCCGAATTTAAGCAAAGTTGAAAATAAAAGACAAAACTATTTCAAGTCTACTTCTCGTAATTGCGGTATTCTCACGGAATTACGTTCATTGGTTCAGTTGTGTGTACCTAATTGCGGGAGTCATGAAATTTACAATTTCTTGACAAATATATGCTCGATTTAACTATAAAACTAATCTCTTATTATTACTGATAAAAAAATTCACATATTTGAATCGATTAAGCTTATCGGAATCGAAATAAAACCTTAAGCAATGGCACCGTCACATAACCTAACTCGCTAACAAGCTAGTACGAAATGGCGATCGTGTTACGACCTATGCTGTCAAAAGCTTTTTACGGCTTTAAAAACTAATATTTAAATTCGAAAATCGTACTATTTTATTATAGGATTCAAATTATAATTGATGTCCTATTGAATAACATTATTATTTATTGACCGTTTTCTTATTTTGAGATCAAAATGAAAAACTCCCGTAATAATGTACTATCCCGGAATAGTGTACGTTTACCTTATATATATATATATATATATATATATATATATATACATATATATATATATATATATATATATATATATATATATATATATATATATTGTTACGAATGTGTGGGTGAGGACCCGCACACGGATGTAAAATAACACATTACTACCCCTCTCCCTATGCGTGTAAACCATGTCCCTGATGAGGAATGTGTCCGCAGGCTGAGGGTGGTCGTCTGCATTTAACAGCCAAAGGAGTCGGTCGTAGGCCCTCAGGGGTGTCGGTTCGAAAGATACCGTTCTTAAGTATAAGTCGAAGGGATGAGCGCGGTGCAGTGCGCGCAATGTTTTATCAAATTAATGTTGGTGATAATGTAAGTTAAAATAATGTTATGGGGGGCAGCGTATCGGAAGCTGCCCCAAACCGAAGATAGACTTGGTGTAATTATGAAATGTGATTAGTGTGATGCGAATCGGGATCCCGATGTATGGACATGTGATGGACACTGGTTGCGCCGTGGGTACAGAGATAAGTTTAGATTTAAGTTGTAGAGTTCAGATTGATCAAGTAGGGAATAAGTATGTAAATATATAAATATAGAATATTGTTTAGTTAAGTTACGAACAAACGCCTCTCATTACTTGTAGTTGTAAATTTAAATAACCTTTCAGCAGTACGCGATAAAAGGTAACAGTGAGTTTAACTGACTAACAATAAAATGAGGATTATAAATGAAAGAATTAAAAAAGGAATTCGTAACAAATAAAAGGAATCCGTGACAAATGGTGGAAGCGCCGGGTATGCTTTTCGTTGGTTTAACGATCAAATGATTAAAAAGTATTAATTTGTTTTGGTAATCATTTGATCCACCATCGACGGCATTATTACGATCTCGGTAAAACAATTTTATTGTTGGTTCATTCGCGGTTATATTTCCTTGCGTGTAAGTTTACAGTTTCCTCGTTTTATTTTTTTTTGTTATTTTGTTATTGATCAATTTCGGGTTTCGATTTGTTTTTTCGCGAAGATTCGGCATTTCTTGATTACGCGTTATTATTAAATTGATATTTATGAAATTTGTTGAACTCTTGGTTATCATAGTTGAGTGTACAGAAGATTGTTGGAACACTTAAAATTATGAAAACATAGTGCAATTTGAAATAATGTTTAGCGGTATATATAAATTGAAATGTTGTTGTGTGATCAAAGGGGTTTTCTATGTATGTTGGGGTTAATGTAAACGTAATTTGCGAAATTGGTTGGCGCAAAAACGAATAATCAAGTAGTTCAAGTAATTGTTAGAATTTTGATTTGTGGATTTTGAAAATCTATTTAATTTGTAAAATTTAAAGGTTGTTTTATAATAATTTTGAAATGCTGAATCTATTTATTGTATTTGTATTTTTGTTCGTTAATGTTTCTTTTTGTTCAGTCGCGCGGTTTGTTTTATTTCGATTTTTTGGGAAAGGCTTTTGTTCGTGTACTATTAGATACGTGTTTCCTAGGTTAATTATAATTACCATCATTTTAAATTAAGATTATTAGAATATAAATTTTAAATTCGAAATTATTATAATTAGTGTATAGAAAAATATTGTTCTATACAGATTTAGAATTTTTGTTTATTACGAACATTATTGAAATTGTTTAGTGTATTGTGTTATTCATAATCATTTTCGTAAACACCAATACATAAAATAATTTGTTTTTTTTTTTTTTTATAAAATCTATGATGATTGCCAGATACATTAAGTTATGTTATACAGTTAAGTGTTGTTTCATGGAAATCGTTCTTGTGAGTAGAGTTTATTTTTTTTTTTTTTATATATATAGTCGTAAATATTTTAAAGAAAGTTATTTTAAAATATCATATTGCAAGGGTAAGATATCGTTGAAGTCCTTTTCTCTTAGAATTCGATTTCAAATCATAGACATTTAAGTAACGCAGCAAGATAATATTTATGTCTCTTTTTTTGTGTAAACATTTCATCCCTACGTTTTTAAGGCGCCACAACGCGGGTGGCTAGTATATGTGAGTTCGAAAATGTCCAGACATCGTTCTCGTGTTGCGATCTTATGGTCTCTATATGTCAACGCCAGGCTAAAAGCTTTTTTTTTTTCTTGGTTTAAGTACTAGATTTTTGAGTTGCGTAGATAGTTTTAAGTGTAATGTAAAAAATATTTTAAAATTAGGGAAGATGCCTTTGTATATATATATATATATATGTTTTTTTTTGTTGAGTCAGGGATTTACAATCATTTTCGAATACATGTGGCTGTTTTTAAATTACGAGCGAATTTCTTTTTCAGTTTAGTTTTGTTTGCGCTATTGCGTTAGGGTATTTTTATTATGATTTGTTTTATCTCAAAATTTAGAGCAGTTTTGAGAATTGCGGAGTTATTCGCCTCCGTGCATATGAGGTGCCGAATATTTGTTTGGGAATGCGTCGAAAACAACGGCTTACAGGGATTTGAATTGTGGCAAATTTTTGTTAGGTCGATCACCACCGCCTGGATAGCTTGTATATAATTCAGTGCGAAAGCTCTTGGTGACACCGATTTTCGATATGCATTTGAATTGATCAGGATGTCTTTGGTGATTTTCAATTAGAGCGGACTTAGCCACTCCGATTTAATTGTAATCAGTCGAGCCCACTGACATCAAGGTTGATACGGCTCATACTGCCAATAGTGAAATGGGATTAGAAATTTAATTTTTATATTTGATAGTTTTTTTTATGGTTGTTACTGTTAAAAAAATATTTTGATGCTGTTTTTATTATTAATTTTTTTTTGAATTATTGTTGAATTGTTTGTGTTTAGTACTTAATGATTGATATTTAGTTTTCGCGGTAGAAAAGATGGATAAAGGAAACGTCGAATAAATTTTATTGTCTTCAGTTAAAAAATCATAGGTTTCTCGTCCCTTTCATTCAACCGGTTATGTTATTTTGCAATTATTCCATTAGCGCAACAAGACGGCAGTCACATGTTTAGTCAAATATAGATAAAATAGATAGGAATAAAGGATTAAGGATAATAATAATTCAGTAAGATCATAATCGCAAAATAGGAGATAATTAATAGATACGTAGTAATACTTAGTTAGATAAATTTGCGAGCGCGTCCGGTCCATGTGAGACGGAACTATTATTCGACAAAAGGGGCGTGTACAACACGTAAGGGAAGACGAATGCAATGCGACAAAGGGACAAATAGAAATGCAAGTAGGACTAGAAGGAGGTATAAGAAATGCAAAAAGCCTAATAAGCGAAAAGGAAGAATGCATAAGTCGCTAGGATTTACGAAAAAGATAGGCAAAAGTAGGAGAAAGTAGATGAAAAACAATAATGGCGAGTTACCGTATAACTAACACATAGATCAAATAGTTAGATTGTATACTAATTGTTTTTTTTTTTTTTTTTTTTGTTCAATGCTCGATTCGGTTTACAAACGTTTTATAATAACTGTAAGATTAGTTTTGATATAATTGTTATTTATTACTCCTGTTGCTTCTTTGTTTTTCACGAGATTTATTATATAAAAGTAATTACTTATTTATAGACTGTTTGTTTTTTTTTCTCCTTTATACAATTAATGTACACCCCAATATAATAGAGTTAAGAATAGTAATAATATAGAATAGAGTTAAGAATAGTAAGAATATATAGGTCAAAAAGAAGGTAGTAAATGCATAGGTAGCAAATTGTATGAGCAAGATGGATTACAAAATAAAGTGGAAAAAAGGGCAAGTTACATAATAGCTCATAGATTAAGTACTTTTGAATAATTTGATAATTTGTTAAAATTTAAAATATTTGGTCGTGTCGGTTTGCAGATATTAAATAACAATGCGTATGATTTTATTTTGTTATTGTTTCTTTAATATTCTATTTATTACACCAGTTTCTCTTCGTTTAAGTAAATTAATCTTAGGAAAAAATAACATTTATAAATTGGTTTTTGCAATGCAGGTGCGATCAGACGAATTATATTAAGAATATTTGGTTGATAGAGATAGGTAAATGCAGTTTTATAAATAGAAAATTGATCCGTTTAATAATTTAGATTTTAGATAATAGTGTCATAAAAGGAGTAGGCTTAAAATGAAAAAAAAATGAGAAGAAAATTACGAATAGGATTTTGGGTAAAGAATGTTATGAATAATTAGAAGATAGAGATAGAATAGGGCGGTTTAACAGCAAGTGTAGAGACGTTGGTTTGTACTTTGGTGTTTCTTTTCCATCACTCAGAGAGCACTGGGCGATACTTTATAACCGTTGAGAATAATGTTGGGATAAAATGATATTGGGGAAAAAGATGTTGAGAAAAAAAAAGATGTCCTTGTGAGGGATTCAAGGAAATAAAGGAAATAATTCGCGTATGAAGGAATACGACGCGAAAAGAGAAAATTGGGGGTTAATAGATGATTATTAACATGAATAGATGAATATTTTGATTTGGTTGTGAAAGTGGTTGTTTAGTTCAGTCGGGAATTGAGAAATTGTGTGTGAGTATGCATATTTTTATGAATGTCAGCTGGCCAGCTAAGTATGAGAGATAAGTGTATTTTGATTTTTCCCTCGTTTTAAATGAAAATGTTTTAGATTTTAATGCAAGATTTGAGTGAATGTAAATTTTAAAATGATTGTTGTTTTATGTTTGATATAATGTATGTGGGTTATACTCGGGGTATAACTTCTGGAACAACGCTTCGAGAAATTTCTGGTGACAAGGAAGACGCGTTTCTATGTGTGCGTGTGTCGAATTTCGATAGTTGGTATAACGGTATAACACAGTATGACACTGATGATTAATGTGCGGTTCAAGTATTTATATTCAATACAATAACAATATGAGTTAATTAGGGTATTATATATATATATATATATATATATATATATATTTATTTATTTATGCGGAAATAGATATCAGTAAATAAATATCAGGCAGTACATCTTTTATAATATTTTGCCAGCGTTTTTAATGATAATCTGTTTTCACGTTCTTTTAAAAACGTAATCTATAAATTATTAATAATATATATATAAGGTAAACGTACCATATTACGGGACGTTAAGGAACGTTTGACTTTAAAGACGAATTTTAGAGAAAATAGGAAAGTGGACGAACTAAATCTGTTATATTTTATTAATTAGACCTTTAAGATTGATATAAAACAAGATTTTTTGTCGTAGAACGTCATTTATAGAAATAATCGGCATTTTGGTGAACTACGCGTTTGTCTCTAATTCCGTGATAAAATTCGGTTCGTGAATATAATGCCGGGAGTCGCTGTACACTATTCCGTGATAGCGCTCGAAGCATACATTTTTGATCGTATTGCCTTGATAAATATAGTTGAATAGGTTATAAAAAGTACGGTAAATTATAAAATAATACTTTGATATCATTTTAAACATCTATTTAGTAGTATAAAAATAAAAGAATAAATAAAAATATAAGAAGTTGAAAAACTTCTAAAATAAAAATAAAATAAAAGCTGGTATTATTATAGTAATAGCAGTATAATAATCATTATCAATACTGTTTCGGTAAATCAAATAAATGAAACAATAAAGGAATAATTTTTAACGGCAATTAAACAAAAATATAAACTTAAAATAAATATAAAATTTAAACTCAAAATAAAAAAAATAAACTTGAAATAAAAGTTACTAAGTAAATCTTTAAAGACTTTAAAATAATCCTTAAAGTCTTTCAAGTTAACAATAACTACTAGCTTAAATCAGGTTCGATTGGGAATTTTGTATGTTTTAGAAGTTTTAGAATATAAGTATATTCCAAAAGCTTAATCGGATCAAAACTATCGTGTTTACAGGAATGTCCCTAGATCTCTGCATACATACATACATACCAGCGCCCTAGTGAATCCGCGCCCTATAAGTATCGTGCGTTATACGGGGTATACCTGTATTTTTATTCAATTTATATATTAGAAATAATTGATCATAGATGAAACGGTAGAAATAAATGATTCTCTCATTACTACAATATTCTAGGTATATTGGAACAATGCAAATATTGCAAATTTTGTTCAATGCTCGATTCGGTTTACAAACGTTTTATAATAACTGTAAGATTAGTTTTGATATAATTGTTATTTATTACTCCTGTTGCTTCTTTGTTTTTCACGAGATTTATTATATAAAAGTAATTACTTATTTATAGACTGTTTGTTTTTTTTTTCTCCTTTATACAATTAATGTACACCCCAATATAATAGAGTTAAGAATAGTAATAATATAGAATAGAGTTAAGAATAGTAAGAATATATAGGTCAAAAAGAAGGTAGTAAATGCATAGGTAGCAAATTGTATGAGCAAGATGGATTACAAAATAAAGTGGAAAAAAGGGCAAGTTACATAATAGCTCATAGATTAAGTACTTTTGAATAATTTGATAATTTGTTAAAATTTAAAATATTTGGTCGTGTCGGTTTGCAGATATTAAATAACAATGCGTATGATTTTATTTTGTTATTGTTTCTTTAATATTCTATTTATTACACCAGTTTCTCTTCGTTTAAGTAAATTAATCTTAGGAAAAAATAACATTTATAAATTGGTTTTTGCAATGCAGGTGCGATCAGACGAATTATATTAAGAATATTTGGTTGATAGAGATAGGTAAATGCAGTTTTATAAATAGAAAATTGATCCGTTTAATAATTTAGATTTTAGATAATAGTGTCATAAAAGGAGTAGGCTTAAAATGAAAAAAAAATGAGAAGAAAATTACGAATAGGATTTTGGGTAAAGAATGTTATGAATAATTAGAAGATAGAGATAGAATAGGGCGGTTTAACAGCAAGTGTAGAGACGTTGGTTTGTACTTTGGTGTTTCTTTTCCATCACTCAGAGAGCACTGGGCGATACTTTATAACCGTTGAGAATAATGTTGGGATAAAATGATATTGGGGAAAAAGATGTTGAGAAAAAAAAAGATGTCCTTGTGAGGGATTCAAGGAAATAAAGGAAATAATTCGCGTATGAAGGAATACGACGCGAAAAGAGAAAATTGGGGGTTAATAGATGATTATTAACATGAATAGATGAATATTTTGATTTGGTTGTGAAAGTGGTTGTTTAGTTCAGTCGGGAATTGAGAAATTGTGTGTGAGTATGCATATTTTTATGAATGTCAGCTGGCCAGCTAAGTATGAGAGATAAGTGTATTTTGATTTTTCCCTCGTTTTAAATGAAAATGTTTTAGATTTTAATGCAAGATTTGAGTGAATGTAAATTTTAAAATGATTGTTGTTTTATGTTTGATATAATGTATGTGGGTTATACTCGGGGTGTTTAGAAAAAGTAAATTGAGAATAGAATTGGGTTTTGCGATTTTTGGGAAAATTTGGGGTTTTACGGTTTTGGGGAAAGATCGCCCGGGCTGGTGTTTTGTTGTTGTGTTATGGTTATTGATTATGAATTGGTTTTTGATCTCACAGCATGGGGATATGGATTTGGGCTGTGGGAGCACCCCCAGCGAGGGTTCTGGTGCTCTGAGTGAGACCGTTGAAGCGTGATACATCACATACAAGCTGATTGCTATCACGCTATCCATTTGGAAGCTTTGGTTGTTTGTGTTATGATATATGTATTTTAGTGAAATTTTGTGGATTTCACGCTAGAGCCGGTACTTTTTACCACATTGTACCGCCGCTAATGTGAGGTTTTGGAGCAGATATCCGCTCCCGATGCCTGCTCAAAAACTTCCGCCATCAGTAAGCGTCGCGCGACGTTGTGTGTTGTTTGGTTTTTATTGCTGATGGTAATTTCCTTCTGAAATTATAAGCGGGCGCGATGCTGCTTCAGGTCTTTTATTGGATAGGCAAGGTGCTATGGGCATCTAGCACCGTTTGGAGCCTAGGAACACCGGGGAAACAAGCATTCCGACGACTCACTTCTTGTTTTTATATTGAGAAGCGCACTTGCTGTACACGGTTTAATAGTAATAGAAATAGTTAGACTAGGGTAAAAGTAAATTACGTTTATGTTTGCGTTGTACGTTAATAGAGATGGGACCGCCAAATTCAAAACAGTCAGCAATTCCCGAATTTTAAAATAATATGTAGAGTATTTTAATTACTTATATTCCATTTGAATTCTATTGTTCTTATTCTCGCTCGTAGTCTTACTCTTGCAATGCTTTTCTTTTGTTGTGTGTTTTCTGTTTTTGCATTGTTAAGTAAACATTGTTGGTAAGAAACAAATGCGTTTATGTTTTACACAATTCAAATATTTATGTTAAATGTGAATTTGTTGTAGTTATAATGTCATTATTTTAAGTTTTAGAATCTATTGTTAGAATAGATTAAAAAGCTGTTGATAAAAATATTATGAGATAGTGTTATTTTTTTTAAATTTTATAGAAGTAAGTGCTAAGTGTAGATAAGTTTATGTTCATTTTCTGAGTGTTTTTATGTTATTTACTTTTATAATGTTTGATAATTTTTAATACTTGATAAGTTCGAATATTTTTTTTTTCATTAAATTTGATATGTTTAATTAACTTTGATCGATTTTGTTATTATATTTGAATGTAGTTTATGTAGGTAGTAATAAAAGCAATAAGGTTAGATCAAAGTTTTAACAAACAGTGAATAAGTAAAGTGGACTAAGTGATGTTCTTTTTTTTTTGTTTGTTATGACACTTTTTGGACAAATAAACTAAACTGTTAATGTAATCTTACTTTTGGTTGAAATCTGTTGTGAAGTAATTTTGTGTAACAGTGCAAGAAAAAAAAATTGAACGCGTGTACAACTACATTACTGAAACATCGCGACCCGAATTGTGTATCAGGGTGCTAGAGGTCGACGCCTGTGCAGATGCTATGCCGGATTTAGGAAAGTCTGAGCCTACGGGATAAGAGCAGACCGCAGATCGGACAAGTGGGAATGCGCCATCGATGTTTTATCCGGGGAGCAGACTGATATTGGAGTGCACCACCTAGGTTCCGGAGCAGAGAAAGCTGGTGCAGCACCAGGGATGGAGTTTTGAAAGATCGAGGGCGATCTTTAGAGGAGGTGGGGTAGTGTTACGAATGTGTGGGTGAGGACCCGCACACGGATGTAAAATAACACATTACTACCCCTCTCCCTATGCGTGTAAACCATGTCCCTGATGAGGAATGTGTCCGCAGGCTGAGGGTGGTCGTCTGCATTTAACAGCCAAAGGAGTCGGTCGTAGGCCCTCAGGGGTGTCGGTTCGAAAGATACCGTTCTTAAGTATAAGTCGAAGGGATGAGCGCGGTGCAGTGCGCGCAATGTTTTATCAAATTAATGTTGGTGATAATGTAAGTTAAAATAATGTTATGGGGGGCAGCGTATCGGAAGCTGCCCCAAACCGAAGATAGACTTGGTGTAATTATGAAATGTGATTAGTGTGATGCGAATCGGGATCCCGATGTATGGACATGTGATGGACACTGGTTGCGCCGTGGGTACAGAGATAAGTTTAGATTTAAGTTGTAGAGTTCAGATTGATCAAGTAGGGAATAAGTATGTAAATATATAAATATAGAATATTGTTTAGTTAAGTTACGAACAAACGCCTCTCATTACTTGTAGTTGTAAATTTAAATAACCTTTCAGCAGTACGCGATAAAAGGTAACAGTGAGTTTAACTGACTAACAATAAAATGAGGATTATAAATGAAAGAATTAAAAAAGGAATTCGTAACAAATAAAAGGAATCCGTGACAATATTATATATATATAATACACAGCGAAGTTTTTATGCTAGGCTAGTGAGTCAAAAATCAGGGTCACAATCTCTGTCGAAAATTTTACGAAGTGTATTAATTTAAAAATTAATAATTTTATTAATTTTGGTTAATAAATCATTGCCGATTTATTTACCATACATAACTGTTGTATTTGGCCATAACTGAACGCAGCAGGGCAGAAAGGGAGAGCTGCACTTTTGCATGTACTTGAAAGGGACACACAAGCAGTGCACAAAAGGTTCACTTGCAGCCTCTTGCCTGCACACACACATTGATAAAAAGGACATTTTGTCGAATAAATCCACAATATTTTGTCAAGCGCAAATTTATTTTTCTATATTTAACTATTTTCGATAATAATAATTTAAATATAACTGCAGCTAATATTGTATTTAATAATTGTAGTAATAATATTTTTTTTTTTTTTTTTTTTTATTTATTTATTTGGCCTTCGACTGTTAGGTCATTTGGCAACATTTACATATTTTGGTGTACATTATTCAATACAGATCAATAATCTTGTTATTACATAAACATAATGGAAACTAATTTATGGTATATGCTAACATAGCTGTATACAATATCTATATATACCCAAATACATACGACTATGCCTAAACAAATATCTACCTATATATACGTACATATACATATACATAAATACATATACACACGTATACACAACATATATATCAAATCCTGATTTTGCAATTATGTAGAAAATTCAGTATATTTTTGTAAAGATTGGGTTTATTCAAAGCCATAGCTATTGCCGTGTTAATGGGGAAAGTTATATTGTTCCTATATAGTTCTTGCAAAAATTCTTCTCTCTGTTTTGTGAATAGGCAGCATTTCCAAAGGATGTGGTCTATTGTTTGAAATTCTGGTCCACAGGAACAGAAGGGGTCCCGTGTTTGTCCAATTTTGTATAAATGAGATCTACAAAAGGTGTGAGCGCATCTAATTCTATTTATCATAGAAATGTCTTCTCTGGTCATTTTTAGATTGCTGAACCAGGTACTAAATGTGACTTGGGGTTTGCAGGGTTTAAATAAAGAGCCCTTTGTAGTCGATTCTAGGTCATAATCGTTTTGCCATTGTCTTAGTCCTAGAGTTCTTATTAATCTTTTTAAATCCGTGATTGGCGCCTTTTTCATAGGAACTGCAGCCGTGCATGCTTCTTTTGCCAGTTCGTCTGCCCGTTCATTTCCCCAAATTGAGGAATGGCCTTTAATCCAGGCTAACTTTATTATATATCCAGAAACCAGGAGGGCTTCTATTTTGTGGATGGTATCAAGAGTCAAAAAATTTGCATTTTCTCTTGGTTTGTTCAAAGCCAAAAGGGCGGATTTGCAGTCTGTAAAAATTATTGATTTTCTGAGCTTTTCATTTTTAACGTAGTCTACAGCCGCATTTATGGCTGTTATCTCTGCTGTAAAGACCGATGCAAAGCTAGGTAATTTGAATTGAGATCGATTATCTTTAGAAGGGACGAAAAACGCGCAGCCGACGTCATTTTCCCTTCTGGATCCGTCTGTATAAATGACTGTAAAGTCTTTGTAATTGTGCTGTAACCATTCTTCAAATTCTAGGTTTTTAATATGGTTTTTGATATTGTGTGCAATATAAGGTACCTGACACCAAGAGATGTAATTCTTGGAAAAAGAGTAATTCTGTGGGAATAGAAAAGCTGGAAGTTTACTGTTCGTATAAGTCATATCTTCCAAGGGTTTGATGCGGTAGAAAGCCGTTATCAGAGGGGGAGTAGGTTTATTCTTCCAGTAAATCATTCTATAGTGCAGCTCAGCTAATGTTTGTAGTTGTTTTATAAAGAACGTGTAATTTGAGTTAAATTTTTTAATTACAAACCTGTTCGAAAGTATTTCTCTTCTAATTTTTAATGGAGATTCGCCGGCTTCCACTAAAAGGGAGTTGCAAGGTGTTGATCTTATAACCCCCAGGCATAATCTTAGTGCTGAGAATTGCACCTTGTCTAGGGTATACTGATTCTTAGATGATAATCCTCCATAAATCTGACATCCGTAATCAATATGAGATCTTACGATGGCTTTGTAAACAGATATAAGGGAGGTCGGATGTGCTCCCCATTTAGTTCCTGATAGTCTTTTAATAATATTGAGTCCTTTTTCCGATTTTTTACCACTTCTCTGATGTGTGTCTGGAAGGACATGTTTTTATCGAAGGTTACTCCTAGAATTTTTATACTGTCACATAATTTGACCTGCATGTTGTCTATGTTTAAAACGAGAGAGTTCAATGGTTTTCTATGTCTGCTAAAGATGATCGCTTTTGATTTGGTCGGAGATAGACTTAAATTGTTAGCGTTAAGCCACGCTGATACTTTATTAAGAGAGTCTTGGATTTTCTTTTTGCATTCTTCCATTGATACACCGGAGCAATATATAAATAAGTCATCCGCATATTGGAGTATTTTAACTCCATTTATTGTTTGTGTGTTAAGGTCAGACATGTAAATATTGAACAGTAGAGGACTCAAAATTGAGCCTTGTGGTAGACCCGTAGAAATAACTCTTGGACCAATAATCTTATTTTTGAATTTAATGTAAATTGCCCTGTTATCTAATAGTGACATGATAACCTTGGTAATGTTATGTGGAAGATTCATACTATTTAATTTTTGTCTCAATATATTGTGCTCCACATTGTCATAGGCCTTGTGGATATCTGCGGCTATTAGTAGTAAGTATCCATTCCTTGAGTTTGAGATGTGTATATCATTCGATAATACACTCAGTAGGTCAATTGTACCACGACCACGTCTGAAACCCATCTGACAATCATTTAATAAAGATCTATTTTCTATATAGTATTGAAGTCTTCTTTTCAGAAGGCCTTCGAAGGTTTTATGTAAGCATGATAATAAGGCGATGGGTCGGTATGATTCTACAAGTCTTGGATCTTTCTGAGGTTTTAGGATTGGTATAAGCAAAATTTTTTTCCAGTCTTTAGGAGTCCAGCC
Source organism: Ctenocephalides felis (assembly GCF_003426905.1). Taxonomy (NCBI): domain Eukaryota; kingdom Metazoa; phylum Arthropoda; class Insecta; order Siphonaptera; family Pulicidae; genus Ctenocephalides; species Ctenocephalides felis. The sequence continues at coordinate 59,822,395 of NW_020537758.1, forward strand.
AGTGGATAATATTGAGTTAAAGTTTTCTAAGATAAGTTGTTTAAATTTTAAAGGGCACCTATGTAACATTATATATGTAATGTGATCTATTCCGGGAGCGCTATCCTTTTTAGTTTTCAGAAATAGGTTTAGTTCTTCTAGTCTAAATTTGGCGTTTAAATTGGAGATATTTGTGTCAATAATATGAGGCATGTTAACCATGGCTTCCCTTTGGGCTGAGTCCGGAGCAAAATTTTTTAGGATGGATTCGTAGAATTCGGAGTTCCCAGGAATAAATTGAGTGGATCGATTATTCTTATTGTTAAAGGATTTGATTAAGTTCCACAATTTGGATGAGTTTACATTGCCGTCTAAGGAATTAGTCAAATTCATCCATTTTTCCCTTTTTTTGTTTTTGAAGAACTTTTTTGTTATGGCGTTTACTTTCTGGTACTCTATGAAGTTTTTATAATTCATTACCTGTTTCATTTTCTTAAAAGCGTCCTTTCGCTTTTGAATTTGTATGTTACATTCCTCGTCCCACCAAGCAGCAGGTTTGGGTTGTTTGAGTTCAGTTATTTTGTTTTCTTTCAGGTGTGTCCTAGCAGCTCTATATATGATTTTAATTAATTGACCGTATTTACTTTCATTATCTTCTGGAATCACTTCTTCTTGAAGGATGCTGTCTACTTCCGATGTAAATTTGTTCCACTCCGTTCTTTTTGTGTTCCACTTTCGTGAAGGGTAATGATAACTGTTGACTTCGAAGCAAGTTCTCAGTTTGATACTTATTGGGGCATGATCGGAACCTAAGCTGTCAGGAAAAATGTCCCAGTTGAGATTATCATAAAGGTTACCTGAGCAGAAAGTTAGGTCTAAGGCAGCGGCTTTTCTTCTGTCTGAGCTGATGGTGGTAGGTCTCCCATCATTCAGGATGACAAGATTGAGCTCCTCCAAATAATTGTAGAGGATCTCACCCCCTCTATCGTTATTTTCACATCCCCATGCCATGTTCTTACAATTGAAGTCCCCAGTGACAATCACTGGCATTGAAATATTTTCAATATATGTTTTAATATTATGAAGAGAGTCGAATGCGTTCGGAGAACAATATATTGATAGTACACAAATTGGATTTCTCAACTTGATGACTACAGCACAAATCTGTATTACATCGTTCTGGAAAGTGAGATGAAATTTTTCGGATTCTATAGTATCTTTCACTAGAATGGCGGCACCTCCATAACCGTCATTTCTATCTTCTCTGAAGATTCTGTAACCTTTGAAATAATAGTCATATTCCTTCTTGAGCCAAGTCTCAGAAAAACATGCAATATGTATCTTTTGCTCCCAAAGGCAATATTCTATACTGCCTTTGTTGGCCATTAACGATCTGCAGTTTAATTGTAAAATTTTCAGGTCCATTTAAGCTTATTTATATTATAATAGTTGTAAATAATATTATTATAAAAACTGAAAAGATAAATTTCTCCTTTAGTATTACTTACACAATTATACCTCTAAATTATATTCTATTCTATACAAAATGTTATTTTATAACCGTATTTTCTTTAACCTTATTTGTTTGATTGGTTTCTGACTTATTTCTATGTGTTGTTTTTTCAATACATAATGAATCAATTTCCTCTTCTAAGGCTGTCCATATTTTGTCTGTTTCTTCATTTGTTTTATATCTTAATCTTGTTTGTATCTTATTAAAAATTTCTCTGAAGTATCGTTTCATCATGTTTTTTTTCTCTTCATTATCACTATTGTTATCTTCCTGAATATTCGGATTTTTCCTTTCACTATCGTTTTTGTTTATATCCCTCCTCCTATCGTAATATTCTTCTACATTTCTTCTTCTGTGTCTTCCTTCAATTTTCAAAATCGTTTGCTCTTGATGTTTTTCTCTACCATCTTCCCTATCTGTATGTACCTTGTTCCTTTCATTTGGTTCACCTTTTGATTTTTCTTCTTTTCTATTGTTCATGTTATTATATATGGTTCTCTCTTGTTTATTGCCGATGTTTCTCTTGAGAGGTCTGTACCTTATTGGTGTGCTGTCCGATACCAGTTCATCATTTTTATCTTCCAAGTCAGATAAAATTTCAAATTTATTTCTAAGAATGCTGTTGTTAATTTGTGAACTTTTCCTAAGTTCTGTGTTTATCACCGGGAAATTCTTTTCTTTGTCTAGATTGATTAGGCTACCCCTGGTTATTCTGGCATATTTGTTGTTTTCTACGACTGACCGTGCTTCGTGAAAAGCTAAATTTTGTGTTGCCATTATTTCATATATTTTCTTGTATTTCATAAATATTGGGCATTCCCTATTATATGCTGCATGTTTACTATAACACAAGCAGCATCTTAAGTCATCTGTATTTATGCATTCTTGTGAGCCGTGCTTATCTGCGCATTTTGGACATCTAACCTCTCCTCGACACTGATCACGAACGTGTCCGAATCTCCAACATTTGTGGCATTGGATTACTTTTTTCACAAATGGTGTTACTGGGCATTTGACCGAGTGGATCGCTACTTTTTCTGGCAATTTTGTCCCTTTAAAAGTGAGTTTAACACATTGTGATTTGTATATCTTATGATTTTCTTTTTTTGATCTTATACATTTTACACCCACTATCGGATACTCGGATTCGATGACATCTAAAATTTCATCCTCAGATAATTCGCTATCAACGTCAAAAATGATTCCGGTCCGCACCGTTAAATATTTAGGGATATACGCTCTTAGATTATTCGATTTGAAGAAATCATTATCTAATATTCTGTTAGCTGTCACACCATTACTCAAAATCAATTTCACTTTGTTTTTGCCAATTACTCTAATTTCTTCCAGGTTTGTTTTCAAATTTGGCCATGCATCATGAATTTTTTTACCAAGTGCCATAGGATGCAGACGTCCTATGTTTTTATTATAAGATTCAACGTATATTATATATGGTCCTTTGTCGTAACTGTCATATCGTAGTTTATCCTGCACGTAATTGTCGAGCATCGTTTCGTTTTCTTTGTCATTATCTTTTGTTATTTTACTCGAGTCCTCACCACAATCATCAAATTGCATCACGTTATCTAACTCGTTAAAGTCATGCAACATTTTATCAATCTGATCATTTATTTCGGTATTACTCGACCCCGCACTAATGTTTTCATTGGTCATTTCTTCATTGTTTGCATGGATTGTTGTCTCACTCAAATCCTTATCGCACTCGTCGAATCGCATAACGCTACCTAATCCTTGACTGTCCCGATTTGCTTCAGTACTCTGATTGATATTTACATTATTCGATACCATAATATTTTTTTCATTGCTTGTTCCTTCTATATTATTATATTTTGAAATATCACTATTATTTGTTATCTTAGACGCCGTGTCATTGTTATTATTTCCCACAGTAGTTATAATATTTTCGGTTCTCCTCAGTTTGATTGCACTTTTGCCAATTACTTTATTCATTATTTTTAATTTATTATCTCCTTTAATTGATTTATTTTTGTTACTGTTCTTTTTATCTTTACTATCCGCTATTGCGGAAATTTTGGTAAGTTTTTTATACTTATGTAATAATCTGTTCTTAATTACATCTTCCTCACTCATTATGCTATTAGGATTTTTATTTGAATTATAATGAACTTCTAATTCTTCTTCACTAATTTCACTCATTAACATTTCACTATCATAACTATCATTTATCGTATTCATTGCCGTTGCAATGGTTTTACCGATCACAGAACACTTAGTTGAACAGTCGGGCGGGCGTCCGCCCTCTTGCCCATATTGTCCGGATTCCATTACGTCACTTTAAATATATTCACTGAACGCTTATCGATGTTACCTGCTCCGAGGTCGAACACAAACTGGTAATAATATTTGTATTATATTGTTACTATCTTAATTTTTATCAATGGCAAAACATATTTTATAATATTATATTTGAACATAACTTTATAAAGATATAAATACATTATTATAATAATATATCTGTGCATGTGATATTGTAATATGTCTATGCATGAAAGTTTCATGGAACAATATAAAACACAAAGTTAAAAATATAAATAGATATATTATATCATATGATTAATAATTTCGGAAAGCAGATTTTACAAAAAAATTATATTTATTTATTCCATACCGATTCTACAAAATGAGAAACCATATTTTCCATCCCTATTGAGAAATACAAGAAAAAGAAAAGAGTGCGCGTAAGGATCACACGCGATTGAAGTAAAACTTTTAATATTGTATGAGTAGGCAATTAAGATAAAAATAAAAAAAACATCATATTTGAATTTTAAAAATCATTTATTAATAATCACATAACATCAATAACACAGTTTAAAACAACAGGGATAGATTAATTGCTATCATATTTCATATATGATATAATAGGTTTGTGATAACTGAAATGAGAGACATAAATTTTGCTTTGTAAACTATGTACTTTTCTGGAGAAAACTGCATCAATAGTCGTGCCATATCTTGTGGTTGATTCAAATGGAGAATTATTCATTGTTAAATTAAATTTATTATTTAAAAAATCGATTAATGGTTGAGATTCTTCTGAACGAAAATTGACATTGAAATTTCCAGCAAGAATTAATGGTATCTCGTTGTGATTAGTGTTTAAAAGTTTTGCACCCTCATTAGAGAAATGAAGTAACTGCTGATGAAGAAATTTAATAATATTTGATATGTTTTTATTGGGAGAAATTTAAAGGACGACTATAATTAATGTTTGATTCTGAGTGTTCACACAGCGGACAACTGCAATATCACCTACTTGTGTAATTTCATTAGGAATATCCAGTAATATTGTTGGCGCAAGAAACTACATAGGAGTCGCATTATGAAGAGTATCTGATAACATGAATGATAGACATCTACACCACCTGCTCTCGAGTTTGATCGTTTGTATTGAGTAACGCAGTAATAGTTCTGAATATCAATTCGTTCTTCATTATTAATCCAAATTTCCGAAAATAACAAAAACGTACAACGTTGTAGCACTTTATCTTGCAGATCAGGCAAATGAGCTCGTAAACTTTGGCAGTTAAAGGAAAACAATGAAATGTCGTTCAAACTTATTATCTCACTCAATTTTTTTTCTTGTGTTATTGATCTACAAGTTGAAAGTCTTTGGAATTCAGTTTGTAAGTCCATTAATCCTGCTGGCCGTTTTCTTCCATGGTAAAATTTTTTGTCGTTGTTTTAGAAATGATGAACAATCCATTAATGCTGGTAACTCGTGATAATGCAACATATAGAAGCTGCTGATTATGTGTTTTATTGTATTCATATACAATTTCATCAAAAGTACCACCTTGTGATTTGTGTATTGTGAGTGCACAAGCAGACACTCTCCTGAGAATCGGCACAGCTGTCCTACTGATATTAAGAGTTTGAATATGATGTGCAGCTTTCTTCCTAATTTTGTTACCTATCTTACCAGGAAATTCAAACCATAAACGTAGAAGTTCATCATTATCGCCACGTTCTATGTACACTAATTTTCCTACACAACCATTAGCTAAGCCATCACTTACATCAATATTAGTTGTTATTATGTAAAATTTATTCAGAACTGAAATTATTTCATACGGCAAACCCCCGGTATCAATAACCGATTTTTGTGAAACTGCTGACGAATGTATGATTGTTGATCTGTCGCATGGCAACCTACATAAATATCCGTGGCAGTAGATATTATTTTGTCTTCAACGAGATTCAATATAAATTTATTATATTCCATGACACATTTATTCTCTAAGAAAAGTCTTATTCCATGAGGACATAATACAGCAACCTCTTCGTTTGTAAAAAAACGTGATTCAATTAATGCAAGTTCATATAGGGTTTAGCGTCGACTTACGCATGACATGACGGGAGTGGATCGCGACTCGCGACATCAGCGCTTACAACGTCGTAGTGTTCAACTTCACGTTGGCGTTTTCGTTGCATTTGTACACCCGTGTCGCGCCTACAGAAATTTTTACACCCATATCGCGCCTAAAGAAGTTTTACTTCAAAAAACATATTCCACATTCGTTCTTTATTAGCAAAATCTTAAATGATTTGTATGTGAATAATTCTATATTCTAAATCCTACAATATTAGTACTCTCATACACAGCTTATATTTAGCAATGTGAATAAACCATTTAAAACTCATATTCAGTTTCTCATATATATCCCACATTCAGCAATATCGAAAAATCATATGTAAAACATATCATATATCGCTCATATTCGTTCCACATTTAGCAATATGGAAAATTCATGTGAATCTAATATGAATCGTCTCATATTCAGCTCATAGTAATCGCACGTTGTGAACGTGGGCTCAACATTATTTAACATAAGCTACACTTCAAATATTTAGCTTGCATTAAAATCATCTTCAGCTCAGATGTATTTCTACTGGGGGTTGTGTAGGAAAATTAGTGTACATAGAACGTGGCGATAATGATGAACTTCTACGTTTATGGTTTGAATTTCCTGGTAAGATAGGTAACAAAATTAGGAAGAAAGCTGCACATCATATTCAAACTCTTAATATCAGTAGGACAGCTGTGCCGATTCTCAGGAGATCTTCATCTATTCCAATGAATAGAAATAAAATCATATTTGCCAAAAGAAATCATTTTCCTTTAGTGTCTGCTTGTACACTCACAATACACAAATCACAAGGTGGTACTTTTGATGAAATTGTATATGAATACAATAAAACACATAATCAGCAGCTTCTATATGTTGCATTATCATGAGTTACCAGCATCAATGGATTGTTCATCATTTCTAAAACAACGACAAAAAATTTTATCATGGAAGAAAACGGCCAGCAGGATTAATGGACTTACAAACTGAATTCCAAAGACTTTCAACTTGTAGATTAATAACACAAGAAGAAAAATTGAGTGAGATAATAAGTTTGAATGACATTTCATTGTTTTCCCTTAACTGCTAAAGTTTACGAGTTCATTTGCATGAACTGCAAGATAAAGTGCTACAACGTTGTACGTTTTTGTTATTTTCGGAAACTTGGATTAATACTGAAGAACGAATTGATATTCAGAGCTACTACTGCGTTACTCAATACAAACGATCAAACTCAAGAGCAGATGGTGTATCTGTCTATCATTCATGTTCAGATACTCTTCATAATGCGACTCCTATGCAGTTTCTTGCGCCAACAATATTACTGGATATTCCTAATGAAATTACACAAGTAGGTGATATTGCAGTTGTCCGCTGTGTGAACACACAGAATCAAACATTAATTATAGTCGTCCTTTAAATTTCTCCCAATAAAAACATATCAAATATTATTAAATTTCTTCATCAGCAGTTACTTCATTTTTCTAATGAGGGTGCAAAACTTTTAAACACTAATCACAACGAGATACCATTAATTCTTGCTGGAAATTTCAATGTCAATTTTCGTTCAGAAGAATCTCAACCATTAATTGATTTTTTAAATAATAAATGTAATTTAACAATGAATAATTCTCCATTTGAATCAACCACAAGATATGGCATGACTATTGATGCAGTTTTCTCCAGAAATGTACATAGTTTACAAAGCAAAATTTCTCTCATTTCAGTTATCACAAACCTATTATATCATATATGAAATATGATAGCAATTAATCTATCGCTGTTGTTTTAAACTGTGTTATTAATGTTATGTGATTATTAATAGATGATTTTTAAAATTCAAATATGATGTTTTTTTTATTTTTATCTTAATTGCCTACTCATACAATATTAAAAGTTTTACTTCAATCGCGTGTGATCCTTACGCGCACTCTTTTTTTTTCAAAATCGCGGCAACGGTTCAAGATGCAGCTATATACAGTTTCGTTCAAACCTGTCATTAACTGTCGTATGTCTTGTGTTGCAAAATTAGCTAGAGCTGCGCATGGCAAAAGAATACCGAAACTCACAGAAAATTTGGCAATAGACGAGAAAAAGGTTCGATTTGTTACTTGGAATGATAAAATGCAGTTGATAGAAAAAACGTGAAATGCATAGCTGACTGCCCCCATAGCTACCCCAAAGAATTTAATTTGTTTTTATTGTCGGTAATCGATTAAGCTTATCGGAATCGAAATAAAACCTTAAGCAATGGCACCGTCACATAACCTAACTCGCTAACAAGCTAGTACGAAATGGCGATCGTGTTACGACCTATGCTGTCAAAAGCTTTTTACGGCTTTAAAAACTAATATTTAAATTCGAAAATCGTACTATTTTATTATAGGATTCAAATTATAATTGATGTCCTATTGAATAACATTATTATTTATTGACCGTTTTCTTATTTTGAGATCAAAATGAAAAACTCCCGTAATAATGTACTATCCCGGAATAGTGTACGTTTACCTTATATATATATATATATATATATATATACATACATATATACATATATATATATATATATATATATATATATATTATATATATATATAATAAACAGCGAAGTTTTTATGCTAGGCTAGTGAGTCAAAAATCAGGGTCACAATCTCTGTCGAAAATTTTACGAAGTGTATTAATTTAAAAATTAATAATTTTATTAATTTTGGTTAATAAATCATTGCCGATTTATTTACCATACATAACTGTTGTATTTGGCCATAACTGAACGCAGCAGGGCAGAAAGGGAGAGCTGCACTTTTGCATGTACTTGAAAGGGAGACACAAGCAGTGCACAAAAGGTTCACTTGCAGCCTCTTGCCTGCACACACACATTGATAAAAAGGACATTTTGTCGAATAAATCCACAATATTTTGTCAAGCGCAAATTTATTTTTCTATATTTAACTATTTTCGATAATAATAATTTAAATATAACTGCAGCTAATATTGTATTTAATAATTGTAGTAATAATATTTTTTTTTTTTTTTTTTTTTTTTATTTATTTGGCCTTCGACTGTTAGGTCATTTGGCAACATTTACATATTTTGGTGTACATTATTCAATACAGATCAATAATCTTGTTATTACATAAACATAATGGAAACTAATTTATGGTATATGCTAACATAGCTGTATACAATATCTATATATACCCAAATACATACGACTATGCCTAAACAAATATCTACCTATATATACGTACATATACATATACATAAATACATATACACACGTATACACAACATATATATCAAATCCTGATTTTGCAATTATGTAGAAAATTCAGTATATTTTTGTAAAGATTGGGTTTATTCAAAGCCATAGCTATTGCCGTGTTAATGGGGAAAGTTATATTGTTTCTATATAGTTCTTGCAAAAATTCTTCTCTCTGTTTTGTGAATAGGCAGCATTTCCAAAGGATGTGGTCTATTGTTTGAAATTCTGGTCCACAGGAACAGAAGGGGTCCCGTGTTTGTCCAATTTTGTATAAATGAGATCTACAAAAGGTGTGAGCGCATCTAATTCTATTTATCATAGAAATGTCTTCTCTGGTCATTTTTAGATTGCTGAACCAGGTACTAAATGTGACTTGGGGTTTGCAGGGTTTAAATAAAGAGCCCTTTGTAGTCGATTCTAGGTCATAATCGTTTTGCCATTGTCTTAGTCCTAGAGTTCTTATTAATCTTTTTAAATCCGTGATTGGCGCCTTTTTCATAGGAACTGCAGCCGTGCATGCTTCTTTTGCCAGTTCGTCTGCCCGTTCATTTCCCCAAATTGAGGAATGGCCTTTAATCCAGGCTAACTTTATTATATATCCAGAAACCAGGAGGGCTTCTATTTTGTGGATGGTATCAAGAGTCAAAAAATTTGCATTTTCTCTTGGTTTGTTCAAAGCCAAAAGGGCGGATTTGCAGTCTGTAAAAATTATTGATTTTCTGAGCTTTTCATTTTTAACGTAGTCTACAGCCGCATTTATGGCTGTTATCTCTGCTGTAAATACCGATGCAAAGCTAGGTAATTTGAATTGAGATCGATTATCTTTGGAAGGGACGAAAAACGCGCAGCCGACGTCATTTTCCCTTCTGGATCCGTCTGTATAAATGACTGTAAAGTCTTTGTAATTGTGCTGTAACCATTCGACAAATTCTAGGTTTTTAATATGGTTTTTGATATTGTGTGCAATATAAGGTACCTGACACCAAGAGATGTAATTCTTGGAAAAAGAGTAATTCTGTGGGAATAGAAAAGCTGGAAGTTTACTGTTCGTATAAGTCATATCTTCCAAGGGTTTGATGCGGTAGAAAGCCGTTATCAGAGGGGGAGTAGGTTTATTCTTCCAGTAAATCATTCTATAGTGCAGCTCAGCTAATGTTTGTAGTTGTTTTATAAAGAACGTGTAATTTGAGTTAAATTTTTTAATTACAAACCTGTTCGAAAGTATTTCTCTTCTAATTTTTAATGGAGATTCGCCGGCTTCCACTAAAAGGGAGTTGCAAGGTGTTGATCTTATAACCCCCAGGCATAATCTTAGTGCTGAGAATTGCACCTTGTCTAGGGTATACTGATTCTTAGATGATAATCCTCCATAAATCTGACATCCGTAATCAATATGAGATCTTACGATGGCTTTGTAAACAGATATAAGGGAGGTCGGATGTGCTCCCCATTTAGTTCCTGATAGTCTTTTAATAATATTGAGTCCTTTTTCCGATTTTTTTTACCACTTCTCTGATGTGTGTCTGAAAGGACATGTTTTTATCGAAGGTTACTCCTAGAATTTTTATACTGTCACATAATTTGACCTGCATGTTGTCTATGTTTAAAACGAGAGAGTTCAATGGTTTTCTATGTCTGCTAAAGATGATCGCTTTTGATTTGGTCGGAGATAGACTTAAATTGTTAGCGTTAAGCCACGCTGATACTTTATTAAGAGAGTCTTGGATTTTCTTTTTGCATTCTTCCATTGATACACCGGAGCAATATATAAATAAGTCATCCGCATATTGGAGTATTTTAACTCCATTTATTGTTTGTGTGTTAAGGTCAGACATGTAAATATTGAACAGTAGAGGACTCAAAATTGAGCCTTGTGGTAGACCCGTAGAAATAACTCTTGGACCAATAATCTTATTTTTGAATTTAATGTAAATTGCCCTGTTATCTAATAGTGACATGATAACCTTGGTAATGTTATGTGGAAGATTCATACTATTTAATTTTTGTCTCAATATATTGTGCTCCACATTGTCATAGGCCTTGTGGATATCTGCGGCTATTAGTAGTAAGTATCCATTCCTTGAGTTTGAGATGTGTATATCATTCGATAATACACTCAGTAGGTCAATTGTACCACGACCACGTCTGAAACCCATCTGACAATCATTTAATAAAGATCTATTTTCTATATAGTATTGAAGTCTTCTTTTCAGAAGGCCTTCGAAGGTTTTATGTAAGCATGATAATAAGGCGATGGGTCGGTATGATTCTACAAGTCTTGGATCTTTCTGAGGTTTTAGGATTGGTATAAGCAAAATTTTTTTCCAGTCTTTAGGAGTCCAGCCAGTGGATAATATTGAGTTAAAGTTTTCTAAGATAAGTTGTTTAAATTTTAAAGGGCACCTATGTAACATTATATATGTAATGTGATCTATTCCGGGAGCGCTATCCTTTTTAGTTTTCAGAAATAGGTTTAGTTCTTCTAGTCTAAATTTGGCGTTTAAATTGGAGATATTTGTGTCAATAATATGAGGCATGTTAACCATGGCTTCCCTTTGGGCTGAGTCCGGAGCAAAATTTTTTAGGATGGATTCGTAGAATTCGGAGTTCCCAGGAATAAATTGAGTGGATCGATTATTCTTATTGTTAAAGGATTTGATTAAGTTCCACAATTTGGATGAGTTTACATTGCCGTCTAAGGAATTAGTCAAATTCATCCATTTTTCCCTTTTTTTGTTTTTGAAGAACTTTTTTGTTATGGCGTTTACTTTCTGGTACTCTATGAAGTTTTTATAATTCATTACCTGTTTCATTTTCTTAAAAGCGTCCTTTCGCTTTTGAATTTGTATGTTACATTCCTCGTCCCACCAAGCAGCAGGTTTGGGTTGTTTGAGTTCAGTTATTTTGTTTTCTTTCAGGTGTGTCCTAGCAGCTCTATATATGATTTTAATTAATTGACCGTATTTACTTTCATTATCTTCTGGAATCACTTCTTCTTGAAGGATGCTGTCTACTTCCGATGTAAATTTGTTCCACTCCGTTCTTTTTGTGTTCCACTTTCGTGAAGGGTAATGATAACTGTTGACTTCGAAGCAAGTTCTCAGTTTGATACTTATTGGGGCATGATCGGAACCTAAGCTGTCAGGAAAAATGTCCCAGTTGAGATTATCATAAAGGTTACCTGAGCAGAAAGTTAGGTCTAAGGCAGCGGCTTTTCTTCTGTCTGAGCTGATGGTGGTAGGTCTCCCATCATTCAGGATGACAAGATTGAGCTCCTCCAAATAATTGTAGAGGATCTCACCCCCTCTATCGTTTTTTCACATCCCCATGCCATGTTCTTACAATTGAAGTCCCCAGTGACAATCACTGGCATTGAAATATTTTCAATATATGTTTTAATATTATGAAGAGAGTCGAATGCGTTCGGAGAACAATATATTGATAGTACACAAATTGGATTTCTCAACTTGATGACTACAGCACAAATCTGTATTACATCGTTCTGGAAAGTGAGATGAAATTTTTCGGATTCTATAGTATCTTTCACTAGAATGGCGGCACCTCCATAACCGTCATTTCTATCTTCTCTGAAGATTCTGTAACCTTTGAAATAATAGTCATATTCCTTCTTGAGCCAAGTCTCAGAAAAACATGCAATATGTATCTTTTGCTCCCAAAGGCAATATTCTATACTGCCTTTGTTGGCCATTAACGATCTGCAGTTTAATTGTAAAATTTTCAGGTCCATTTAAGCTTATTTATATTATAATAGTTGTAAATAATATTATTATAAAAACTGAAAAGATAAATTTCTCCTTTAGTATTACTTACACAATTATACCTCTAAATTATATTCTATTCTATACAAAATGTTATTTTATAACCGTATTTTCTTTAACCTTATTTGTTTGATTGGTTTCTGACTTATTTCTATGTGTTGTTTTTTCAATACATAATGAATCAATTTCCTCTTCTAAGGCTGTCCATATTTTGTCTGTTTCTTCATTTGTTTTATATCTTAGTTTTAAATCTTTTATATCTTGTTTGTATCTTATTAAAAATTTCTTTGAAGTATCGTTCCATCATCCTTTTTTTTCTCTTCATTATCACTATCGTTATCTTCCTGAATATTCGGATTTTTCCATTCACTATCGTCTTTGTTTATATTCCTCCTCCTATCGTAATATTCTTCTACATTTCTTCTTCTGTGTCTTCCTTCAATTTTCAAAATCGTTTGCTCTTGATGTTTTTCTCTACCATCTTCCCTATCTGTATGTACCTTGTTCCTTTCATTTGGTTCACCTTTTGATTTTTCTTCTTTTCTATTGTTCATGTTATTATATATGGTTCTCTTGTTTATTGCCGATGTTTCTCTTGAGAGGTCTGTACCTTATTGGTGTGCTGTCCGATACCAGTTCATCATTTTTATCTTCCAAGTCAGATAAAATTTCAAATTTATTTCTAAGAATGCTGTTGTTAATTTGTGAACTTTTCCTAAGTTCTGTGTTTATCACCGGGAAATTCTTTTCTTTGTCTAGATTGATTAGGCTACCCCTGGTTATTCTGGCATATTTGTTGTTTTCTACGACTGACCGTGCTTCGTGAAAAGCTAAATTTTGTGTTGCCATTATTTCATATATTTTCTTGTATTTCATAAATATTGGGCATTCCCTATTATATGCTGCATGTTTACTATAACACAAGCAGCATCTTAAGTCATCTGTATTTATGCATTCTTGTGAGCCGTGCTTATCTGCGCATTTTGGGACATCTAACCTCTCCTCGACACTGATCACGAACGTGTCCGAATCTCCAACTTTGTGGCATTGGATTACT
>NW_020537759.1:0-22153 GCF_003426905.1 Ctenocephalides felis
TACCTGTAAATATGATCCGTTTATCCTATCATGTTTATCATGATGCGGATGTACATATTAGTATGGAAATGTGGAAACTTAAGTTCTCAATTTTATTTGTTATGTCTATCGCGAAATGTTATATGGATTTATATCAAATTAATTCATCAAGGTGTAGGATATCTTTAAGTATTGATGAACCTCATTGTTTTAACAGCTTTTACTATAATTCATTCAATTATTAAAGAAATAACTAACTAAATACAATTAATATATTGTACAGTTTTATTCAATAATTCAACATAATTTGTGATTCTTTTTTATTACGATATAAAATGTGTAATATCAATTACATAATAAGTCAGCGTTTTCCTCTATTAGTATTAACACAGCGCACTGATAATTTCTTTCCATTAAAAAATATAATTTAATTAAAAAATGCTAACAAATCTTTCTGAAATTCCTTCCTCGGGCAACTGTTTCCCCGTGTTTCATCGAAACATGTAAATGCATATCCCTTTTAAAGGCACCTTCCACCCATCAGTCAAAAATAATTTTTTGCGTTTGATCATTGGCGGCGGCCCCGGCGGTCCAGTGGCACCCCCGGGTGCAGCTTTCGGCAAAGGACGCCTCTGGCAACTGCGGCGGCAACATTCTGATAAAATAATGATAAAACATTATTGATTATTCATTTTTATGAAAATGTGAAACGTCGCAATTCACCTTCAGAAGATTGGCATCAGCAGTAGATGTCGAAGGTCCAGGTTGAGACGTATCAGGTTCCTCGACTTCTTGATAAAACCATATGAGTTTATTTCTCATATGGGGGTAAGAATAATTGGTTTATTTCGTCCAGCTGATAATTTTTTGTTTAAAAAATCATTTAATTTGTTGTTTAATATTAAAAATCATTAATTACAAATCATCAAATATAAATGGTTCATTTACGAATGTAATTGCAAAATAGAAAAGTATTAATTCATAAAAAAATATAATTTCAAAAATGATGACCGCGAACATGTTGTTATTGCTGATATATTACTGCTACAGAAAAAAATCTTAAAATAATATACTATAAATAAAAAAACAAGTGATTTTGATTTGACAGATCAAAATAAATGTATAATACTTCAAAATTATGAAAAATGATACAACTATATAAATCTATTTGTATATTATTACATTTAAAAAAGCATTCCTTTTATTCAAATTATATGACATATATTAGGAGTTTAAATCGAACTTCTTTGAATGAATATATAATGCCAATAAATTTATTTATTTTATTATTTTACAAGCCGTCGGTATAATAATATTATAATAAGGCTCAAGATGATATTTTATAGATGTAATATAATTTAATTAACTATTAGCTTTTATTATTTATTTATTTATTAAATAATTTATTTACTATAAACTTATTTATATTTAGTTGATTTTAATTATTTTTAAATATAACTAGTTTGTTTGTTGCGAGTGTTTTTTAAAAATTTAATAAGTATCTTTTACAATATAATTATATTTATTTAACAAAATTAGTTTATTCTTATATTAACTTTTTAATTAAGGTTTTTCTTAAATTCCAAAATTATTTTAATAAAAACTTTATGCAAAGTAAAAAAAATATATATTTGATGATTGCATTTGATGCATTGATGACTATTGGCTCAAGTTTAGGTTTAAATTATAGCACTTGTTTTGTTACATAAATACTTGATATGATATGATACATTAGGCACAGTATATAAATAATTAACCTACAAAACGACAACATTTTCTTACTATTTAAAAATAATATTTAGGGTTTTTCAGTATTTACTAGACTTCCAACCTTTCAGCATTTATGATGCCTCAAGGCAAAAGAATTGGTGTTTTTGTTTCGATAATAGAAAAAGACAAAAAGTAGCATATTTTCTAATTAGTGAGTATATATGAAAAATTATTTTAACAATAAAACAATATTCATGTTTCATTTTATATTCGCATTCTATATTTTGATCGTTAAAATACGATGACAAAAACTAAGATTGGGATTAGTCAGTTACGATCTGCTAAGTAACTGATGTATTAATTGTTATTTATAGTATTTTATTGAAGAATAATACATAGATTCTTCGAGAAAGAAAAAAATGTAACAAATTTGCAGTTTTCATGATAAGTTATTTTACAATATTCCTACTTTACCAAAAAATATTTTTATTTCACCAACTATTGGTGAACCACTCGTTGCGTTCCAACGATTGCTAGAATGTTGGATGATTGGCGAATAAATAAATAAATAAATTTTTCAATCTATAAATACGGAAAATAAAGTATATTTTTAAAACAAAAATAGTTTTTAACTGACTTTATAAATTTTATGAAAGAAGCAATTACCATATTTCCCTCGAAGACATGATCCATGATTTCATGTCTTGGCAATCCAGTGCCGTCGATAAGAAGCTGGAAAGTGTACTCGAGGCGCGGGTCCATCTCCCCGCGCCTCGCCTTTCGCTCGCATTCTTCACGCCGTCTCTGGAAAAAATAATAGTGAAAAATACATATGAGATATTATACATTTATTAAAATTAAAATGGAATAAAAATGCTTTTTATAAGATGTATACAAAAATCTAAACTATTGCTGTATAGTATTGTGTCTTGACACAATTACTGGTACTTCCCAATGTCGAAATATATTATGTTTTATATGTATTACGTTCAATACATATAAATACAATATATATGCAATTTTCAGTCACAATTTTAAACATTCTGTAATAATACAAACAATAACGCTTAGAAATCGTCTTAATTACTATAGATTAACAATAAAATATAGAATACAATATGCCTCGGAAAAATTTATCGATAATTAAATGAGTTATTCAAGTCCAGATGGTACATTATGTTAGTGTTTATAATATAAATGATATAAAAATCATTTCATTAATTTTGAGAAAAAATAAATAATGATGATTCAAAGAACTTATTAGTCCCAAGTGCATTCTATAATTATTTATGTTATTTTAACTTTATTAAGTTTTATAGTTTATTGTCAATTGCGTTGCGATTCTTAGTATTTATAATATTAAAAACCAAATATGATAAATAGTAATATTCTCCTATGACTGACTGCATCATTTACTTTCATTTATTAATAATTAATCAATGAAGACAAAATTACATACATATTACATTAATTATGAAAAACAATTTAAAACTAGATGTAAACCTTCCGATATGTGTAATAAATTAATAATAGTAATAGACTTAATTAATACGAAATAAGATTTAACATCTTTTCAAATAGAGATTACACCAATATTTAGAGAGTCAAAAGACTATTGGTACTACCAAGAGTGTTTCGATTATAAAAACTCACTCATCAGTTTGGTAGACCTTTCATAATTTTAGTTGTTAGTTTATAAGACCATAAACTCTACCACTGTGCAAAGTTTCATTTTTCCAACTATTAAATGTGACGAAAAGACTCAGTCGATCTTTACCTAAAGCTAATCAGCGCGATTACGAACTATAATGTCTTTCGAACAATTTTTAAATTTTTAAAATCGGTTCAGGATTTTTGGCGAAAAGGTCGATCTACAGTTTTGTAATTAATTATTTAAAAAATGTGAGTTCTTATAGAGTTTCATCGAATAGATTTTTTTTAAATTGCTGCTTTTATATTTAAGAGAACGTCAATGAAAGCTCATATTTCAGCATAGCATACATAACACACAACAAAACATGTTTTCCAAATGTTGATGTCAAAGAATTCGGAATTACTTGAAACGTCGAAAAAATAGGAAATTAATGAATGGGATTTTTCTTAGTAGTGTAATGATTGTATATTCTTTAAAAAAAGTCCAATATTTGATTTGAACATCAGCTTTTATTAGTGTAGTTCTAGCCGCTTGAGACATGTTACCACTTATTTTGCTACTGAGAATGCTTTTTCTAAATATCTTCATAGTATTATAAATATATCTGTTCTCTCTAATTTTAGAATTATAGAAATTCCATTAATAAATATATGTGTATCAAATATTGTTAGATCCATCGATGAATTGCCTTCTAAAAGACGAAGCTGGTAGATCTGATATGTTCTGATTGCTGTTCAAAAATCTAACTGATCAATATATATGTACATACACGAGTTCTTATAAAGGTACCTGTATCTTAAATTGTCCATAAAACAGTGACAATAATAACAATACGTAATATATGAGTTATTCTTTAATTGTTTTTTAAAAAAAATTGAATTTTCCATAAACCTTGATTGAAAACCATTTGATTTAATTTCACATATATTTGGTCTGGTCATATTTTATTACATGTTCGAATACGTATTACTACCTATGCGGAAATTTCAAGTTGTAAATCATGACAGTTATTGAACAGCAACGATAGTTACGAAATTCCATGTAGTTTTATTGCAGTGCGTGTTTGATATCGGTATATGCGATCCATTATTCGGTCACATATATCTACTACCATATAAATGGCAAGATTTTCAGTTCCAATGCAGGAAGGCAAATATATAAAGACAAATAGAACTCCAATGTTCACTGAGAATGTTATCGAAATATCAACATAAGAAGTAAAAGTGGAAAAGCAAGTAAATATGCAAGAAAAATATTGTAATATTGATAAACATAAGACTATTTATAAACATGAAACCTAATTCAAAAGTACACATTGGAGCGATTTACATGACGTCGTTGTTGATGCTTCGATAGTGGACTGTAATTTTTATTAATCGACGAAATGCAAAATCCCCACGGTGATTTTTTTAGAAAATGAAACTTCTCTTATATTCACATTAATTTTATTCTATATACTATTTTACAAGACACCTCCTTATTCTTTGCCTGTTAATGCTAGACTGAATATCCATTTGAATTCCAGGCCCGACGGAATACATTTTATTGACATATTTTATAACCTAATTATATGAGCCGTCGAACCTGGGCAAGATCGTCCCTGTTTACGGGATTAACAAACCTTTTCCTAGCCGTTATATGTAATAATATTTTATAATGTTACAGCGACGGTCGCACCAGATGTTCTGGTTTAAAAATTATCCATTCTCCGCCGCCTTAATTATTCACTTATAATTAAGATCAGTATGTATATAAGTATGTAATTTTACAATGGCATTATGTACTAATTAAAATTACTAATTAAAGTAATTGTGAAATTATGTGAATGTGTTGATCACAACAGTTTATATAAAAAAGGATTATTGACAAATACCAAAATGAATTTCATAGTAAAACATAATTCTTAATACTAATTTTAAAATAATTGTACTGTGTAAATAATGAAAGTACAGTGATATATTTATTTTATAAGAAAAAAAAAAATCTATTCTACATCTCCTACCGGTAATGGGCACAATTTAACAATTGGCCTTATAAATATGCCATTTTTTGTTTTAACTGTAGCTACTCTCACATTTTTATCTTTGCCGATTGCAGTGCCTATAACGCGACCCAGTAACTAGCTTAATGGAGGTAAATTATCTTCCTTTAAAAGAACTATGTCGTCTACTTTTAAATTTTTGAGGAAGTTTTCCATTTGTAACGACTCTGAAGCTGACCGAGATACTCTATGGACCAACGTTTCCAAAATTTATCTTTTAATTGATTAAGTTGTTGCCAAAGTGATAATCTACTCAACGTTACATCGATTAAGCTGGGTTCCGGAAATGCGGTAAGTGCTTCACCTATCAAAAATGTCCGGGGCTTAAAAACGTCGGTTTATTACTACCATCAAAAACACTTGTAATTTCCTAGCCGTTATATGTAATAATATTTATAATGTTACAGCGACGGTCGCACCAGATGTTCTGGTTTAAAAATTATCCACACATAGAGGTAGATTTTCTTCAATCGACCACTGAGAACTTTTTTGTACTGTTATTTTTTGCGTATTAAGTGAGCTTGTTTACTTATATATTGCTATAATTTGTCATTTTGAAAATACTAAAGCATATTCAGTATAGAATAATTATTTGATTGCAACAACTCAATACAATATTGAATTAAATATCATCAAAGAAATCATGCTCTTTCTTCAACTTGTAGACTTACTCAATAATATTTATCACGAATTTTAATAACTTGTAAGTCTACTTTTTTGTTATGGTTTAGGCATATTTTTATATACTCGTATATTTATACATTATTTTTTGCATGGTACTAGGTATTTTGAGCTATGAACAGCTACAAAAATTGATAAAAAAAATTTCGTAAAATTCACTTTCACTTAAAATGCCAAAACAGAACTTATTTTCCCTCCAGAAAATCAAGAATTTTTCTTTCGATATTTGAAATAATTCTATATCACCAAAATTGGTGTGTGAGAAATGACTACACCGATTTCAAAAGTTTTAAAAACATTTGATGAAACTCACTAAGAACTCGCATAGTAGTTTTGCTCGACGATCAGCCCAGCCGTTTCTACATAGTTAATAGAGAAGTGCAAAGTTTTTCGTATACGTTTTCGCTAATAGTAAAGTGATTTTAAAAATTCCAAAACTTTTTGTAAAAAATTAGTTGGCAATCGTGATGATTAGTTTTTGGTAGAGATATGAGCTGGGCTATTTCTTTATAGTCATTTGTTTTTTTGCCGAAATTTGCATAGCAATAAAGTTCATGGTCTTAAAACACATCCTAAAATATAGACCTACAAAATGTAGTTCAATTATTAAAATTCATTAAAATTTGGCGTTAAACTTTAAGGAAATGACACACCTAGTTTTACATAAAGACCATAAATGCAAAACAAGATATTTTGGTATTGTTTATAATTTAGTACTCACAGTGAAATGTAAACTATGCAATAATATTATTTATACATCAAGATTATCTGTTCCATATATCATAACTAAAAAACATTTAATTAATTAAGAGCTTGTAAATCATATACAGTGCATTCTTTATTCACTTGTATGTTTGGGTTTGTATACAACTCTACATTGATATTACTAATATTTTGTCATTGCTGATCTCTCTCATGTCATAATACATATAATTTTTTAACAATTTTTGATAAATATACCATAGAGTTATATTAGAAACCGTCAGCAAGACTAGTTATTTTTTATTGTTTTTTTATATTTTTTTAGCAAGATTAGTATTTAGTTCTTTATGAAATAGGCTAAAATTGCAAAATAAATTAACAAAACACCTGTAATATCTCACTAGCAGAGATTTCTTCTTCAGATTCCTCTTCACTACCTCCCTCACCTGGTTTTAAATTATGCACAAACATAATTGAATATTAGAAATAATTAGATGTTACCACAAGTTTAAAAAAAATAATTTAAATATTATATGGAAATAATTAATTTCGGAACATATTAAGTAGATCACTTATATATAGCTCTTAAAGCACATTACGATCACTTTTCTATAGCTCTTGATCAAAGTAAAAAAAGCAATTTTAAGATATAAATTAAATGTATTCCACAATGATTACACTACACTATAAGTATTGCAACATTTTTGTTAATTTATTAACGATGCAAATAATATTTGCATCATTATTTAGTTTTTTCTAATTTTCAATAAATTTCTTCGTATGTCTTAAAATATCCTCTCACTATAAGGTTTCTTGTGGGACTGACATATGAAAACTCAAGTTATATCACAGAAGATATGTACAATATATTTGGTCACGGAAACCGCTCTGTAAACATTTTCCTGACAGCCTAAAACTTTGATTTTGATATCTTCTTATATTAATAAGTTTGGCCAAAGTTTACTTTAATAGATTATGTAAATTTGGAACGAATGTTAAATATTCTGTTAGGGGAGATGGATGTAGGTTGTACAAACTAGCAAATTAGTTCATTTGATTTTGTAATTTTCTTTAAAGACATCGAATATAGACATACCTTTTCCTGACATTTTTTTACAGCATATAATCACAAGACTGTTTTTTTTATTTGAAATAATATCCATTATTTTTTGTGTAAATTCCTTTATTGCTTTTTTATCAGTTTATATTATACTTTCCATCAGTATTACCAGCACATATCAAATCACTCAATCACGTCTTTGTTCTTCTATGTTCCAAATGTGTACTTTGGCAATTTCTTCTACAAGTACTGATTTTTGCATTTTGCAGTCACCGTTATTTAAAATTCTGACAATTATTTATATCTCTCACAGAAAGTCACAAATTTTATAAATTTAAATTGACAACTCCTTCATTTGCTTTATTTTTATAATATTTATCATATCATATTTATTCAATGATGTTCCTAGTTTTAAGTTTCTTTATATATGCAATAATTATATATTTTAATATATATTAAAATTTCAATATATTTCATAAATATAAAATCTTTCAATGAAACTATTGAAGATTGAGCAACTGCGTGCATCGTATGAAAATTGTGTCTTGGTACCGTATAAAAAGGGTACGTTACAGTTTTCGATCAAGATTATCATAAACTGGATATGTCATTACAGGACCAATAACTCATAAATCGATTTTAAAAAAACTGTATTTGATATCGCTTTGTTTGAATATAAGTTCCTATCAGATATTACATATACAATAAAATAAAATCGATTCATAAACTTGCATTAATACAACTATGTAATATGTAATTTATTATAGGGAGTACGTGGCACAAGGGGTGGGGTTAGAGCTTTGACCTAACGTTTGCATTACAATTAGGAAAAGCCAAGTGTTTGATTGCCTTCTAATAAAAAATATATCAGAACTAGAATATTTCCTTCTAATTAATTAATAAATTGCAATTATGACAAATAAAAATAAACCGTTCGTAGTTCAGTAAGAATCTAGGAATTGCATCTACTAGGGTCCAGGTTGAAATCAGTAATGTTTAAAAAAATGATAACAATTTAATCGAACCTTTACAATATAGTAATATATAATATATCAATAGTAATTGTAATATGTAATATATAATGATAACTAGTGGGGTGTATGGCATCGTGCCTTATGGCAAATTGCTGGAACTTCCCGTACCGTAACGAAATGTTCGAGAAATATTGAATGTTTTCAAATAGATTATTATAAATATTGTAACATTGTTTAATATTTATAAGAATTATATAAACTAAATTGCAAAGTTAAAATTATTTGTTTGAAGTATATTAGAACTTTAGTCGGAATTAAAAATAAAATCTGAATTATTTTCGATATATAAAAATCAATTATTTTGTTAAAACAAGCAGAAAGTTCTTTGAACCATTCAAACCGGACGCTTAGTTCTCTCAAAAACTGCCATTTTTTGCTGGGCCTGCCTTTGCCAAAAACTAATAACCATTTCTCCCAATCATTACAAATTGAATGTTTTTTGGATCATTCAAATCGGATACTCCGTTCTCTCAAAAACTCGATTTCTATTTTCTGCACTCTTTGCTCTTTATCTCTGTAACTGCTGGGCCTGCCTTTGCCAAAAACTAATCAGCACATGTCCCTATCAATAGGAATCGAATGTTTTTTGAACCATTCAAATCGGTTGATCCGTGCGCCCGAAAACGTGGTCGAAAAATGTATCTATACATGCACACAACACACACACATCCATTATTTTCTGAGGTATGCCAAAATGTTCAGATACCTTCAAAACGTCGAGAAATGTAAAAATTTTCAATTTCAATTTTTGGACGATTACAATAACTTACCCTACGAGAAGTTAATAATAATTAATAGTAATATTTAATTATAATATATTTCTGAGTGTTTAACAGATACACCTACCAATAAATTATGGCAGAAATAAACTTACCGGTACTCTATGAGTAGTGCCTTTATGAAATCTGCGATTCGCCATTTTCAGTAATTTTTCACATTTTCTTCTTAACAATATAATTTAAAAGCAATCAATCAAAATTAAAATATAGTTAGTTAATTTTTATAATTTTATTAACTGACTGATTAATATGATTCGATTATTGAAACTGAATAAAAAATATTTAGTAAAGAAAACTATTCCGAAAAATATGAAGAAATAGATAAAAAGTAATTAATGATAATTTTAACGCAGAATATGTATAAAAATAAACTTATTTGAAATAAATATTAAATATAATGTTAACAGAGTTTTTTTATTAAAAACAATAGTTTATAACAAGCTAAGTATAATACAAGGAAAAAATAATAATGTGCTATCTAAATTAAAATCAATGCGCGGCATAATTTGTTTGTTCTATGCCTAATTTTTTTATATCTACTCTATAATATAATATTAAGTCAGATATTCAGCTGTCTCACATTAAATAATTTATTGTATCATCCTCAAAACTTCCAAGAGCTATGGTTTTCGTAAGTAATGTAATTGTCCTTTCGTATTATGCAATATACTCGAGCATAATGCAATGAAAGTAGTTAAATCAATTTATGGAAAACGTTGAAACTTCTTACTTTAGTTATGAGAACAAATTATAACTCATAAATAAAAACATTATTGTAAATTATGTAAATTATGTATAGGTTTGTAACTCGAAGGATGTTGCAAAAAGGTTTGAGATAACAATGAAATATACAATTCAGGCTAAAGAATTTCTTTTGGATATAAATTTAACTATTTTTGAAATGCTATTAGATAACTAAATTCTTTGTTAAAGTTCGGTATTAACTCAAAACAATGCATGTGCAGTTAAAACTAATGATAAATTTTGTATAAAAATCTAGTATAAATACTTTACCTTATATATTTAATAATAAGGTACAGTATTAACCCAAAACAACGTTCTTTCAAAATATTTATAGAAACTATTAATAAGTAACATTAATAAACTTTAATTTAAATTAATAAAATTTATAGAAACTATTACAAGTAATAATATTAATAATTTACTGTAATTGAAAATTTAAAACATTTGTTAAAAATGCAAAAAATTTAAAACGATTTAAAATAAGCCCATATATAAATAAATTGTTGCCTTATGTTATTTATATGACATTCATATATGAATGGAATGCTAACGATCGAGAGCTTTTTACACAAAAAAAGTTAAATAAATTTTGACATGAGTTTTATAGCAAATCTATTTATTTCGGCTAAAATCATAGCTTTTATGCAATATCAAATAAATCTATGGTATTTAGGTAAGCCATATTTTAACCTGGTTTAATAATATAATGAAATAGAAGCTCAGGCCTTATACATATCTATTGCATATGTATTATAAGGTCTATGAATATAAATCTTATTCCTAGACAATGTTGGAATTTGTTATATTTATAAAATAACATAAACAAAAAAAAAAAAAAATCATACATACATAAGAGTATAAAACAAATGTATGTTAAATTAACCTATATAGAAAAATGATAAAAATGCTAACATGCGATTGTTAGTATTTAGTTAATTTTTGATATAAGTTTATTTTAAGTACATATAAATATACAAGGTGTCCCAGATCTTGACAAACGGGGTGATAGTATTAACTATAACTGTCAAAAAAAAAATAGAAAAAAAATGATCTCCGTAGTTTTGAAATTATGAGCTTACAAGTGCGATCTAGAGCTTTCGTAAAATTATGACCATTGTTTTTCTAATATTTTTATTATTAACAAATTTTATTTTAGATATTATTTTATTATTATTATTTGCTTTTATTTTATATTAATTCAACATACTGATATCATTTTAATGTAAATACTATCCTTTATTTTGTACTCTATTTTATTTATATTTATGTTGTTGTTCATTAATGTTAATGTTTAGCAGTTGTAACAAATATTGTAATTAAAAAAAAAAAACTTCGTGAGATAATTTTTTTTTTCTAAACTTTTCAGGACAGTTAAGTCAATACTATCACCCCGTTTTGGCTTGACATCAAGGTCTGAGATGCCCTATATATAGTTATATTATTTAAAATTTAATTTTATAATACATACTAAATATGAAAATAATTATTAAAAAAATTAAATATTAAAAAAACTCGTTTAATTTAGTCAATCATTATTTTATGAACCGATAACAAAATGAAGAAACTCTTCTACTCATATTTATTACCAATATTATCTCAATAAAACATATCACTTTTCATAATCATATAATCCTGTCAGTATTATTATAAATCACTTTCTGCGCGAATAAGAAATACATCAATAAATCGAAGTCGTAAAAATAACCGATCGTGTTTATTTCCACATAATTCACGGATATTTGGATATTCAGAATAGGATAGATGGATGTAAAAGCTCAACTAAAGATTGATTTTTCTTCGTCGGATTTTACGCATTTTCCACACATATTCATTTACCAACACCTCCAAGTGCAACTTACGATCACGCACGTGGTGAACTCAGGTTGCACCGTTGTTAGGGAAATAAATAAATATTGTTGAATATGACTGAATAAAATCTTATAAAGCTCTTGATAGAGAAAATTCCTATAAATTCTTCTAATCACTTGTAAATATTAAAACAAATGTATAGCATTTCCAGCAAAGTTTGCAACACATTTGCATAAATCATAATATAATATATATATATATATATATATATATATATATATATATATATATTTTGTAGAGTTTCGAACAAGAATCCAAAAATAATACAAAATAAAAAACAAGAAAAGTTTTTAAAAAAACAATTTCTTTATTTAATTATTTGTTTATTGTCGACGTTTCGGAACTAGGTACGTTCCATCTTCAGGACATCTGTCAAGAAACATGATCTTGATGAGATTTTTGCAAACAATATGTTTAGGAAAAGAAAATAGATTTTTTTTAAATAATGAATTGAATTGTAAAAAATATAATAATGTACAGAAATATGATAATATGTTCAAAATAAAAATGATAAAAATAAATGAGTGGATTATCAAAACAGGATATTAAACATAATAGAAAATTTTTTGAAAGTTATGGAAATT
Organism: Ctenocephalides felis; assembly: GCF_003426905.1. NCBI lineage: Eukaryota > Metazoa > Arthropoda > Insecta > Siphonaptera > Pulicidae > Ctenocephalides > Ctenocephalides felis. The sequence continues at coordinate 12,838 of NW_020537759.1, forward strand.
TTTTAAGAAAAGGTTAATGACAAAGTTGAATTAATTACCTGTATGTTTGAATATTTGTTAGCACTTTTTCACTAAACAAGCTTTTTTAACAAAAATGATTTTGTGAGTTAATTTTCCGCCGAATAATTAGATTTTGTAAATCAAAATTACTAAAAAACTTTGTCTTTTTTAAAATTATTATTTGAAAACACAAATAATATTGTTCTCTGGATGTTGTTCGATTGGTTTACGAAAATTAACTAAATGAAACTGGTGTGCCCTTTGTAACACGTGTAAACACTTGAACGAGAGATGTGAGATTGTATGTGTGTGTTTTTATATGTCAGGGTGTGAATACTTAAATTGTTGGTCTTAAAAGGAAGTCGATATTAATTGTTTGTCAAAAAGTGTAAAAAATTTAAATATGAATCATGTAATAGGTTGTGATCTGATCTAATGTTGACACTGTTAGAAACGTTTATGAGGATGAGACAACTCTCCGCGAATAACCTTCTAAAGATGCAACTTTCGTGATATAAAATCTTTGGAGTGAAATTAAATGAATGGGCGTTTTCTATAGAGTGTTGTACTAGGGTACTTTTGAAATTTTTTTGTTTATGGTGGACCACACTTAGTTCAAAAGTACCCTAGTACAACACTCTATAGAAAACGCCCATTCATTTAATTTCACTCCAAAGATTTTATATCACGAAAGTTGCATCTTTAGAAGGTTATTCGCGGAGAGTTGTCTCATCCTCATAAACGTTTCTAACAGTGTCAACATTAGATCAGATCACAACCTATTACATGATTCATATTTAAATTTTTTACACTTTTTGACAAACAATTAATATCGACTTCCTTTTAAGACCAACAATTTAAGTATTCACACCCTGACATATAAAAACACACACATACAATCTCACATCTCTCGTTCAAGTGTTTACACGTGTTACAAAGGGCACACCAGTTTCATTTAGTTAATTTTCGTAAACCAATCGAACAACATCCAGAGAACAATATTATTTGTGTTTTCAAATAATAATTTTAAAAAAGACAAAGTTTTTTAGTAATTTTGATTTACAAAATCTAATTATTCGGCGGAAAATTAACTCACAAAATCATTACGTTAAAAAAGCTTGTTTAGTGAAAAAGTGCTAACAAATATTCAAACATACAGGTAATTAATTCAACTTTGTCATTAACCTTTTCTTAAAAAATTTCCATAACTTTCAAAAAAATTTTCTATTATGTTTAATATCCTGTTTTGATAATCCACTCATTTATTTTTATCATTTTTATTTTGAACATATTATCATATTTCTGTACATTATTATATTTTTTACAATTCAATTCATTATTTAAAAAAAATCTATTTTCTTTTCCTAAACATATTGTTTGCAAAAATCTCATCAAGATCATGTTTCTTGACAGATGTCCTGAAGATGGAACGTACCTAGTTCCGAAACGTCGACAATAAACAAATAATTAAATAAAGAAATTGTTTTTTTAAAAACTTTTCTTGTTTTTTATTTTGTATTATTTTTGGATTCTTGTTCGAAACTCTACAAAATATACACAAATCCAAGACTCTACCATTCAATATATATATATATATATATATAATTATAAAGCAGCAATAAGAAAAAAATAAACAAAATTTAAATGCCATCTAATTCCGTTTTTCTTTAGAATTAGCAAAAAGTGCAAAATCTTCCAAAAGATATCAGTTGGGAATAGTGTTTATTACCTTTCGGTAAAGATTGACGGAAAATTTTTTTCGTAATTAATTGTTTAAAAAAATATCGATTTTTATGAAACATTGCATCATGATAAAGTTTATGTTCTAAATTATTATTCTAAAATATCATAGCCCAAATATAATGGACCACTTTCTTAGGATATATAATTCCGTTCTGTGTTTACTGATCGCCGTTGACGTCCACAATTAAACAAAAGAGATTTTCAGAACTAGAACCAACTTTCGAACAACTTTATACTTGTTAACTTTCCGTAGGGTGAGTTATTGTATTCGTCCAAAAATCGAAATTGAAAATTTTTACATTTCTTCACGTTTTGAAGGTTTCTGAGGCGTACCTCAGAAAACATGGATGTGTGTGTGCGCGTGTGTATTTCTGTATGGATACAATTTTTCGTCCACGTTTTCGGACGCACTGATCAACCGATTTGAATGGTTAAAAAAACATTCGATTCCTATTGAAAGGGAGATATGCTGTCTAGACAAAGGCCATGTCCAACCGTTTCGGAGATACGAAGCAAAGAATGCAGAAAATAGAAATCGAGTTTTTGAGACATCGGAGCATCGAATTTGAATGATCCAAAAAACATTCAATTCAAGGGGAGAAGTGGTTATAGTTTTTGGCAAAGGCAGGTCCAGCGGTTTCGGAGATACGGAGCTAAATGTGCAAAAAATGGCAGTGTTTGAGAAAACTAAGCGTCCGATTTAAATGATTCGAAAAATCATTCTAAAGAACTTTCTGCTTGTTTTAACAAAATAATTGCTTTTGGAAAAAATAATTTTTGATTCAATTTTTTTTTTCAAAAAAAATTTTTTTTGTATATCGAAAATAATTCAGATTTTAATTGTAATTCTGACTTAAATTCTAATATACTTTACACAAATATTTTCAACTTTGCAATTCAGTTTATATAATTCTTATAAATATTAGACAATGTTACAGTATTTATTTGTAACAATCTATTTGAAAACGTTTAATATTCCACGAATATGTTGTTCAGGTACGGAAAGTTTCAGCAATTTGCCTTAGGGCATGATACCACACACACCACTAGTTTATCTAGGCTTTGAAACTAGAACAAAATGTATTAAATTATTCAATAAGTAAATAGTTAAAATTTTATAATTATCAATAAAAAATTGTGAATTTTATATCGAATGGATAAAAGAACTACTGAGTTATTTTTTCCAACATGCCCGTGTAGTATACAATGTCCCTTTTCGGCCGACTATTGTAAATTCATCAAATTTATTGAATGTTTTTTACTGGACAGTTGTAAATAAAAGAGATAATAAAAAAAAATTTAATGCAATTGTAGATAAAGTACAGCGAAAAGTGCATTTTCGAAATAAATGATGAAATTTTAATCTAGGTAGCTAAATAAAGTTGCCTTAACAAAAAAGTCACTCTTAGTTATCATCATGTCTGGATAACTGAATAATTAAGATCCCTCTATACTTTTAGGGTGATAACTAAATAATTCATTGTCCTATTTATTGTTGTATATTTGATCAATAATTTAATAAAAAATATTTTAATTAATATTTAAAATAAGAATGAATATGAATACTGCTTGATATAAGGTTGTGCAACATATAGCAAACGATTAAACCGTGTCATCTGAATATTGTTGCAATACTTAGGTAATACACTTACAAAAGCTGGTAACATATACATGTTCTTACAAATATTTTAATTATTCAAGATCTTATCTTATAAATAGTTGTATATATACTTAATATTTTGCAAAGAATATTCTTCGTTGTCCCATTTCCTTACAAAGTAAATTGTACATTTATATTGATGTTTTTGTACAATTTTCTATTTGTGTGAGTAGATGAAATGAATTAATGTCTTGTACAAGGCAGTATTATAATGCGGTTTATCATGTCATTTTTTATATTGGCATTTATTTATAGAGATAATCGATTGTAAAGCATTATTCTCATAAATTGAATTCGAATAATGCAGATATATAATCAATCGAACAGATAAAATATAATTTAATATACTTCTTTAATATATTTTTTTTGTTAATAACACTTTATGTTCTGATTTAATTGAACGATCTGTTTAATTAAATTCTAACCATAATCGGTGATATATTTATAGACATATGTTTAATATTTAGGGCATTCATTATCACTGAATATGGTTTAAATTTAATTAATCAGATCGATCAATTAAATCAGAACATTCTAAATATTTACGAAACATTTTACTAAGAATATTCGTAGTAAAATATTTCGTAAATATTTAGAATTGCAGTGAAGTAAGTAGTTTTATATAAATAATGTATTGCAAAACACCAAAATTGTAACAAAATACATAATGTATTTGGTTGAAATAAAAAAATCTTGAAATATGTATAGTAAATCACTGAAAAATATGTTTATGTTCAAAAATAAATTTCTTGTTTATTATATTTACATATTTATAAATTAAATATAATAATAAATATAAATACTATTTAATATTAATATATCATTTTTCATTAATTTCAAGTTTTTTTAATATTAGTTTACCAATTGACAAAATCCGTGCTTTTTACTTAAATAGAACGAAAATAAATTAATGAATATAAGAATAGTGCTTTGTTCACAACTTGTTAAAATCATAATGTCTCATTAATAATTGTGAAGTTTCCATTTTCATCTATTTGGCTCAATAAATAATTACTAAAAAACTAATAAATAATATGTCGCTGTTCATAATTGCTAATATGTTTAGCCATTCGAATAATTCATTCAAATAATTCGTTTCATTATGAATAAAATTTATAATATAGCTTGTTGCTAATAAATTATTATATAATCAATAAATCTTACATTTGGGATAAAATATATAAATCGTTAGATAAATTGATGTTTATGCAATCTGAAATTGTTTAAAGGATATTTATTAAATTAAAGAGGTAAGATTGCTTAGCAGGATTTAATACTACATTTTGAATCAAATATGAGAAAATCACCATTTTGTGTATGAGAAAATATCTATCAAGAAAAGTAGATATTTAATTTAGCAAGAACTATAATATTTAATAACATTTTAAAAATTTCACAATTATTTAATTATTTGAACAGCATGATATGCTAATGTAATTAATTAAATATTGTTTAAAAATAAATATAAAAATATTAATTAAATATAAATATAAAGAATATAAAAAAAATTGAAATTTTATAAATTTACCTTGCTGATTTCGTCATCTTCATCAGGGGGTATATCCATTGCAATATCACAAAATGTTATTTTATAAAAAACGCATTACCTCACGATATAAAAATGTTTTAATTAAATTGAAGTAAATAAATGTTCACACATCACTTTAAATACACTTAGAATTTATCTAATATATTATATATTTATATATTAATATAATATAATATAAATATTTATTTATATATATTATATAAATATTTAATTAATAAAATATTCTATTAAAATTAACAAGATTAAATAATTAAAATTAAATAATTATTTGCACTCATTACATTCTCAAACTGCAACATTCAATTTCGCATAGAATTTATAACAACATAATTTCGATTATTTATTATTGTTTGATAATATATGTAAAGCAACGCGAACAACCGTTTTCTATATTTGCTGCAGAAAAGTGGCGATGACATTAGTTCCTAACTTAAAGCATTCGAAGACACGACATCACGAATTATTTCCTATTTATCGTGCTCGCAAACTCAAATTATATTGAATTTTCGATCCTTGTTGGCAAAAAATAATTATTCAAATTATTATAATATTATTAATAAAACAAATAATAAATAAATAGATATAGGTGTCCTTAATATCGACATTTTCGAATTTCCTTGCTCCCAAGGGCTCAATTGGTTCCAAATTGATAAAAAAACAATTCTCTGAAAGTTTTAGCCCTTAATATTAACTTTTAAATAGTGCACAATTCAATCAAACTTAGCGACAAGTTCTGAATGAAAAACATTTATTTGTTCGCTAAATTATATCTAAAAACATTTTTAAAATTTTTGAAGACTTTTTCATGCTATTTCCAAAACTTTGATTGAATTGCGCACTATCTAAAAGACAATATTAAGAGATAAAACTTTGAGAGAATTGTTTTTTATCAATTTGGAACCATTTGAACCCTTGGGAGCAAGGAAATTCGAAAATGTCGATATTAAGGACCAACCTAATGTTCTGCATACGTATACATTTTGAATATTTATAAGCATCCCAAAATAAAAAGAATGCCGATTTTTATTTATCTTTTAATATACATTTTTCAAATTCAATTTGAGGATAAGTCAAGCAAACTAAAATAAAACAAAAATAACTAGAAGACAGATATGAATTTTTTTCAGTTTTTCTTAAAATAGAAACGCAACTATGTTTTGAAATTATCTGAAAAACAGTAAATAAATATTCTCTAATAATTAAATAATATATTTCTAACATTTCATAATTGTAAAATTTATGTTGACTCTAAGTTTGTCTTGATAAAATAAAATTAAAAATACAAAACCCCCAAAAATGTAAATAATACTTATATTCCAAATTTTATAATATTATTAATAGTGTAGTGTTAATTATACTTCAACAATCAAAATTATTATTAAATTGAATATTTTATAATGAAAAGTTATTTTTAGTAAAAAAAATAATAATAAATTGCAGGAGAGTATATTAAAGTAATAAAAACTTTTGACTTTTATTATCTTTCTTTAATTTTTAAAATGAATGGTATCGATTATAAATATTGTTTTTGCTATATCGTCATAAATTTTTGTGTATTTTTATTTTAAATTATTTATTATGCTTATGGTTTTTGATTTTGATATTAATAAATCAATGTTTTTATCTTCAAAGTTACTATATATGCGACAGGACTGACTCAGCAAAAAAAATATAATACTAGATCCATAGACTAGATCCAACTAGATCATATAAGATATTTTAAGAATTTTGAATATTTTGAATGTAATAAACAATGCAAATAAATATAGTTTTTCCAATAATTCACAGACAGTTTTTCACGCATGAGTAAATCACATACCAATATTTTAAGTTTTATATGAAAATGCAATCACATTCTATACTTATTTCATAAGACCCTATGAGATTAAAATTACTGTAATCAATTTCATATTTATTGCGTATATTATGAATTATTTCAATTTTCAGCTCTAGTTTACTTTATCTTTTATTTCGCACGATTTATTTTTTATTTCAGTTTTTAATCTTTTTTCTGGTTGATTTGCAAATGCGCCCAAAAAAATCATTTCTTCAGCACTAAACGGGGTTGGCGTGTTTTAATGAACGGATATAATAATGACAATCGTGCCATCCATACACTAAACCAGTTCTTCTGTGCATGAACTGGTTTTAAGGGTGAAACAGCATTTATTGAACATTCAAGCGTTATTACAACAATATCATAATACTAATTTTATATTAAATTTGTTGGAACATTACTTATACAATATTAATAAAATTTAACTATTTTTTTATCTTGATATGAAAAATTTAATATTATGTTAATTTAAAATGTACGTATACATTCTTCGACCATTTTGCACTTATATACCCGAAGCTCTAAAACGATTGCAATCATCTTTTCATGCTTTTGAAATAATCCGATACGTGCAAATTTCCCTTAATGATTAATCGGTAATAATAGTAACATTCAATTTAAAAATATATTAAAAACATCTGTTTTTTTTTTAATTTTATATTTGCCACTGAGAAATTGCAGTGTTGAAATTATAACATTAACTAGTGGTGTATGGCATCGAATATTAAATGTTTTCAAATAGATTATTATTATAAATATTGTAACATTGTCTAATATTTATAAGAATTATATAAACTGAATTGCAAAGTTGAAATTATTTGTTTAAAGTAAATTAGAACTTTAATCAGAATTAAAATTAAAATATGAATTATTTTCGATATACAAAAAAAAAATTTTTTTTTGAAAAAAAAGTTGAAACATTTTTTTTTTCCAAAAGCAATTATTTTGCTAAAAGAAGCAGATCTTTGAATCATTCAAATCGGACGCTTAATTCTCTCCAAAACAACCAATTTTTGCACATTTAGCTCCGTATCTTCGAAATGGCTGGACCTTTGCCAAAAACTAATCATCTCTTCTCTCAATTATTACAAATTGAATTTTAATTAGATCATTTCAATACTCCGTTCTCTCGATTTGTATTTTCTGCACTCTTTGCTTCCTATCTCCGTAACGGCTCGACCTGCCTTTGCCAAAAAATAATCAGTACATCTCCCTATCAATAGGAAGCGATTGTTTTTTTAACCATTCAAATCGGTTGATCCGTGCGCCCGAAAAAAATGCGGACATACAAAACACACACACACGCATCCATTTTTTCTGAAGTATGCCAAATTGTTCAGAAACCTTCAAAACGTAAAGTTTTTCATTTTTGATTATCGGCCCATTACTATAACTACCCTGCGGAAAGTTAAAAATAAAAAATAAGGTAGGGAAGGTTCGTGGGCTGAGTTAAACTCTAACTTGATTCAGGGAAAAATAGTGTGAGAAATTTCCCATTTCCATTTCACACCACAGTACCCGAAATGGGCTATTTTCATTGTAAACATATACTTGATTTATATTTTGAATATATATTAAATGAAAATGGATATCGCTACTGCATATATATACAATGTTTATATGTATGTATATTCTATGAATGTATGTATTTTATATGAATGTATGTCGAAGAAAAGTCAAATTGGTGCTCAAACGTATGGAAGACCTAATAAATTTTTCTTTTTAATATCTGGATGGATGGCTGTTCATATTAATAGTTAAAAAATTGACCATTTTAGTAAATCGTTGCTTGGCGATCATATGGCAATTAAGTTTATGGTCTTAACAAGCCTACGACACTAGAATGAAATAAAATAATAGTTCAATAGAATATTAAATTATAATTATTATAATAATTAAAATATTATTTTAGAATTGAATAATAGAATAGTAAATCTTAAAAGCTTAGTCAAGTTGTTTCAATATTCGCTTGAGGCAATAAATTTTTTTTGAAAATTCTTGGAGGAGATTTTGATATAAGCGAATCAAAGCAAGTACCTTCAGAAGTAGTACCTCGGCGTTTTGGTGATCTTTTGTACTGGTCCAGATATATAATTAATATATAATAATTAATATATAATAATTTCACTCTACTAAATCTCTCAAGTCTCTCACCAAATTTCTATTTAGTCTAGACTTGTACCCTTTTATCGAAAATTTTATACAGATGACACTACCAAAACTATTTATAAAAGTTGAGTGATGTGGATAATTTGTTGACATTTTTATCAAAATTTATCCGTTAAATTAATTATGAAGGTTCATTAAAATTTCAAATTTTGTGAAAGCAGAGATCGGAAAGCTTTAACTTTTACTATAAGTCATGAAGCAAATTCTATAAAATAATTAAAATAACACCGAATGACGTGGAAGTTTTCATAGGTTAACTTTCTATGTTAAGAAAATTATATACAAATTTATGAATACTTATATGAATAAAACTACTAAAATGTTTGAAGTAAATGATGTGCAAAGTAATTATCTTTTA
>NW_020537760.1:0-10958 GCF_003426905.1 Ctenocephalides felis
AGAATTAATTTTGTGGCGCCATCCAACAGTTAGTCAACTGCGAATTTTTGTTAGCGGTTTTTTCATTGTATCTCCGAAACCGCTGGGCCTGCTTTCGAAAATATTAATCAGTTTTTCATTTTGTCAATACAAGCAAAATGTTTTTTGAATCATTCAAATCGCAAGCTCCGTTCGCTCAAAAACTGAATTACCATTTTTGCTTTTGGCCAAAAACTAATCACCACGTTCCCTTTCCTCTCATAAGAATCGAATGTTTTTTTTATAATTCAAATTGGGTGATCAAAATCGTCATCGTCACGTACATACCTACATTACTTACATAGACACATACATTCACACATACACACATACATCAATTTTTTCTAATGTATGACAAAATGTTCAAAAGTTTTAAACCATATAGATAAATAACATTTTCATCTTCGATTTTTTGTGATTACTACTATATTTTGTTACAGGAATCTAACAATAAAACATACATGCTTTTAGTTATTGTTAAATGAATTTTAATAGTTTCTTTAAAAATATGAATAAGTATTATGTGTAATGTTTATGCTCACAAAATAATATGACTAATTAAAATAAAAAATATTAAAAAAAAACATATTAATAATATCACTGCTTGAACAGGCTCCAGGAATGTTTATTACGAAAATAAATTAACTTTTATCTAGCTGCATTCTTAGGGTTAAATTGTTACCGTCACAGATTCATATACAAATTTTCACTTTTTCAATATATGAACCCGCACATTCCAGCGTTCACAGGTTCCAACTTCCAACTTTCTCCACATCATAAATAGTTTATGCAATATTATGTTGTTGCGCAAGTTATTTAACCTGATAATAATATATTTTTCATAGCACATTCCTAAAGATGTGATAATATTCTCACTAGGAATGTTACTTGTATGTAACTATACTGTATATATATATTTACATTATTTATATCTATACATATAAAATGGTCGTGTCATGATGCTTATGACAATACTCGAAACGGCTTGACCGATTCTTATAATGTTTTACAATCATGTTCAGTATGACTGAGAATTCCTCAAAAGGGCTGCTCGCTCTTAAGTTTTTTTTTTAATTTTTCAGACATTTTTTTATAATTCGCAACTAAAGAACACATACTGCCATAAATTTTCTTCCTCCAACCATAAACCCTTATCTCGTAATAGTCATTTCAGTAATCAAATAATTTTTCATCGCACAGTCGATTAATGTTTTTACTTCATTTTAGTTCAAAACATTTTTTTCATTTGCGGAATTGAAATATAAATACAAGTCTAAATTTTCACAAAATACTATTCCTTAGTCATTTAATAGAACACTTTTTTTAGAAAGCTCAATAACTGATCAATTATCGTCTTTTAAGTGAACGTTTTTTATTGAATTTCGATCAAAATTTTTCTGAGCTTTTAGAAAAGGTTAAATTTATCCATCGTTCTATCCATTGAAAAATGTTTAAAACAATTCTTACGACAGAATGGTTACCATCAATAAAATTAGATAAATCAAATTATCGATGGATTGTACAAATATTTCCCGATGACAACAAGAAGTACAGTTTTTAAACGGCTTGCAGAAAGAGAAATCTCAGCAAAAATAATGTAAAATTTGAATAATAAATCTGAGAAAAAAGCGGATTTTAAGAAAATACCGTGGGCAAAGGTGTAAATTTTTTCAGTGTTCGAAATCTCCCTTGATTTCCCAGGCAAGCCACAACATGATTCAAAAATTAATGTTCGGATTTTGCTCCGTAATTAAAAAATTAATGAATTAATGGAAACCGCGGTAATAATATATCAAAACCTTCAATATCAAAATGTGCCAATTCACTTTAAAGAATCAGTCTGAGATTAGGCTGGCATATGCAATGACTAATAATGAAAGAAACATATATGAGGTTGCTGCAGGTAAACCTTCAAATAATTTGCGTTAGTTGCTCCTTTTGCTTATATACCATATACTTCTACATCCCGAATCAGTTATATATTTTATATACTAAAAATTTTCTAGAAATATTTTTTATGGCTAAACAAAATTTGCCGGGCCAGCCCTTAATGTAATGTATCTGTAATTATTAAACAAAGTGTGTGTTTAAAATCTGAGTGTTGTATTATTCATATTTAACATTTAATATATATATATATATATACATATACATATGTACATACTTAGCTAGAACAAATTTTTAAAAAGACATGAATATTTGTAAAGAATTTTTGGATAAAAGCATTTGATTCGCTCATATAAAATGCATTCCCTATACTTGTGATTTTCATTATATTATATTGCTTAATACGATTTCATATCTCACGTCATATATTATGTGTAACCCCGAAGCACACCATCCGTGGCCTACGTATTTCTAAATATTTCCAGTTTTAATAAAATTTTATGAATATGTATGCGCAAAGGGTATGAAAGCACGTACTTGAAATTCATACAAAATTTCCAATATAACATATATTGCAGAGATGTTTGATTCAGAATCTGAGCAATAAAATTACTTGCAGTTAAGGTGAAAAACATAAAAATTATGGTGTAATAAATATCTAGAATCTAGATATAACGGGTAATTATTCTTTACCTGATTTAGAAACAAAAATCAAAATTAAAACAATAATATTACATTATTTCTCGGTACTAAATAGTAAATATACAAGTAATGTTGAGTGGCAAAGGGAGAGTAATTTTAAATATTACAAAGTATCACCATGAGGATTATGTTTTATGTAAAACGAAATGTTAGATCAAATGAGAAAAATTTTTGATTTTCAAATTCGAAAAAATAATTTATTATCTTGGGATCAGAAGCGTGTTTCCTACAAACTGAAATCAAGCAGTAATGATAATGATATCCATTTTCATTTGAAAATATAGATTAAAATATATTTCCAAAATAGATCAAAATTTACTAAAATATTTTGCTAAAATAGAAATAGAAAACCTCTAGGTTATTTTCTAATAAAACAATATAAAAAATAATCAAAACCCTTTAAAATTCACATAGTCGAATTAAATTTCATCGCAAATGTTTAGATTTCATACACTTATATGCAATACTCACAATTAGTTGTTACTGTTGTTCGAAAGCGATAAAAACAAATAATAAATAAAATAAGATAATAAAATTATGTTTGCTACATAAGCAAAAGCATAACCGTAAAATGTTATAAATATCCAGTTATCACAGAAATAAAAGTCAATCATCAATTATAACGATCAGTAAAAAATAACGCAGAAATAATGAGAATGTCACTACATTACATTCTATAAAAATATAATTGGGTATACAGTAACTGATAAATTTTATCATCGTCAACACAACTATTATGCACATTAATTATATTAAGTTTCTATTCACAATTTATATTTAAAAAGCAAAACTAGTGGTGCATGGCATCGTGCTTTAAGGCATATTGCTGAAACTTCCCGTACCATAATAAAATATTCGAGGAAAATTAAATGTTTTTGGATGGATTACTATAATTACTGTAACTTTCATTATTCGTATTTTAGAGAAAAAATATAAGAGCTTATAAGTTGGACGACGTTTATATATGTTCAGATGAAAAGAATGCAGAACAAAACTTGATCAAGCGGAGTTGGAATGAAGAAACTTGTCTCATAATTCTAAGAGTTATATATAGAGCCAATTGCATAAGTAAAAAAAAAAATAAATTATAAAATATATAAAAAGTTAAAATTTATTTCAAGTGTATAAGTGAGCTTAAGAATATTAGCTAGATATTAAAAAAATCTTGGAAATAAATAAAATCTTTTTTGAAATTTTGAAATTAAAAAATGCTTTCACAACAAACTAATCGTTATTTCACAAAGCAAAATGGTTTTTGAACTATTCGGATCGGATGCTTTGTTCTGCCAAAAACTGTTCTTTTGACACTTTTAGCTTCTTATTTCTGAAACGGCTGGGCCCGTCTTTGCCAAAAACTAATCATCACTAATCCCCATAAGCATAAGAATCGAATGCTTTTTGAATCATTCAAATCAAATCACACATACAAACAGATTCATTTTTCCGAGGTATATTGATCACCCAGTACATTGATTTTATTATTAATTTATGAAAAGTGTTTCTATTATACAATATTTTTTTACTTTATGAACTTGAGAAAAATATCAAGAACTTCTTATCTTCAGCTTTTATAAAACGTGCTCAGCATGTTTGCATAATATGAATGTTTCTCCCGTCATGTTTAATTATTCATAAAAGAATGTTTCATAAAACACCTGATCAAATTCAGAACGCAGTTAAGAAATTCATATCTAAAAGTACATAGAAATGCAATCAAATGAACGTCTTGACAACTCAGATAAAATATATAAGACATATTCAAAATTGCATTTTTAAAATAATGTTTAATAACAATTCTTTTACAAGGAATATGTTTTAACAATTTTTATAAAAAAGTATCAACATGTTTTTCAAACTCATGTTTATCTATATTATTTTTATTTATTTATTTAAATACGAAGCCATGTCAGTCATGTATGTGTGACAAAGAATAGTGTTTCACCAGAAAGTTTTGCTAAAAAAATTATTTTTTACATGAAGGTCCTTCGATACATTTTTAACTAAATATAAATAAACTAAATCTAAAAAGTTACCATAACGCATGTAAAAAAATTCTGATAATTTCGAGGCAATTCGCACATAACGTGTTAAATATATCTATATAATTAATACTTTATTTAAATTTATTAGTAAATAGTCTATAGAATTTTACAAGTAAGAAAACAAATAGTTCTTGAGATTTTTTAAATTTAAATAATAAATAATCAGTTTTTGCTTGAGAATATAGATCTAAAATATCATTTCAATTGATAGACGGGGCAGCATATGCATCATATCACTATTATAAATGTATCTAATATAAAACTTAATAATTCAATCGCAAAGAGTATGGACAACCAGTGGGTTGCCTTCTAATAACTCTAAGTTTTAAACCCGCTCTTCAAAAATTAGAAACAATGTACGCTAATATTAGTTATTACATCATATGCAAAAAATTATTACGCTGAATCAAAATAACATACAATTAAAGAGCACATAAAAGTCATTTTTAATAACGCTTCATAATAATGCACTAATGTATATTATTACGTATTAAAAAATAACGATGACTGAATAAACTTCGAGTCGGCAGAATTAAAAACATGCTACCTTGCATAACCTGATATTGCATTTTACAATAGTAAATAAGAGCGACAGGTAGTACTGGGTGTAAATTTATAAACAGACATTTTTACCTAATTGACCTGAACGCTAGCAATTTGTATTCAGATAATTGGTATTTATTTTCGATACTAAAACAAATATTATGAACTTATATAAGCAAATATAAGCAAATTATTCAATTGTCAATTGAATTTTTGCATTTTTCTTAATTGCGCTTACGACTCACACGCTGGATGTTCTGAGTTCGAATCCCCATCAACAATTTGAAAAATATTAAGTAGTTAATTGGGAATTATAATAGAATCAAAAATTGTAATAAAGAATATATATGTAAAAATAATCAGAATAACGTTTAAAATTTTGAGACTTAGAATTAGATGAATTAATATAGTAGAAGTAAAAAGAGCTTAGAAGATGAAATGAATCGATAGTAAAGAAAAATGAAGATAAGTTAGAAAAGTATAAAGAAAACTAGGATTTATATGAAGATGATAATGTAAAACTGAAGATTACAGTACAGAATATGAGTATATAAAAGTAATGTTGAAGGTTGCTAAAAACCAGAGTAAGCGAGGCCAAAAAAACTTTAAAAACGATAAAAAAGAATTATTAATTTTAGTGCTTGCGTTGTAGTAGACAATTCTTCCATTTCATAAAACTTATCAATATCAATATGAATATTGATAGCAATTTTAGTAATCTGTACTATATTTATTAGAATATCCTATAACAAAAAAAAAGTTGTAAGTAGCATTTTGCCTTAAGCCAAGTTGCATTAAATTTTCGATACATGTACATAATCAACTTAATCAATAAGAATTGAGAAAATAACATTTTCGCTTTCATTAAAGAAATTAATGTTATCAAACATATTTATTACATCTATGATTGTAGGTATTAAATTAATATACAAAATAAATAATTTATTTAATATATTTCATTTCACCCATTTCGTGTTTTAAAATTTTTTTTTATTTAGCCGCAGACGTCAACTGTAATCAGTAGCTACCAACGAAACATCAGAGAACGTACGAATGCTTCGGCACAGATTCTAATTGGAATCGTTCCAGTTCGCGGCGTTATTAAAACTTTGATTAATTTTTATAATTTAACCGCTTATCGAAGGCCTATAATATTTTAGTATGTTTTTTCAGACTATACAATCTATCGTTATACAAAGTTTCATCAAAATGGCCCAAAAAAATTGAACAATTAATTACGAAGAAACGGCCTGGCTGATCATTACCAAAAACAAATCAATGCGATTCCCAATCAATATCTACCAGTTTTTGTATTCTTATAATTTACTCAAAAATGTGGGGTAAAACGTGGACAAAAAATTGGCACTTTTCTGCTAATTACAAAGGAAGGGCAATGGTCGCTGAAAGATGAACTTTTTAAGATTTCAAAATCGGTTAAGTCATTTTTGAGGAAATGTCGACGAAGAATCAAAAATTGCTCACGTACACACACAGGAACACATACGTTTTCTAAATTTGCTCTCATTCGATTCAGAATGACTTAAAACGCCTAGAAAATATAGAATTAGCAAATCGGATTTTTTCACAAAATTATGAAAGTCGGGAAGTTAAAAAAAATTATTATTACTTTACTGTCCTAAAGCAATTAGCCAATTTGATAATTTACTGGTACGAAAGACATTGTTTTAAAATAATGACATTTTGGAAAAACATCTCAATAGTTCATTTTTCATTTGCTAAAAATATTAAAATGATAAAAAGGCATTCTTTTATTAATAAAATTAAGAAGTAAATTTAGTATTAATTACAAATCAATTAGAAAAAGTGGCGTGTTTGTTTTTAGCCTTCTAGTGTATATTATAGTGAAAATAATTTAAAAATATTTAATAATATGTTAAAGGTATCATTATATATAATATATGTATTTCATATAATATATTATATACTGTTGATTAAGAAAAAATGTATAACATTATTTGTAATAATTGTTAGAGTATGATACTTTTGGGTAATAATAAACTCATATTTTTTAAATAAAAAAAAGGTATAATTTTTGCTCCATGTCGATGGTATATCAATACTACTGTTTTTTTTATAGAAGAAATGCAAATGCAGTTTCAATCAATGAAACTCTTAAAACAAAAAGATATAAACAACATTAAATTGGTAATATTTATAAAATACTTTAAATTTAATTAGAGGGAAAAAAACGCAAAAAATTCGATTCAAAATGTAAATGCGTATAATAAATTTTAACAATTTATCATGTACATTTAAACACTTAATTTGGTTTCTAATAAATGCTCTTGAAATTATATTTATTAGATAGTTTTATTTTAATTTAATAAGTAATATAATACTAAAGTATAGTAATATAATACTAAAATGATATTTTGGTTTGTGTACTTGCATATATAGTCAACAAAAAAGGGCTTGTTTTACATGATTAAAAACTGTATAATAAAGTGAATTTAATATAATCTTGTATAGAAACATTGCTTTTAAATTTGCTTAGAATTCCCATAACACCACTGGCATTAATTCACAAAAATTCTGTCTCTTGTTATATAACATTTCATTTTGGTAGGACTATTCACCAATTCAGAAAACTGACATTAATTTACCATATGGCGCGTTACTAATAATTGGTTACTAACAATTAATATTGTACATCGAAGAGGAATTTATAAAAGTTTATAAAAGCATTTTCTTAAACATTTGTGATATTTATGTGAAGGATCTAATCTTGTCAATACAACATGAATTATTAATTAGAAATTACCACACTAGCTTGTACTCACCCTTCAAGTATTAATATATTTGGTATCCATAATACAATCAATAACCACAAAAAACTTAATTCACTGGCAGAACTACACTACACCATCCTTATCAATTATTCATAAAAACAAGTCACCATTAAATATTCATATAAATATATAAAATATCCACTAACAGCACTTGAACACGACGATTTCGGTCAAATTTTCGTTAATATTTTGAAATAGTTGGAGCATGCGCGCCTCAAAGTAACCATAGTTACTGACAAACAGCAAAGAACTAACCTAAGTTTCTTGAAATGAAATACGCGCGACTCTTTTGTTTTGTTGCGTTGTACACACACGGGGACAGTTGACCATAGTGCGGCATCTGGTGGTAATTTTTGTAGAAAAGTTTGACGGTTAGGAGGTTTGCTATGAAAAATATAATTTAACATGTATTAATAATTAACTTAATTTAACGGATAATACCTAGAGGTAATTTATTAATCTTGATAAATTAATAATACATATTGCGATATCTAAGGGTAATTCTCGTGAAAATGTTTGTTAGTATTAAAAAAAAGTATGACTGAAAGAAACATAATTTAACACGTGCTTAGAATTTACTAGGCTATTGAATATATGTTAGTTTGAATTAATATTGGCATTGTTTATTAATTGAATAGTAAGATAGCATAAAGCTTTAAAATTTAAGGGGTATTCTTGTAGTGTAGAGCGATGAATTTTAGGTCATCGTAAAGAAAGCAATAAATGTTTTTACTATTCATTTTTCACAACTTGTTTATTAATATTATTAAAATACAAAATGAAAATTAAAAAATAAAAAAGTTGAAAAATTGTAAAAACTGGCAGCTGATGAAGTGGGTGGTCTCAAAAAATGGCACCTCAGTCTTGACACGACTTCAGCCCTTCTAGCCATCGGAAATGCAAAAAATAATAAGATTATTAATATACAATGATGTCGCAATCGCTCGAACTAGCGATGAGTAAAAAGATTTTTTTTTACAAATTGGCGATTGTTTGAAAAAAAGTGTTTTTTTACTGTTTTTTGAGTTCCTCGAATTTTTAAAAATAGTAAAAATTGGGATTTTGGAAAATCCAAATAAGTGAATCGGTCGATTAAAACTCGAGAAATCGTGTCAACAGTACCGAAAAGTCTGTTCTGAGGAAAACGCATTTAAAGTTTTGCACGAAGCCAAACCAGTATGGAGTCCGAGTCAGTAAAATGCCTATATCTCCGAAATAATTCAAATTTTCAAAACCTTCACGTACCCATATTCTTAAGTAGTTACACTTTGAAAATATGAAACAAAAAAGAACTATTTTTATGAATTTCTACACTGAAATACCCCCTTAAAGGACCATGTTTTAGTAATGATATCATTTATGTTGACACTTAAAAATATAGATTAAATTTGCGTAATTCAGTGTTTATTTGAATGCAAGTTATATTCTATATTCATTTCATACATATAGGTTTATATATGTAGCTGTTGTGATGATAATTAGGAAAGTGTGTTTAGATGTTCTGTCGATATTTTATATATTTCATAATATACTTTTAATTTATTGCAGAATGCCAGAAACAGCAGTATTTGTTCTAAATTAATCTTTTGACGAATTTACAAAATGCAGTAATTTATTAATATTTTATAGCTATTTTCTATTTTATTTATTTACATTTTTATTATATATATATAATGCTATTAATGATAATGCTTTAAACCAACCCATAGTTGACTGGATTATAATTGAAATTTTTTATTAGAATGATTCTGACTGTAATTATGTATTATTAACTTTTTTAATTTTTCTAATATTTCTATTAATAAATAATCAGAATCTTATTCCTATGAGCTGCTGGGCTGAAACTTCTCCTTACTTCGTATTTTTAGATGGTAACCCAACGAGCAATTTATTTTTAACTGAATGCAGAAAATGCCAATAATTCTTTTAACTCATGAATATTGTCATTTATAGTTTCAAGTGAAAATGGATTTCACTATAGCTTGATAACAGATTAACCCTTTCTACTCGAGAATTCCTGAACTCATATGAACTTTGCCGCCGGCGACATTCTGAGTCGAAAGGGTTAATAAATGTTAAATTGTGAACGGCATCCTTCAAAAGTGCGAGCGAGAAAAATTTGAACTGATCGTGTGATTAAAATCATGTCATTTTTTTACTCGAAAATTTTACAATAATAAAATTGTCAATTATTTTACCATTTGCAATCCTGATTTAATGCGCCAACCTTTGATGAAACTTGTAAACAAATTTTAGTACATTTTTTACTAAAGTAGGGGCTTCTCAATTTGACCGATTTTGAAAATTTTAAGTACATAGTTTAACAACAAGTCTTAATTCTTAAAAACTGAGGCAATTGTGTTTTGTTATTGATTGTGGTCCTCCTCTTGCTCCGTATCTCCGAAACGGCTGGAATTTCACCAAAGCTGTAAGTTGCACTTAAAAGTTCGTATTTTCAAACAACTCGAGATAATTTTTTTTCTATTTTTTTTTCTAGATAGTTGAGGTCATTTCAATCACCCCATTTCGGCTTGACTAAAAAGAACAACATTAATTATAAATTATACGTTTGACGCTTGATGTGTATCATCATTCAGCTAATCAAACCATGATAAAAAAGCCAAACAAACAAAACAAACTTAATACACTAATAATAGTTTTAACTAGCTGTAAGTGGAATTCTGTCTCTGAGGCAATTATGGCATCGTGCTTAAGGCAAATTGCTGGAACTTTCCCGTACCGTAACGAAATGTTCGAGGAATACTGAAGTTTTTCAAATAGTATTATAAATATTGTAACATTGTGTAATATTTATAAGAATTATATAAACTGAATTGCAGAGTTGAAATTATTTGTAAAGTATATTAGAACTATAGTCAGAATTAAAATAAAATCTGAAATATTTTCGATATACAAAAACTAAAAAAAAAAAAAAAAAAAAAAAAAAAAAAAAAAA
>NW_020537761.1:0-22644 GCF_003426905.1 Ctenocephalides felis
CTTGGTCTCTATACTCTAGGGTACATTTTTTAATGGTAATAATACTTCTGGTTTGCTACTTAAATTGACTTGTACAAAAAATAATTTTTAACGATATTACCAACAAATATTTCTTTATCATTCTTTTTTTAATATTGTAAAAATTATCCGGATATAAAGTTGTTCTATGTTACCGGTCTCTTTTGTTGAAAAGCTGTGTCTTTTCTGTTTCATGGGGCGTTTTGCCCAAAATTAATTTCTAAATCCTAACCTCAAAATGGCACAAACGCCAGTGCATAACTTTAGTTCAACAACACACGTGACAACAAAAAATGCACATTAATTAAGTTAAGATTAATCATTACATTATTGTTTGATATTTGTGCATAGATATCACACTGTATGGACAAAGACAGAAGGGGACGGTGACGTCATTGAATGAACAAGCGTTGGCGACAACCGACGAATACTCCTGATTGATTAAATGTCATATGTCATATGTCACGTGCCTAACCTAAAATTAAATTGTGTGCTTAAAATTGTTACATGAAGAAAAAAAATCTGTCCATGTATTGTAACTCTGATTCCTGGAACACTCCCGAGTCCCGAATGACTAAATGTTATAAAAATAGACCTTATAATGTATAAAACCGATTTTAACAGGTAGATTCGATTTTATGTACATTTATTCACAGGGACAATATTATTAATATCAAAATTCTTACAAAATTATAAGTCCACATACTTGTCATTATATTATTGAAATAAAACATCACAAATAATATTTGAATTAAATTAACTACTACGATGTATAATATATAATATTTACTATTGTTTATACAAATCGAGCCTATATGCCAGTATATCCAGTGCATATGACATATAACATTTAATCAATCGAAAGTATTCCATGATTCTCGGCAATGCTCGTTCACTAGAAGTGACGTCAGGACTATTTTTTGACACTTCATAAAATAGAAAACATATGAGGGCTAGCAGTTCATGTAGTGTAAGGCATTTGTGCCATTTTGGGGTTAGGTTTTAGTAGTTAATACTGACTGAAACGCTTCACGGAACAGCTTCTTGACAGTTTGACTACCAACTCATAGGATTACTTAACAAAATTACAAGACACTGAATAAATACAATACTGATACCATCATAGATAAGTAAACATAATATGGATACCATGATATAACTATTTTATCCTGAGAGTTGGCCCCTGAATGACTTTGACACAAACAATACTGTACTTATTGTTGCAAACTTTACAGGTATATAATTATTATCAATATTCAATGTATGCAAATTGGAGACTGCTCAACTGTTTCAAAAAAAAACTTAATATCATCACTGCATAAATATCCAACCTTAAAAATATTCAATTCCGATAAATCAAATACAAACCCCATAGAGACTACCGATTCGGTAATGAAACTTTTAGGCAACACTATATATGACTTTCAAGATGTTGATCTCTTCCTACTTTTCAAGACTTTTAAATTTTCATTGTCAATTGATAACAGCAAACGACTTCAGTGGCGATTTTAGCAAAAAATCTTCGGGTTTTTCAGAAACTCATTGCTAGTTTTATGTGACACATTCAGAAGCCAATTCTCGGATAAAATAATTATATTATTTTTTTTGTTGAATTATCACATGTGTTAATAATCACAAACAGACAAAAAGCTATTTTTCTGCATAAACCTTATACTGCATGGACTGCTGGTCCTCATATGTTTCGCCTGAAAAATTGTCAAAACATAAAAGGCGATGTGACGGTGAACGAACGTTGCCGAGAACCGTCGAATACTCTTGTTTGCTTGAATGTCATAATGGTTACCATGGTTACACTCGTTTGCTTGAATGTCATAATAGTTACCATAATTACGAGATGCGTGGAGGGTATACGAGCACGAGCTCACATAAACATATGAGGACTAGCAGTCCATGTATTGTACTGTCTATGCCTGCAGTCTATGTATTATAAATTATTCTTTGCTGTTATATTACACTGTATCAACTTCTAAAACATAACCTCCAAATAGCACAAGTATCATAATATAAACTTATCTCCACTTCAGCGTGTGTTATCATAAGTGACACCAAATTGTTGCATTTATGATAACATTGACATTTAACATTGGTGACATTTGTACCATTTGGAGGTTAGGTTTTAGAAGCGTTTTAGATAATTGGCTCCTCAAATATGGATATTTAGATATCCAGAACTTATAAAAATATTTGAATAAAACGCTGAACTTTTAATACAGATGCAATTAAAAAAATATTTTATCAAATATTGCTGCCATAACACAGAATATCTATAAAACAATAATTTTAACAAATCCACAAACCATTTTCATCTGGGTTATAATTTTGTTTTCCAAAGACAGGATTCGTGCGGTTTTATTGGAAAAAATATACCTCATTAACATACAGGTAATGTTACTAATATTTAGTATACATATTAATTATTATCGTTAGGCTACCATTATGTTTTCAATTAACAACATCATAAGATACCACACATGCATTTATATAATATATACTTCCATATACATCAATATTACGTTACTAATATTTCTTTCTATTTGGCGATGTGAGATCGAATGTGAGGTTTTTAGCCGATTCAATTAAGACTAAAAATGTTTGAGCTTTGTGAACCTTTTAATTATTGTAACTTATTGTTAAGAAATTTTTGGATTTGGAATATTATACAAATCAGGAATATTTAATACATTCGCATGCAGGTAATATGAACTAATTGTAAAATATCAACAGAAAAAAAGTTTCACAATATCTACTATTTGATTTTTAGCAATATTATTTTGCCAATGCACATAGTAGAACCATTATTTTTGCTAAATTTTGAACAAAATTTAAATAAAAAATAAATAATATTTATTAAACAATATTTTTTTTAAATATTAATTTAATAGCTAATAACTTTAAAATCGTGCATTGAAATATTTCTAATTTCGAATAATATTATAATTCCAAAATTGATTAAAATCGATTTTTAAATTTTTCCATCATTAAATACTCAATTGAATCAGCCTTCAAAGTTTATGAAAAAAATTATATATCGTTCAAAGGACTTTAAAAGCACGGTCATATTTTTCAACGAGTAATCCAGATTCAGAGATAATTTAGATCCAGACCACTTTTTGTTCACAAATAAAATTAATTACAATTGATTTGATTTCGAATTTTTTTCAAAATAAAAATCATACTATTCGCAAGAATATATAAACTATATTTACTACTTTCTATCGAAAAACAATAAAAAATTGAAGGAAATTAATACTATTATCAGAAATAGAAAAATTATGAACAAAATAACGTTAGCATAGAATAGATAATTATAAAGAATCATAAAAAATAAATAACTTACTAATATTTTTTAGTAAAGTAATAAATGTATGTTTATGTATCAACTATATAATTTACTATTATTTTGAGATACCAGGACATTCGAGTACCTTTGGATTATATATACATATTAGGTTTTTATATTTAATATTAAATATTTACATATTATAAATTTATTTTTCATGTACAAAATGAAGTGCTCTCACGGAGTAACTGCTGTTTATAAAGTAATTAATATTTTTAATTTATGCATTTAATCAACTTATTCGATTAAACTGAGTTTAAATTAAATCATACTTAAATTTTATTCATACTTAAATTAAATTTAAGTATGAATAAAAAAATACCGAGTGATTGAAATTGTTAACAATGTATTGTTAATTAAGTGTGAAAAATGAAGACTCGTGCTTTTAATTTGAGTAGTTACATAGATTGAGAACCGATAGTTATAAGAGAAAAATTATAGTTTTGAAGTTATAAAATCTATAATTAAAATGTAGAGAACTAATTGAACTGGAATAATATAATATTTTTTCTATTTTTCTATTTTAATAAAAATTTCTCTCGCCAGTTTTTATTTTATTCGAATAAACTCGTTATGCGAACAAGAAATGGAGTTTCGTTTCTGCCATTCGTTATTAATATTAGATGATCCTATTTCAAATATTTATATATTTTATTCTATTGGGATTTGCAAGGATTGAGATGATTCTGCGATTTCGATTTGCACTTTGATTTGAAGATTGTGAATAAATCATCGTATTTGTAAATTGTGACTTCAACGATATGAAAACAACTCATGATCATTTTTTTTTAAATTCCTTATTATAAAAACTATCATTTTAGTAGGTGATATTTGATTAGTGCAACTTCCCAAGCCATAATTAATTGAAATACAAAAAATCCATTAAATTTTGCAATAATTGGTTTTAATTGTTTGTATCTAGTATTGTATAAGTTCGATCAGATTTTACTAAAAAGCATTAAAAAGAGTGCATTTTGTACTAAAAACTACAGACTGTACAAAATGAAGCCTCACAACTAGTACTCAACAAACCAAAAAATCCACTGACCAGACACTATTACTCTCCAAAATTCATATTATATACATGTTTCATACATGAACTGACTGACGTACCGACCGTATTCCCGACCTAACACTAAACACTTTTATCTAAAATGTATAAATCAGTCAAATAACAGCATCCAGGTCCTTGGCCAATATACACCAGAAATGGTTTGGCACGCCATGCCAAACTATTGCCTGATCGATCCAAAGCAGCAATTTCATGCATACTTTCGAAATCAATGACATTTGATCTTTTTATGGGGAATTGTTAATTTTTCCCTTGATTTTGCCCAAATATTATTTATGCTAAATAACATTGCTGGAGTACAATACAATCGGGTAACAAACTCACATATTATAATCATATATTGTATGTAATAATGGTTTTTATATATTGAATTATATCTTTTGAGCATTGAGTTGGATTACATTTCGTACTAAAAATTACTTCTTTGTCAATTTTGTAAGTGATTTTTTGAGAATGGACACTATCAAGCAGAAAATTGATGTCAAAGATGCACGCACTGGAGGGCCAATTGTCGATAAAATTATGGAATCCAAGTCGATTTCGATTGCCTAAGAGCTAAATATTGCACAAAAGACCATAGGGCACCATTTGAAAGAGGCTGGATACAAAAAAGCTTGACGTATGAGTGCCACATAAAAACCTTACTTTGACCCAATTGCTGAATCGCAAGAAAATAGGCAAATTTTGGAACCAGTTGGTGACTAGTGATGAAAAGTGTAATACTTAGGACAACGTCAAGCGTCAATGTTAGGATTGAATTTGGTGGGATTAGCAGGAATTTATCTACTGAAAGCTGCTCTGCTTTGGCAAAACTCTTAAATCAACCTGTATGGTCAACAATTGAACCTTCTGAAGAAAGGTTTCTGAAGAAATCGTCTAGAAGCTGCCGACTTTGGCAATAGGAGAATAATTTTATTTCATTACGACTACGCCAGGCCACACACATTGATAGTCAAAAGTTCCGAGAATTTGGTAGGATGCTTCTTATGCATCCATCTTATAGTCCGATCCTGGCACCAAGCTATTGCCATCTATTCCTTTCCATAGCAAACAGTATTGCTGGTGAAAAATTAGCTTCAAGAGAGACTTGGGAAAATCGATTGTCTCAATTTTTTGCCGAAAACACGAAGGGTTCTACAACAGTAGGTTGATGATATTACCTCCAAAATGGCAATTTCTCCTCCAATTGTCTCAATTTCTTGCAAAAAGAACGAAGGGTTCTACAACAGTAGGTTGATAATATTGCCTCCAAAATGGCAACTAGTTACAAAACAAAATGGCGCTTAATTGACCAAAATCGGATTATTCTAACTATAAAGTTGAACTTCTAATAATTGAAGTCTTCGATTTCATGCAATAATAATGGACTTTTTTACTTCACTTGACAATACCAACAATATTGTAAAATATCTACAGTATTTCAAAGTATAATAGTAACATGTATTTTTATGAATACATAAAGAGAACATTAACAATAAGTCCATAAACAATAATTGTATTTCGAAAATAATTAATTCATAAATAAAGAAAGCAATGAATTAAAAATCATAATTCATCCAGTAGTAACATAAAATATCCAATCATAACAAAAATATTAGTTTATCATAAATCGTACAACTCCTTATGCGCTCGTAAAACCTGTTGTTTTTTTATCGATAAAAACAATTTAAAGTTAAGAATCATATTTATTAATATTATTTTTCTCTTACTATCGACTCTCAATCCACTTAATCAGATTGTCTTATATTACGTACGAATTTAAAAAAAAACTCGTACTAAGCGTTTGTAGGCTGTGCTTTTGGATGTAGCAAAATGTCTATGTATCGTTTTTTGTGTACATACATATATAATGTTACCTACTAAAAACACCTATCGTACATCAATACTATAAGTATATTTATATGGTAACGGCAATGCTTATTTGGCTTATGTATATTCTAATTTAAATACGGGTAAAACAATTACGGATTTGTCATCACATGACAGTCTATTTATTCGCTATACATTCAGAGCCTACACATAATAAGGAGTTCGGTGGTACTTGAGTAGAGAGAACAATAATTAATTATATAATAAGGATAATACAAGATTTATTGTTGATTATGCTCTGAGAATTCTATTAATTTTATTAAGAGAATTAAGAATATTGTCACTAAATTATATCCTGACAATCGTATTTTATTTTTCTATTTGTAAATCTCTCATTTGGCAATTAGTTAAGCAATGAAAGGCAAATGTGTGCATATAATGTGTAAATGTTTTTTTGTAGGTGTTAACAAGAAAATGCACATGCAATGTTACGTAATGTTATATTTATAACAAAATTGATCATAAAGTATGCTTTTGTAAAAACGAAATGGTCAACATGGGCGAGCATAAAAGGTTCGGGGTTGGATCCCAGTTCGATATCAGGCAGCATGATATCAAATTTACACTGCAAGTTGCAGATCTCAAGTATAATCTCAAGTAAAAATCATCTTTTATTTGCATTAAAATATGAAATCAAATAATACTTTTCTTTATTAACTTCCTGTAGGGCAAGTTATAGTAATCGCAAAAAAATCGAAAATGAAAGTTTTTATATATCTTTACGTTTCAAAGGTTTCTGAATATTTTGGCATACCTTAGAAAAAATGGGTGTATGTGTGCACGTGTGTGTGTGCGTGTGTGTGCGTGTGTGTGTGCGGATACAAATTTTTGTCGACGATTTCGGGAACACCGATCAACCTATTTGGATAATTAAAAAAACATTCGGTTTGTATCGATAAGGAGACGTGCTGATTAGTTTTTGACAAAGGCAGGTCTAGCCGTTCCGAAGATACGGGGCAAAAAGTGCCAAAAATGGTAACTCAGGTTTTAAGAGAACGAAGCGTCCAATTTTAATAAATTGTGGGAGTAGTTATGATTATGATAATATATTAAATTGGAAACTCCCAACATATAAAAAAATATAAATTTATTAACTATATAAATATTACAATATGAAAAATATACATGACAAGTCCCATTGTTTTTTACAAATCATCGCCAGCCTGCTTGATTTCCCCACAAAATCAAAAAATTTTTTACTTATATTGACAAGATGAAGAATTGATCAAATTTTGATGAAGGCATGTCTAGCGGTTTCGAAGATCTAATAAAAAAAGTAAAAAAAAAGCCATTTGGCGATCAAAAATGATCATTAGATATATGCACATCAAATTATCAGATATTTTATAGAGATTTTAACAATAAGTATAAATTTTGTTTACATTCCTATGGTTTCCGTACCAATTTTCATCCGTCATACTGCGACGCGGCGCTTACGCGCTTGGACATTTCGTCTCTATGCAGTTGAAGCAGTACGATTGCTTTGAAAAAAAAGTTCAGAATTTCCAAATTATGTCAAAATAAAGAAAACATTTTTTTAACAAAAAAAGTAATTATTTGTCAAATTTATAGTTTCTCAAAAATTTTCGATTTTCTATCGTTCTATTACCTACTCAATAACCACCGACCCCTATTTTAACATATATTATACGTATATGATGAAATGATTTTGAATATTGTTTGGCAAATATCATTTGATGGATAATGGATGATGCCGATGAATGGATGAATGTATTTTGTGGAATTACTATAGACACACTCGAGCACAAAAGCTTTTAGAACTGAGGACACATTTGCTCAGATCTATATAAACCTAAATACCATAGCATTTAATTGAATTAGTCAGCATAATAATAATAATAAAGATTATTTGCACTTTTATTAGTAGACCAAGCTCAGTTTGGCAATATCTAAGGGTTCCAGTTTTGTACCCGGTGCTGTTCATGATTTAAGAGAAACATAAAATTAATGCCCAGGGGTGCATAATTTTTAATTGCAAAATGAAGTTTTGTGGATTATGGTATTAAATATGGATAATAAACTCAATATGATGATGAGGTGCAAAACAATATGATAAATAATTCACACAGGTCTGAGCGTTTTTTGCCAAAAATATTTTTAGCCTAACAAGATTTTAACAATAACCATACTATGTTTTACTCATTTACATATACATAAGCACTATAAACCCTAATTCTAATTGAATGAAATTTGGTCTACGATTTTCATGTTTCAAGGAAAACATTTTGAAAATTGAAAAAAAAATGTTTAAGTATAACTTAGCGGCAAATGAATTAAAAGTGAAAATTCGTGTCATTTTTTATTGAAAATTCGGCACTCTGCAAAATTTCTGAAAAACTTTTTCATGCTATTTCCATACAAAACTTTGATTGAATTGCGCTCTATCTATAAGACAATATTAAGAGCTAAAACTTTCAGAAAAGTGTTTTTTTTTCAATTTGAAACCACTTGAGCCCTTGGGAGCAAGGAAACTCGAAAGTCTCCATATTAAGGACCACCCTAGTATATATATTAAAATAAATACATAAATTATAATATCGAAGATATATTATTTAAAATGAGTTAATTTTAAAGTATCTTCTTCAACATCACCAATTTTTCCATTTTTCACAACTTTCATAAGATTTATCCAATAAAATGTTACAAAATAACTGCTCATTATTTTCCACATATATTACTGCGTTTCTTGAACATCATTTAACAAATTTAACTATTTTGTCTGCCAACACAAGATTTGCTAATTGTAAGTCTTTATTGCAAAACATTATAATTATTTTTTTTATAAAAGAAACTACTGACTAAAAGACCTAATAAAATCTAGATTGCATTCGTAAAGAGCATTGCATTTTTAATACCATTTTAGTAATTTGAACCAAATAGATGAAGTAATTTTCAATTGGCTAATGTCCAACATTGCCTTTAAAATCATGAAAATCGTAGACCAAATTTCGGTCAATTAGAATTTGTCTACGGTTTTTATGGCTGTAGGTTAATAATCCTCTTTATCTCAAAAAAGTATTATACAAATGCTGTTAATTTAAATGCAAATCGAAAGACGCTCAGAACTGTGTATTTTTATTCTATTTAAGCCCAAAGGTTTAGTTTGTAAATGAAATGTTACTTTTATCGACAGATGTCATGATAGTATATAGAGATTCTCAGCATTTAATAATAATTAGAAAAAAAATTGTAAAATGTTTAGTAAACGACCAAACTGCTGACACACTATCGTCTTGTAACAAATCGATGTTAAAAATTGTATCAAAATGCACAAAAATTAAATTGGGGACAATAAAAATTCCAAAGGAAATTAGTGAGTTATTAGTGTTACAATAAAAACTGATTAAAATGCATATTATTACGTAATTTTGGTTATTACATTTCATATCTGTTAATTTATTTATAATCTGGTGGTCATGCCGTCCAAAATTGAACTATTTTTGCATTCGAGCAACCAACGTAAGTATTCTCTGATTTTCAAATTAGATCGAATTTATTAGCGATAAATAGAAAAAATAATAATAATCTCAATAATTAAAGTAATATGAAATAAATAATAGATCCAAATATCACTTGAATACAAAATTGTAAGTTTTTTGTAAGTATACGAGTATAAATTTGTAGTAACAGTTTTATTTTTTCTTCAATTAATCATCGACAAATTTCATACTTAAGTATGGACTTAACAAAATCCATTGAACCATCAACAAAAGATCAATGAATAAATATACAAGGATTTCGTAATTTTTGTGTGTCTTTACAAAATTGTCTAATAATAGTAATGAATTTAGATTCTTTACAAATAAAAAATAGAACGAATAATTATAGTCATTAAAAAAATAATGTTATTCTCTCCTTATAAATGTATCAACAAAATAACTTGTGGTAATAACCTTACTTGTAAATATCCAATGTAAATACGTATATTAGATACAAATAATATATCAATATTTTTTGTTCTCGAAATATATGCAATTACTTAAAAATATATTAATATAGATACTACACAAACATAAAAAAATTAGGAAATAAATTATACGTCGACGGATTTGAACCCGAACATTTTTAACATTCTCTTCTCTGAACACAAGCGCAAAAAGTGGTAGTATCTCACATAAACCCAATAAGCTACCGAAATACCAGAAAAATGGATGTTTGTGTGTAGACGATTTCGGGCGCACGGATCAACTGATTTCAATGGTTTAAAAAGTAATTGATTTCTATTGATATAGAGACGTGCTGATTAGTTTTTATCAAAAGTTGGACCAGCCATTTTGGAGATACGGAACAAAGAGTGGAAGATGCAGTGCAGGAAATGGCAATTTGGTTTGTGAGAGAATAGAGCATCCGATTGAAATGATTCAAAAAAAATATCATATTGACGTAAAGTTATTTGTGCAAAGGCAGGTTTAGCGGTTTCAGAGATCCAGAAAAAAAAGTTTTACAGAATGTTATTTGGCGGTCAAAAATTCGATATTTTTGACAGTATGGATCAACCAAAATGACTATGTTTCAAAAAATTTCAATAAGTCTCTAAATTTTCAAAAAGTTTTTTTTCCAAAAATTTTCAGTTTTTGTGGGCCCTGTGGCGCAACGGTAGCGTGTTGACTCCACATTAGAAAAAAAAAATCAGTTTTCAAGAATTTTTAGGTTTTTAAAACGTATCAGTATTTTCAAAAAAGGTATTTTTTCAGTATTTAAATTTTTCAAATGTTTTCAAAATTTTCAAAAATGTTCAAAAAAGTTTCAAATTCTCAAAATAAAATCTATTTTTTTTTCTAAACTTTTAAAAATTCTGATTGTAAGTTACGGTACGAGAAGTTCTAGCATTTTGTATTGCACGATACCATTAATAATTAGTATATTTTGATTAATGATATAATTTATAGAAAACAATACGATTTAAAATTAATTAAAATCCAATATGAAAAAAAATGTATTTATGTTTATACCAAAATTAATCAAAAGTTGTATAAAATATAGCGCAGTATCAACGTTAATTTTTGTCTTTTATAGCAATATTATGTCAGCAGTTTTTATGAGCTTTATTATGAATCTGATGTCAAACAAAAATAAAATAATAATTATAAACGATGCAATATTAAAACAAAGTAAATGATATGAATAGTGAAAAATTGAGATACGTGCAAAATATGAAATATAAAAATAAGCAAAAACCTACAGAATGTTTATATCAAAGTGTCTACTTATGATGATGTCTTATCAAAAGCTGCTTCCTTAAAACTGATGTTTAATTATTATCTAGCAGCTTCAGTTTTAAATATTTCTTATAAGTATTAACTTACATCAACATCTTATAAGATGCTAAGTGGTCCATTTAGAACATTGCTTTAAATTTTTAACATGAAAAATATTCTCATAAATTAATGCCATTTACAACATTTTTGTAAACAATTTGGCACATATAATAATATTACCTATCATATTTAATTTATTGTTATATGAATGTACATATATCCGTTAATGATTTAAAATTTGTTGATGAATTGTTATTTTTAAACTTGTGCCATATATTTCATATTTTTACTAATATTAAAATAAGTGTAAATAATTATTAGTATTTTTTCTATGAATGCAACAAGTTCAATTTCAATATAGTTTTGGACTTATTGACAAATCCAGTATATATTGAAATATTTTTATATCAAATTCTTAGAAAATGGGAGGCCACACGTTATAACAGAAATAGTTAAAAATATTTTACTATTGTAAAATTGTAAAAACTTATGCAAGGGATGAATGAATTTAACACCCTTATTCTATAAAAAAATGTTAGAGAATGATTTGATTAACACGTTTGCGGACGTGAATGCTCTAGCATTCATTTTCATTATATGCAGAATGATCTGGATGCCATAGCATTCAAATTTTAGAGTCAATTATTTTGAATTCAATTTTATATAACCTTACGTTTTTGTAATTATTGTACCTGGCAAAGTAATAATAAAGATTTTTTTAGCTATTTTCGTATCATCTTATTTTTGCCCGTAGTCACCAATTACCTTGGACAAATACCACATTGCGTAAAATAGTAGCGTAATACTTGACGTGGATACTATAGCATTCATTGTAGATAACGGTTAAAATATAATAATCTGACTACTCTTATAGACGGTGTCAAATTTCGTATATCAACCAATTTAAAAATAAAATGACTGTAAATTTTTGCTGAAATTTCTACTATCCGCGAACGTGTTAATACAGAAATTTTGAATTAACTCAAGATATACTATTAAAAATTAATGTTTTGGTAATAATTCCAATTGTTAAAGATTTTTTTCCTTAATTTGTTTAAAGAAGACTTTGATCAAGAATGAAATATTTTCAAATGTATCCGCACCTTGGTAATTTAAAATTGAAAAGTACGGCAAAAAGGTATTCAAATAGAACATACAAATAGTTTGAGATACATGTGTGTTGTAACATAAATCTGTATTCAAATATTCAATTTTCCTATTTCATTTCTACCGTCTGTTTAAGAAGCCCGCTTCCAACATCAAATATATATATATATATATATATATATATATATATATATATATATATATATATATATATATATATATATATAGACAATAAGTAAACTTATTAATTTTTTAATATCAAGAATAGTGAATACTCGTGTCATTTACATAATATCAATATGTAACAAGATGATAATAATATGAATTTTCAATTCTGACATTGGCAATAACTGAATCTGCAACATCTTGAATGTCTGAAATGTGGAAAGTTTTATTATGAAATACTGATTAAAAGTGATCAAACAATTTTTTCTAAAAAGACTCCATATATAAACTTGGGAACAAAAATAAGAGGAATTTCTAATGCGCACGAAATGAAATTAATTGATAAAAAATAATTCCATGTGTGCTGATTTGATACAAGAAAGTCAAATTTAATAGCAGAAAAAACTTCAAAACCAAAAAAATAAGTTTCTTAAACTGCACTTTTGGCATTTAAATTTAAATTTAAAAATATTCTAGAAAATATTACACCAAAATATTAAAATCCACCTTCTGTTCCATGTAAAATAATTAGTAGATACTTAAATATAAAATTTTCAAATAGAACCAAAAAGATGCTGAATAAATTGGTATTAATTCAAAAATAGTTTTTTTAGTAACAACGTCTTCTGAATTGATTGTCACAGTAAAGTTGAACTTGAATATTTTACGAACGTTTTTGATCTGAAAGCACAAGAAATTAATTAATTGTCCTTAATATGGACATTTTCAAATTTTATTGCTCCCAGGGGCTTAATTGCTTCCAAATTGATGGAAAAAAATTCACTAAAAGTTTCAGCTCTTAATATAATCTTTTAAATAGAATGGAAAAAATTTCGAAAATTTGAGAATGTTTTTTTTATGTATAACTTAGCGACAAATGAATTAAAAGTGACAATTCGTGTCATTTTTTATTGAAAATTCGACGCTCTGCAAAACAGTTTTTTTATAATTTGTTTTATAGAGTGTCGAATTATCAATAAAACTCATACAATTTGTTCGCTAAGTTATATCTAAAAAACATTTTTAAAATTTTGAAAAATTTTCCCATGCTATTTCCATACAAAACTTTGATTGAATTGCGCACTATCTAAAAGACAATATTAAGAGCTAAAACTTTCAGAGTTTTGTTTTTTATTAATTTGGAACATTTTGAGCCCTTGGGAGCAAGGGAATTCGAAAATGTCCATATTAAGGACCACCCTAATATATATATATATATATATATATATATATATATATATTAAATTTGATCTTTGACTGCATTTAAGTTATATTTATATATAAATAAAATTCATATTTATTTGAATACCAGTACCTACTATTTCATATTTCGATGTGAATATTTTGAAGTCTATGTTGAATTTTGTTACATATTTCTCTGAGAAATGCAAAATTATTTCGAAACTATTTGATCTTTTATAACGTTCCTGTATAGTTCAAATAAAACTTTTTGTAGCAAAGTCTGAAGTTCGAGTATTAAATCACTCACAATATTTAACATAAAAGAGGTAAAATTCAATTTATAATCAAATTATATAATTTAAAATTTGAAAAAAGTTGTTTAACATCAGATAATGATTCTATTAATAATGAACAAAAATAGGTTAAAAATTAATTGATATAAAAATAAAATAAATGTACAACTTTTGCAACAAAGTCTGACGTTCAAGTATTATATTACTCACAATATTTTACATAAAAGAAGTAATATTCATTTTATAAACAAATTTTATTATTTTTTGAAGAAAGTACTTGAACGTTAGGTATATGTTTTTATAAAAATCAAAAATAAGTTAAATATCAATTGGTATCAATTTAAGTATATTTTCTTCATATAAATTTGAGATAAAAGCTATATCGACCGCACATCAAATTCATTTTGTTGGCTTTATAAAAAAACTATTATATTAAAGGGTATGGGCGTGTTTCCATACAGAATTGGACCAACTCTGGTATTTAAATGACCTTAATTTATAGGTATTGTCGAGAAAATCCGATATACCGAATTTCAAATCCGTACCTCATCATTTAGCCGAGATATCATTGAAAATATGTGAAAGTGGCCCCTTTTTTCAAAGTCGTGTTTTGTCGCAACTGTAAAAGATATCGACAAACAAATAACGGTATCCTATTCACAACATAAGGGGGTAAAATGCATTTTTTAAACAAATTCTATTATATAAATTTGGAAAAGATTGTTTACCGTTAGATAATGTTTTTATACCAATCGAAAATAAGTTAAAAACCAATTGATATAACTATAAATTAACTAGGATATCTTTTCATGTGAGTTTGAGATGAAAACTATAACGACGATAACCAAATTTATTGTCTTGAGGTAATATAGAAAATATAGAAAAATCATTATACGATAAGAATTATAAAAAAATGATGCAATAAAAATTTAAAACAAATTAACAAAAGAGAAAACTGAACAAATGAAATTGAATTAAACATATTAAAATTTTCTATGCAATGATATTGAGACATACAACAAATTTAAATTGATTGAATAAAAATATTGAAATCTAAAAAAAAAATTCATTAAAAATAATATTGTCTTAAAATCTAAAAAAATAAAAAGCATATTATAAACATATTACAGCTGTCCACTAAACGTGACGTCCGGTTGTGTGAAGCATTCTGCGACCGTCAAGTATACTTGTCGGCTTGTAATTTTTTTTATACGTTTCGACACTACTTTTGTGTCACTCAACAATATCACAAAATAATGTAAGTATAAAAGTATCAATTACCTCAATCCATTATCGTTTAAAAGAGTCCGAAACAATCTCCAAAATCCATAGCGTAATCGAAATCCTCGGCTCCAGTGGCGGCCGAGAGAGCAGTGTCCCCTACCGATGTGGTCACCGTGTGGCAAACGGTGTCCGTAACATCAGGCGCGTCAGCTTGAAATAGAGCAGCAGGAGAATAGTCGATGGCTCCCGAAGCGGCGACTCCGCTTATCGCCGAAATGTTGGAGCAGTGCGCAGCGGGCACGGCGTGCAGAGTGAAAGCCCCATCGTATTGGGACCATGACAGACCTGGTAAGATAGAAAAATGTTTGAATTTATTCTTGACAAATAATTGCAAAATATACATTTTATACCGATATTGATATATTTATGCAGGGTATCCGAGAGCTCAAGGTCAAGCCAAAACAGGATGTAGTGTTGATCATAATCATCATGAAAAAAAAATTAGAAAAAAATATATCGCACGTAGTTTGAAAATTGTGAGCTTTTAAGTGCAACCTAGAGCTTTGTTGAAAATGTGATAACTTTTTTGAATATTGAGGTTAATTTTTATTAATTTTGACCATTCAAGCTTTTGATTCGTAATCGTAAATAATATTTCTCAGTCCACAGTCAAAAATAATAGCATACTTGCCCCAAGTTTTCAAGATTTAATATTTTATGTGTTATGTATTCTGCGTGTTCAGTTATGAATCTAAAATATTCAAAATTGGACAACTTCGAGAGGTTATTTTGAAAAAAAAAATGCAACAACTTCCTGTACCAAAAATTTAAACTTTAGAAAATTACATCTTCTGAATTTTTTACAAAAAAACTTTTTGAAATATTAGAATTTTTTTTATATTCTGGAAAATTTGAAATCTTGTTTTTAAAGCATTCGCTTTGCATAGCTATTTTAGAGATAGCATATCGAAAAACTAGTGGTGTATGGCATCGTGCTTTTTGGCAAATTGATGAAACTATCCGTACCGTAGTAAAATATTCGAGGAATATTAAATGTTTTCAAACAGATTATTATAAATACTGTAACTCATATATATTTACAGAAAAGTAAATAGACAAAATTCAATCAATCGATCAAAATGAAGGACATTGTCTAATATTTATAAGAATTATTTAAACTGAATTGCAAAATTATAATTATTCAATTTAAGTATATAAGTGAGCTTTAGAACTTTAGTTAAAATTAAAATTAAAATTCGAATTATTTTCAATATTAAAAAAAAAAATCCCAAAAGCAATCGTTTCGTCAACACAAGCAGAAAGATTTTTGAATCATTCAAATCGAATGCTTAGTTCTTTCAAAATTTGCCATTTTTAACTTCCTATAGGACAAGTTATAGTAATCGCAAAAAAATCGAAAATAAAATTTTTTATATATTTTTACGTTTCAAAACCTTCAGAACATTTTGGCATACCTTAGAAAAAATTGATGTATGTGTGTGTGTGCGCGTGTATGTATGTGTGTGCGGATACAAATTTTCGTCGACGATTTCGGGAACACAGATGAAGCGATTCGAATAATTCAAAAAGCATTCGATTCGTATTGATGAGGAGACGTGCTGATTATCTTTTGGCGAAGGCAGGTCTAGCCATTGCAAAGATACGGGGCAAAAAGTGCCAAAAATGGTAACTCGGTTTTTAAGAGAACGGAGCGTCCGATTTTAATAATTCAAAAAACATTTTACTTGCATTGATAAGATGAAGAATTAATCAGATCCATTTTTTATGAAGGCAGCTCTAAAGGTTTTGGAGATCTAGTGAAAAAAGTAAAAAAAAGCCATAATGATCATTAGACATATGCACATCAAATTATCAGATATTTTACAGAGATTTTAATAAGTATAAATTTTGTTTACATTCCTATGGGTTTTGAACCAATGTTCATCCGTTAGACGGCGACGCGGCGCTTACGCGCTTTGATATTTCGTCTCTATGCAGTTAAAGCAGTACGATTGCTTTGAAGAAAAGTTCAGAATTTCCAAAATATGTCAAAAAAAATAATAATTTTTGGTACGGGAAGTTCCAGCAATTTGCCTTAAGGCACGATGCCATGCGCCCCACTAGTTTACACATTTAGCTCGGTATCTCCGAAACGGCCGGATCTGCCTTTGCCTAAACTAATCAGCACTCTAATCAGCACTAATCATCTCTTTATCGATAGAAATGGAATGTTTTTTGAACCATTAAAATCGGTTGATGCGTGCGCCCGCAAACGTGGACGAAAAATTATATCCATATATACATACACACACACATCTATTTTTTCTGAGGTATGCCAAAATATTCAGAAACCTTCAAAACGTAAAGAAATCCAAAAATTTTCAATTTCGATTTTTAGACGATTACAATAACTCACCCAACGTGAAGTTAATAAACAAAATTTGTACTTATTAATAAAATCTTTATAAAATAGCTGATATTTTGATGGGCATATGTCTAATGATCATTTTTAACCACCAAATGGTCCTTATTTCTACATTTTTCATCCGATATCCAAAACCGCTGGACCTGAATACTAAAAAATTTAAGTTGATTTTACTAATATAGGTAAAATGTTCTTGGATCATTCAAATTGGATGCTTCTTTCTCTCAAAATTACTATTTTCGGCATGAACCGAATTCACATAAAAAGTTCCATTTTTGGATCCTGGGAAAGTAAAATATATAATTATTGTAGCTAAATATTCAACAATTTAGTCATGACATAGCGAAATTTAGGCTAAATTATCATAACTTTGATTTAAACTAAATTGTTTTGAACAGTTTTCAAACTTTACTCCACATTTGTAAATAACAATTAAATCTGTATTGATTCTAATTGAATTTGAAAACTAATGCATATTTTATTTAACTTATTTATAAAATTAAACATTGAAATTAATAAAACAGAATATAAATGAATTCTTAGAATGAACTTTATTGATACTGCTAATGAAAGATCCAATAATCAACTATATTAATGCAGCTACTTTCAATTCCGTTTCTTATTGTTTGCAGAGAAAGAGAGCAATCAAGAAGAGAAAATCAATAGAACGACATTGAAAATTTTATGAGTTTTCAACTTCAAAATTCAGTCAATATTTATCTTCTCTGTAGAAATAAAGCAAAAAATATTGATTGATGGAACTACTGGCGCATCTATTTCAAGTTGTTCTCTTTATGGAACTGCTGAGATGGGGCTTACAAAGAGATGAGATAAAGTTAAGCGAATAATATGCTTCTCTCAGTATCGCAAGGCATAAAAATGCATGTTTTCATAAAGGTGCCCTATTATATGCCGGAGCACTTTTCATAAATCCATGTTATTCATGAACATAAAACGGGCACATAAAGTCACATACACTCGAACAATGTTATATCTGAGCATTATTATTTGTAGAAGATTCTTCATCGCGTAGGATGTAGTTTCCATTTTCTGAAATAATTTGACTACAATGTGTCATGTCTAAATAATAATCTGAATTTTATATTAATTTTAATTTATGAGTAAAGGTATAAGTGGCATTCTGCCTTAAAGTTGCATGAACCTCCCGATATGTGTAAATAATCGATATCGACATATATTAATAATTCTTGATTTATACAATATTTGATTTACTTGTCTAACGGCCTACTTGTTTTTCTGTTCAAGTGCCTATCTTTTCAAATGACTACCTGTATAAGTATCTACCTGCATAAGTTTCAACTTGTCTACTTTTTCCACTTGTCCACCAGTTCACATCGGTCTAGTCAACAGCCTACTTTTTTAACTTCCCGTAGGGCAAGTTATAGTAATCGCAAAAAAATCGAAAATGAAAATTTTTATATATCTTTACGTTTCAGAGGTTTCTGAATATTTTGGCATACCTTAGAAAAAATGGATGTATGTGTGTGTGTGTGTGTGTGTGTGTGTGTGTGTGCGTGTGTGTATGTATGTGCGGATACAAATTTTCGTCGACGATAAGGAGACGTGCTGATTAGTTTTTGGCGAAGTCAGGTCTAGCCGTTCCGAAGATACGGGGCAAAAAGTGCCGAAAACGGTAACTCAGTTTTTAAGAGAACGAAGCGTCCGATTTTAATAATTCAAAAAACATTTTACTTGTATTGAAAAGGTGAAGAACCGATCAAATTTTCATAAAGGCAGGTCTAGCGGTTTCGGGGATCTAATGAAAAAAGTAAAAAAAATTGCCATTTGGCGGTCAAAAATGATCATTAGACATATGCATATCAAATTATCAGATATTTTATAGAGATTTTAACAATAAGTATAATTTTGGTTTACATTCCTATGGGTTCCGTACCAATGTTTACGCGTTAGACTTCGACGCGGCGCTTACGCGGTTTGATATTTCGTCTTTGTGCAGTTAAAGCAGTACGATTGCTTTGAAAAAAAGTTTAGATCTTTCAAAATATGTCACAATAAAGAAAACATTTTTTTTTCAAAAAAAAAAATTAAAAAAAAAAAATTTTTTTTTTTTTTTTTTTAAAAAAAGTAATTTTATTGTCTAATTGTTTGTCAAAAATCTTATTTTTTCGAAGTAATTTTTTTTCAAAAATGTTAATCGTTTTTAAAAAAATAATAATTTTTGGTACGGGAAGTTCCAGCAATTTGCCTTAAGGCACGATGCCTTAATTGCCTTAAGACAGAATTCCACTTACAGCTAGTTGTTGTCTACTTTTTTACTTTTTACCTGTCTATCTGTATATGTGTCAACGTGTCAACTTATATACATGCCTATCTGTCTATTTTTCTACTTTTCCTCGAGTTCACCTGTAAACCTGTTGTGAATGATCATTTTAAGCATAATTTTAAAATCGTTTTAACTTTTCCCCCGATTCTCCAAAAATCGTATACCTGCCTTCACAAAAATTTAATCAACTTTTCACTCCGTCAATCGAAGGTCTTATGAATGAATCGGACTCTGTTCTCGCAAAACAGTAAATTTTATTTTTTGCACTTTTTGCGCCGTATCTCCGAAACGGGTGGACTTGCCTTGGTCAAAAACTAATCACCATGTTTTCCCAACAATAAAAGTCGAATGTATTTTGAATCATTCACATCGGTTAATCCGTGCTCTGGAAATCTTGGACGAATATTGTAGCCATGCATATATACAC
Organism: Ctenocephalides felis; assembly: GCF_003426905.1. Lineage (NCBI taxonomy): Eukaryota > Metazoa > Arthropoda > Insecta > Siphonaptera > Pulicidae > Ctenocephalides > Ctenocephalides felis. Next base: position 20,728 of record NW_020537761.1, read on the forward strand.
ACACACGCAAACATCTATATTTTCTAAGGTATGCTAAAATGTTCAAAAACCTCTGAAACTTACTCGCAGTTAAAAATGGCTCGGCTAATATTAACTTAATTATAACCAACGAAATATTTTAAAACCGTTCAAAAAGTTTACCTGTATACTTATGTACCTGGTTACATGTTGTTCACATTTTTAACTGTTAACTATAAAAAAATCACAAATAATCCATTTTATAGACTTCATATTTTCTAAAATAATTATGAAACTATTAAAGTATAAGAGTCTAAAAAATTTCGAGTAAATAGGAAAATTGAAATCAGTTGAAATAGGAAATATAGATCCAATGCCTTGCTTTTAATTTTAAAGGAATTTTACGAAATAATAGGTATATTATTTAACCTGCATATTTTTTACTAAGATATGGTACTTCGTCAAAAATATTCATCAGTAAAGTTGACTATTAATTTAATTATTTTTTTGTAAAATTGCTTTTCTAACTTATTTTCCTTTTTTATGTACTATGTATCATTATTTAATTTTTTTCCAATGTGAGGACTCAGTTGGTTCTTTTTACCCTAACCACATATTGGGATAACAGTGAAAACTGTTGACTCTAAATAAAAATAACAATACATCGTATAAAACAATCAAATACTTAAAAATCATATTCAGGTATCACAAACTATGCTTAAAAAATAAATAAGATAATGGTAATGGACCTTTTACCTGTGGCCCTTCACGCCCCGTAATGAGGTAGTCATTACAAATATGCAGTTAAAGTTCATGATATCGACGGTAGCCATCAAAATATTTAATTATCTATAATATAACTAATGTAAGCAAAAATGAATCATTACTACTCACCTCCACTCCAACACCATTAGGCAGAGTAACCCATCCCCAGCCTCTGCCCCAAGGTAGTTGATGACCTAAAGAACCGCCTCCTGGACGCAGCACAGCAACTGCTGCATCGTGAGAAGTTGCGTTGGCTCTACTGCGTTGACGTTGCTGATCAGCTGCTTCTTGCTCCAATTCGATGGAGGATGATGCTATATAGGAGAATTATTTCATTCACTCAACGGAATCGCATAATATAAAAGTTATAAAGAATTATTTCATGAATGCACAATGATTATGTAGATAATCTACTAAAAGGTCAAAACTCATTCTACAAGTGCTAAATACTAGGAGTAACAGAAAAAATGATTTGGTGTTTAATTTTTTGATGTGATTCATTTAATTTGATGATATTATGATCAATCTCAATTGTTTTCTTACGTCTTAGGTGCATTGACCACTAGTAACATAGTATTTTAATTAAGCAGAAAGTTCCTACCAGAAACTACATTAACGTATTATTAAGGCAGCGGTTTCCAACATGTGGGGCGCGCCCCCTGACTGTTACAAAGGGACGCGTACGGCTCTTTCCAAAATACAATTTACGAAAATAAACTAAAAATTTTGAAGTAATATAAAAAATAAACTAAAAAATAATATTCTTTTTATGAAATTTTTAACATAATCTTGCATATTAATTTGTAGTCTGATAATATCAGTTGTGTATTTATAAAATTAAATTGTTGAAAATTGTTGAGCAGGGTGGGGGGCGGTGCGAAAAAGGTTGGAAACCACAGTATTAAGGATAAAAATAACTAATTAGAGAAACCAATTTGGCCATATAGTTAGGATGGAATGAGATATAGAGTCTTGAGTAATGAGATGCTAATTTTTAAGAAGACAGTTCACAAATAAATCGTTTGATCATCTTTGTAACATCTACACATGAAACATGAGCTTAATAGGATTGAATCCTAAATCGTGAACTTCGCCGAGTTCCGAACAATAAAAAAGTCCTTGCACTAAATACAAGTATTATTCTCTACTAGTGGATCCTTTTTTGTCTGGTTTTAAAAGTAAGTAGAGTAGAAA
>NW_020537762.1:0-18862 GCF_003426905.1 Ctenocephalides felis
CACACAATGGAGTGCATATTTTACTTGGTCATCAAAATTCACACAGATTTGCCATGTAAAATCAATTTATATTGACATTGTTACTTTGTAGCTCATTAGAATTAATATAAACATGAACAAAGATCTCCTAATAAATATGAAGCTATGCAAGCAGTTCTTATGTAATTCATGTTATTAGCAATGCCTACTTATTCGTCTTTTTTAAAAAAACAAAATTTTAGTATAATACCATTTTTATTACATGCAAAGGACTGGCCTGCACAGTTCTGTAAACTGCGTCGGCCTGCAGGATAGTAGCTATGACAATATTATATATTTCCACCGAGAAATAAATATATAGTTCAAGATTCTATTAAAAAACGCTTGTTATAAGTTAACCCTGTTACAAAAATCCCTACTGGTAGTTATAGGATAAACTAGTGGTGCACGGCATTGCGCCTTATGGCAATTGCTAGAAATTTCTGCACTGTGATAAGTTTGACGGTTTACTATGAAATGATATGATGGTGTTGGTAGTATGGTTCGGGTATGGGTTGGAGGTCCGTTTGTTGAAGATCCACAGTCCGGGATATTGGTTACTGTAGTAGCTTCTTTATGCGATATGGTAATAATGTCCGTCCAACCTTTCCTGATGCCTTGGGTCGAGCAGTAGGAATAATATTTGATCGACTGGTTTGATGCGAGTTCTCTTCAGATTAATGGGTCCTTTCAATAAGGTATTCGCTGGAAGAGACAAACTTCTGGTTCCAATAAAAATCCACTTATAATGTTTTACACTGTATTTATTGCTTTACTTCACAGACATAATCTCCACTTAGATTATTTAAGACTACTCTAAAGACATTATCACTTGGCTAGACTTTTGCCTAAGCCATCGCTGCTAAACTCTTGTCTAAGACATCACTGGCTAGTACAAATAATTCTGACTCTATATATTATACATTGTACGTGTCAATTCTAGGAATGGCGTCTTCCGCGTTCATGTAAAGATCTTGGACTTCGATCAACATTGAACAATGAATTCATATTTTGATCAAAAGCACGTATGATCGTGTTATTACAGAACAACTAATTAAATCCAACAATTAATATTAGTATTTTATACTTTAATTTATTCTTATAAACAATCAAAAATACTGATATTTTTGAAATTTGGAATTTATTTGAAAAGTAATTTATTTGAAAAATTATTTGGATTTTTTTTGAAAAGTTCTACAAGTGGATGCTTCATTCTCTCACTAACTTAATTTCCAATTTCCGCACTCTTTGTTTCCTACCTCCGAAACGACTAGACCTGCCATTGCCAAAAACTGATCAGCACGTCTTCTTATCAATAGGAATCGAATGCTTTTTGAATAATTCACATCGGTTGAGCGATACTCCCGAAAACTTCGACCAAATTTGCATTCATGCAAACATACATAATACAGTTATACATACACACATACGCACATATCATTTATTCTAAGGTATGTCTTAAGGTATAAAAAAGCGCAAAAAGAGCCATTTAGCAGAAAAAATGATCATTATACATATACATTTTATAGATATTTTAATAATTAGAATTAAAAAAATTGTTTATATTTTTATGAGTTCCGTACCAATGTTTATCCATTCACTGCGACGGATTGCTTTAAATTATGGGAGAGCCACACAGCAGGATTGCTTTAAAAAAAGTTCAACGTTTTCATAAAATTTCAAAATATATAAAAATCTGATTGTTAAAATAAGTATTTTTTCAAAATTTTCATAAATCTCATTATAAGTTTGAAAAAAATTTAAAGCTTTTTTGAAAATTTTAATTTTCGGTACGGACACGAGTTAAGTTCCGTAAGGCACGATGCCATGCAACACTGATTATCTATTTTATTTAATTTTCAATTAAATTTTGAATAAGACATTGGTCAACCCTTTTGCACCGAAAGTGTAAGTGCTGGTGTATTATATTAATTCGTCTCAGCCGCTATCTTTCGTTTCTAGAATATGAAACCAGTTTAAAGCAGTCGAAACAATGCGGGCCTGCGTTCTGTCTATAAAAATGATTATCTGCGGGTCCCAGGTAAAAAGAGCTGAAAATTTAAATTCTATGCGGGTCAACTTAATATCACTACTAATGTGTTACTACTGACCGATCTCGGGAGGCCTCCGATATTAGCTTCTATATATAGATATTACTTAGACCAGCGGTTTCCAAAGGTAAAACACTGAAACATTGTTTTAAGTTAGTGAATTACTTATATCAACTATTTATATGTTAACTTCGTTCGTCTCTATTGACACAACTCAGCTTTACTTGCTCGTTTATTGTCTCTAATTACACTCTCTACAATATTCATCTCTTTATGGAAATATACATTAGGGTGGTCTTTAATATGGACATTTTCAAATTTCCTTGCTCCCAAGGGCTCAAATGGTTCCAAATTGATAAAAAACCTAACTTCTAACTAGATTTCCATACAAATCTTTAATTAAATTGCTCTCTATCTAAAAGACAATATTAAGAGCTAAAACTTTCTGAGAATTGTTTTTTTTATCAATTTCGAACCTTTTGAGCCCTTGGGAGCAAGGAAAAGATAAATTTTAAATTGAGAGAATTGAGGAAACTATCTTTGTGAAAGTGGTATAAATTACAATCAAGTATAAATAATGAATAAAAATGATGAAATGATGGTGAAAAATGATAGTTCTTTGTAAATCGCAAGAAAATAATTGAATTTGCAATGTGTAAATAAAAAAAAATAAATTAATTACAAAAATGTCGCCAGAAAGCAAAATACATGTGAAATTGAAGTAAAAAAAGAAGCAATAAAAAATAAAGTAAATTTTATTTCTTTTATATTTCTTGGCTTTATTTATGAATTCACTTCAGATATCTATGGGTTTATCATGTTGTCACTTTAATATCACTTTGTTCATGAATACTACAATTACTGATTATCATACAATAGACGACTAAACACTTGTACGTTGAGCTTAACAATGATCTAATCAAACAATTGAGTTGCTCAATACGCAAATAACTAATAAGCCCATATTATTTTGAATTAGTCGTGACAAAATATATTTCCTAAACTAAAAAGAAAGTGCGGGTCTACCCCCATATACCCAAGAAAATCCTTTTTTAATTTCTAAGATTCACCACGACTTTTAAAGACAAGAGATTTTGGGCAACTTGTTTTAAGATTCTTTTAAATATGAATAGTTTATTTATCATTTCGATCTTCACTTTTTGTCAAATTCCAAAGATCTTTCGATCTTTTAAAATTTGATGTATTAATTCTAGTGTCACTTGTGATTTTTTCTAACCGGTCAACCCTTTCTAAAATAGTTTAAGGAATGTTTGATTGAAAAAGATAAAGACAAAACTAAGGGTGGTTCGATGCCTCTAGCACGTGTTAGCCCTTTTATAAAAAATTATATAGAATATTTAATTAAAATAAGAAATTGAATAAAGTAAAAAAATTATGCTGAACGTGATTATATTTTTAGTGATATTATTTTGGGAGCTTAAATATAGATTTGTGATCAAACCAAAGATTTGATATAGAAATAGTAATTCAATAACATATGAATATATAAGTAGCAGATAAATCAAAATTATGCACTAAAATATTTTGTTGAAGCTAACACAAAATAAAAGTTTTTTTTTTAAATTAAATGTAAAAATTATAAAATTATAAAAAAACGAAGACGAAATAATTTTTATAGAAAAAAATATATATATTTTAAATTTATGAAAATTATAAGTAGATTACAGCCTTTAGTTTAAAAACGCCGAATAAAATTGATGCCTAACATCAGCGATTCGAACATGGACCATAAATATATAATTTTGATCAATTGGCCACATGTAAAAGGCGGAAGTATTTAAATAAATGCATATTCTTACCATCTTAGCAGCATTAGCTTGAATACAAAAAAATATAAAAATAATAATAATGTTTTACCATCTTGGGTTAACAGATTTTCTCACACTAGAAATTTATCTATAGTGTGACAATTTTTACTTCTTAGCTTTTCGGGTTAGTATAAAGGTAACATTTTAAAAATTGAAAAAACTTTTAAGAAATGAAAATACTTGCCTAACTTATATCATTCAATAAATTTTTTTTTTTTTTTATTTTAATTTTATTCTGCAATTGAATATAACTTGAAAAACACAGTTTCATATAAGGTACATAAATGTAAACATAAGGTCCTTAATTTTATTTATTGGGAGCTCTTCTAAGATATTTTATTATGTCAAATTTATAATAACAGTTTATAATACAAAAAGGCCGAAGGGAGATATTTGACGACCTGAAATTATTACTACTGCTAAAATATATCAAGTAGAATGTAAAATGCTTTTTTTTCAAATTACACCTCTGCATTCCTAAACTAATTGAAATTACTTATAATATTGAACTTAAAGTGCATGGCGAGGCTTTTGTACAAGCAAAGGACAAATTTCAATAATATTCAGAAATTGCCTAAAATTGATGCCACTGCTAAAATATATCAAGTAGAATGTAAAACATTATTTCTTCCAAATTACACCTCTACATTTTATGCATTCCCAAAGTAATTGAAATTGCATACTCATAATATTAAGCTTAAAGTGCATGGGGGAGCTTTTGTACGAACAGAGGACATATCTCAATAATATACAAAAATTGCCTGAAATTATTATATACTGCTAAAATATATCAAATAGAATGTAAAACATAATTTTTTTCCAAATTACACCTCTGCATTTTATCCATTCCCAAACTAATTGAAATTACTCATAATATTGAGCTTAAAGTGCATGGCGGAGCTTTTGTACGAACAAAGGACAAATTTTAATAAAATTCAGAAATTGCCTGTAATTAATACTACAAAATATATCAAGTAGAATGTAAAACAATTTTTTTTCCCAACTCCACCTCTGCATTTATCCATTCCTAAACTAATTGAAATTACTCATAATATTGAGCTTAAAGTGCAGGGCGGTGCTTTTGTTCGAACAAAGGACAAATCTCAATAATATTCAGAAATTGCCTAGGTGAGGAACCTACTCAAAAACCTTTTATAGTAATCTGGTAGGGATTAGACTTAATGCATATTGTATATAATCTTTACTATACAATCGATTATTTCCCATCAAGGAATATAATAACGAAAAGTAAGGAATTATTCAAAATATATTGTTATATAAAATTACAGTTAGAGGTAAAATCAAAATAAGACTCTTACATGAACAGGTTTATTTTATTATTATACCTACCATTTAAAAAGTTTTTTGTGGTCAAAATAATGGTGAAATATTTTTAAATTATTATTTAAACAAATAACTTGAAGAGCCTGTGCAGAAACTAATTTAGCAAAAGCATTTCAAAATTTAAAATATGTAAAAATATTTTTTTTGTCTAATACCCTGACAAGGTAATATAAAAGACATAGATATCTAATCATCATGACAGATCCTATTAAGTTATCAAGTTTTTCAAGTCATTACTAATCTTAAGAGAATCAACTTGATAAAATGAAATAAAACTAAGGTGACATCCAGCAACTATGCATATATGATTACAATCTAAAAAAACTGATTACAGAATGTTTTATTTAATTTTTCATTTATATATTTAATGCATCGTATGAATTTGATATGTATAATTTTTATATTTTTGTCCCATCTTTCTGATAAAATAGATTCGAAAATTCAGGATCTGGTTTAATGCAGCCAATTACAAATTGACCGACAAACCTTCAAATTACCAAAATCATACATCAAACAAACACAGGGCATTTTAACTAGACCCTTATAATATAAAAAAAATTCCTTTTGTCTTTTTCTTTGACGGTCGACTCGATATAATTGTTTCGATGGTCTGAGATATATTTTTTGACATTTGATTTTTGACGCCATATAAAAAAAATCTTGTCATCGGTCTCTAATTTGAGACATAACAAGGCGCTTTTGATGTATCGTGCCCAATTTTTTATTCTGATTGAAAAAACTGCTCGGAACTTCATGTGGATTAGTTTGATAATGGACTCGTCATATCCCATAAGACAATCCAAATTCAAATAAATTGTGAAAAGTAATTTATTTTAATTATAATATGAATTTTTCAATATGCAATTTTTTTATAGATAATTCTAATGAATAGGCTGAACCTAATTTTATAAATTTTATAATTAAATCATTAACACAATTACACAATTCAATATGTATGTTACCTTTAATTGGTACATTCCACTATGTTGCTATGTTATAAAATTCTAGAAAATACATTGCAAAAAGCAAGCTATGAATTAGAAAATATCATAGTTGATTAAATACTTAACTAAATCTATTTTTTAATTAAATAAATAAATAATTCGTTAATTTGCGAATAAACAAAAAATAAGATCGAAGCTCTCTAATTGTATGATTTAGAAATTAGTTTAATCACAGTAACTTTCTTATTTTTGTTATCAATTATATGATGCATGAAATTCTTATTATTAGTACAGAAGCATGAAAAACGTTTAAGAAGTAAATATATAAAAGTGAACCATAGGCAAAAAATGAATCAAAATTATGATGCTCTAGCACCATGAACCATTACACCAGTAATAATAACGGTAAGTTTCTCCCGAATTTTTCGAAATTTTATATCTAATTTTCCAATTACCCATCAACTTTGTGAAGTGTTAAGAATATCTCACCCGATATAATTTCACTTGTTTTTAGACATTTTCAAACACCTTTCTTACCAAATTCTTTACTATTAAAAATAATTTTGACCATCACGCGATATCTTCGCACTAAAAGGCTAAAACAAAAAGGGCGAATAACGGTATTTTATAAAAATTACAAATCACCGGCTGCAGTTTGATTAGAAGCTTCTCACCTACGATTGCAGCAATACTGAATGCATTCTATGTAATTATCGTATTCGAAATATATACAAAGGTAAAAAATGCAGAAGCGCTCATGCGTTTATAGACCATTGGCGTAGGTACCATCGATTGCACCTTTTCACAGAAAATTGGTTATTTGTAAGAGTATTTTTTTTAATATAAATTTTATAATAAAAATTTTAATTAATATCTTGGAGGGCGTAAAAAAGTAAAGATTTTTTAAAACATCTTTAATTTTCCATACGTTTCGACGTAAAATTCGACTTCATCATCAGTGGTTTTGTAATTTTTAGATTAATACTTATACATAATAACAATACATAACTTATAAATAATTAATAATTATAATAAGGCATTAAGTGTCTGTGATTACTTTTTTATAAAATATTTTCAGAAATCTAATAAACGAGATGTAGCTTATCCGAGGCAGTTTAATTTCTCAATAAAATAAGATTTATATATATAGATAGAAATTATGATAATATTAGTGTGGTATTGCTATTTCTGCCCGCAGTTCAAAGAAGTCTTGTATACAGGGTATCCCAGAACTCAACGTCAAGCAGAGACGAGGTGAAAAAAATATATCTGAGAAAATTATGAGTATTTAAATGCAACCGGAACTTTGGTAAACATGTTACCACTTTTATTCATTGAAACTTCGGACTTGTAATTGTAATTAATATTTCCAGAACCACAGTCCAAAAATAATGACACTATTGATCCAAAGTTTGAAAAATACAGGGTGTCCCAGAAATCACTTAAGCCGAAGCGAGATAACCTGGAGCTTTGCTGAAAATGTGACAATTTTTCGGCTATTGTCGTGAATTTTCATTTATTTTATTTAGTCAAACTTTGGACCCGTAATTGTAATTAACATTTCCAAGACCATAGATAAATATAATGAGACAAATGCTTCAAGATTTTGAGGAAATAAGTCTATTTGTTTAACTATAATTTAAAACTTTCAAAAATGGTCGAATCTGAGAGGTCAAACTTAATTTGTAAAAATTTTAAAATTTTCTATAGTGTGCTGGCATGTTCCATCAAAATTTAGCGCATTTAATGAGTATTAAAATAGTATAATACTTGATAGTTTTGAAATTAAAAAAAAAAAAAAAAAAAAATTAAAACCTAACGATGTATATTACATTCACGTATAAATAGTTACATACTGTATATTATATTCTTGTTAAATTTAAAAAAAAAATTCTTCAAATAAAAATATATTTTAATTTATTTACACTAAATTTGTGAGATTTGTAAATCCGATTTTGAAATTTTATACTAATTAATAAAATTAATTACAAGCATAAGCAATAAACTTTATATGATGTTTTTGTTGTTCAAAGCTTTAACATTAGTATGAGCTTTATCTGCCTAGAGCTTTAAACATCAGTATGATGTAATAGAGAAATTGTACTTTCTTGCTTAACAAATTTATTCACGAAACATTTACAATTTACAAAATTTGGAATTACACAGAAGTATATTCAATTTTCAAACTTACAATTTATTTATTTCCTCTATCAACGCCGCTACTGCCTGATATCAGACCGACGCAATAATTATTCGAAATTATCTCTTCAATTCCGTAATAAGGCGCGGCATAGTTCGCAATCAGCAATCACCCTCAGACCCTGTGTTTTAGTATTTCGATTTGTATGCACTTCCGGCAAATAAGGGCTTATTTTAGGTTTGCATTCAGGTTGGGGTTGTTTGATGGAAATATATGAACATACACGCATGGAGTATTAGTATTTTTTTTTAAAAAATAGTAACTGAACGGTTTATTCTGACGCTTTACGTTGCGTGACCATAATGACGTCACGATATAAAAATTGGATGATTTTTTATGTACATTTAATGTTATGAAAAATCCCAACCAAGAGTTCATGTAGAATGGAGGGTAAAAAGGTCCATCAAATGGTGGATATCGATATCTAAAAAAACATTAAAGTTAAGATTTTTTTAACAACAATATTTGAAGTAGAGGGAAAAAGCTATCGATTTTTTTAACAACAATATTTGAAGTAGAGGGAAAAAGCTATCGATAAGTAAACGGCAATATTTGAAAATCAATAACACAAGTATTTTCAAAGGTTGTGAGCACTTTTATTTTTATGAATATTTCATAAATAGAACCATCTGCAATTTCTTTCATTATTTTTATCTCTTATAGAATCTGCTTAAAAGGATTAGTTTTAATAGAAATAATGTAAGGAATGTGCAACATACTAGTCTGCATATGACTAAAAAATCTCATGTCCACAAATTACAATCTAAGTAACTGCTATCTTTATAGAACGACCATAAAGATAATACAAGCTTCTTCAGATTTTGTTGATTTGATTTCCCATTATCCATTTTAATCTAAATATCAGATAAACGGCTTAGCAATTTACTTAATAGACAAATTAAAATAAAAAAACACCTTTATTGGCAATTAACGTTGGTAGGTCCATGACAGTGCTCTATTTAAGCACAAGCCACATTGAAATTAACGATTATTGTGCGTTATAAAATTTAAAATAGGTCTAATAAAAACTATCCAAAAAGATTGCCTATTTAATTGAACTTAGAGAAAAAACGAACTGTTAAAAGCTACCGTGTGTAAATATTTTTTCTTATCTATTTTCAGTAGCAAACCCAAATTGGTGGCGCTTAAGAGCGGTCTAAGAACAAAAGAGAGCGGCAAATCTTTTTAGAGAAAAAAATAATCTAATCAATTCCATATCGGAATTCCCTCAATTACGGAAGAATTTTATGTTATTGACGATATTGGTTTTTGTTTATGGGTAAAATTTGGATTGGAACTCAGTGGTATACGGAAGAAAATTGGGGCCTTATTTAAAATTGTAAAGACGAAAATATTATTTAAATTAATTTTATTTGTTGGCCGGGCTATACTATTTATCCTCTTACATGATCCTGTTCCATTCAATATTCTGCACTATATTAATTTTTACATAGGTTAGTGTGGGGCACATAGGCCCACTTTGACTTTCAGCAATTGTAGTGCCCAAATGATCTACACCACAACAAGTAACACGTATCAAACCAATAACTATTCAACAATGTTCAGTAAAACTCCCAATTAATTCCTGATTATAGAAATTGTTACCTATTTTCTTAAAAAAATTTACCTGTGAAAACTACATTGGCATTTTAATTAAATTTTATATTTAATCCATTCGAGTAGTTAAGGAATTATTTATTCTGTCAATACTACTGAATAATTGTCAAAGTTCCTCTGAATAAACAAATAAAATCATTAAAATTTTATTGCATTGTAAATAAGAAACATCTTGACCACCATGCCTAATTTCCATCTAAAACAAAAAGTCCCAAATATTTTTAAACGTGTGTTAACGTTGACCAAATAGAGTTACACGAGTTAATTGATCGTTCCATTCCTGAACCATCCCCATCCCTTTCCTTCTCGCAACATTTACTATTTTCTATCCTCATTCCTTTTCAAATTTTTCGCTTCATTGATCCTAGACAAACTATGTGGTCCTTATTTTTGTCAATGGGTGGTCGTTGTAATCAAGTTTCAAAAATTGGCTTCTGTTTTTGCTATGTGAGAATTTTGTTTCGATCCATTGATTTTTTGAGAAATATTTAGAAATTTAATTTACCCCAGGAAATAGCGGAACCTTTTGCGCAAATATTTGCACGTTCATTCATGAAGAAAGTTAGGAGAAAAAAAGCTTTTATTTGAGAACTCATTCAACAAGTAGTAAAATTAAAAAATATAGATTATATACCATTGTAATCTTAATATTTATCTGCTGCTATGTTTATTTAATGAGATATTTTTAACACAATAATATTTACATTCACATACATACATAATATTTTACTGGCTTGGAAACTATTTTCGTGTCTTATAAATTACCTAACACTTAAGTTACCAATTAAGTAATTAACTAAGTGATGCATGCTATCGTCTTAAGCCAAATTGCTGGAACTGCTCGTACCAGAATTAAATACTCGAGGAAAAAAACAGTAACAATAAATATTGATCAATGATTAATAACATTTGATTTAAATATCTTCAAATAGATAGTAATATAGAATTAGTAATATATATGATTATTAATATTTTATCTGTCATATTATATAGCGACAATCTTATAGCATAAAACACTTGAGAACGTTTACATTAGCAAGAGGTTCCGAATGAATCCATCTGAGGATGTATTTCTTACATCATTTAAAGTGTACAACTTTGTATAATTTCGAAAATTTGGACTTTTTTTCTGAAAATTTTAATATTTGTTTGAACCGTACAAGTGAAGTTTAAAAATTAAAAATCTTGGTACAAAACCTAAAAAAAATTGCAAGAATTAGCATTATTTTTTAAATATTTATAAAACATTTGATAAATAGATAAACATATGTCTAATATTAATTTTTGTCCGCCATTTTTTTTACTTTTTCCTCTGTATCTCCGGAACCTCAAGCCCCGCCTTTCTAAAAATTCAATCAGTTTTTCATTTCGACAATATAAGCAAAATGTTTTTTGAACCATTCAAATCGGGCGCTCCGTTCTCTCAAAAACTAAATTACCGTTTTTTGCATTTTTTGCCCCGTACCTTCGAAACGGATGGTCTTGTCTTTGCCAAAAACTAATCAGCACATCTTCTTATCAATATAAATCGAATGTTTTTTGAATCATTCAATTCGGTTGATTCGTGCGCCCGAAATCGAGGACAAAATATTGTATCCAACATACAAACACACACACATACATACATTCATTTTTTCTTAAGTATTTCCAAAATGTTCAGAAACTTTTGAAACGTAAAGATACGCAAAAAAATATTTTAGATTTTTTGTGTTTACTATAACTTACCCTAAATAAAGTTAAAAATTAAAGTTAGATTGTATATAAACAATTTGTTAAAGCTTTGATCACAACTAAATAAGTCATAATGCTGTTTATTGCTCATCGTCTGACCGAGTACCCGCAAATACTCGCACCCACAGTTAACTGACAGTCCTAATAACGAGTACCAGTACCCGCTCCGCGCAAAGTGTGTTAGAAGCGCACCCAACAATTCAATTTTTTCCACATCTTTCTATTGATATCAGCTCCTAAAATAGTGATTTCTGTGTTTGGTTGCAATAATTATGACCACATCCAGAATCAGATGAAAGTAGTTCCCAATAAAATTTGTTTATATTTATTTATTTCTAATATTCCACTTCCCAGATGGGTAATATTTTATAAAATTCTCTATTTGCGTGAAATTTGTAGGCGACAGTATGGCAGGTAATTAAACGGTATCCCTAATTGGCTTTCGGCTGCCGTTGTAAAAACTGTCAGTTTGCGGATTCGTCATGGACGTTATTACAAGGCTTTGTCGGTGTTTCGGTTGACTTCAACTTTGCTTCGAACGAATTTACTAATATATTTTTTGGTTCTTGCTCTGGGACAGACTGACTACTCTTTTCATTTGGCACAGTAAAAGTCTTATCTCATTCATAGTTAGATCAATAAGACAAGTCTCGAATTTGCTTGCTAGTGCTGTTCCAAAAACGAGCATATGTATACATAAAATCAAATTAAGGTAAATCAAACTGTACACTATGAGCAAAGAATAATGCTAAAATGTGATCATATTCAAAAATGCTCAAATTTTATAATAAATAAAAAAATGAAGTGTTTTAAAAAGTATCAGTATGGGTATGACCCGAATTATAATATAAATAATATATCTATGCCAATGTCGAGAAAAAGCTTGGCAAATCTTCATACAAAGACAGTTGCAGCTAAAGAAATAGTTAAAAAAAATCCACACGTATATAGGTATAGGTAACTTTCACATTCCTGAATTATGCAAAGTTGAGGTAACAAGTCACAGAATAAATAAAGGATTTCTAAGTTTTACAGATAAATGAACTTCGAATACAAGAAGTTAATTGTATATTATTATCGAAAATATTTAACGACACTAACATCTTATCCATTCGATGTTGTTCACCGCTGATTCTAAAATTTTGCTACCCAGTTACGTCCAAAGATAGTAAAACAGGTGAGTATCTGTTTGTGATAACGAAAAGATTAAGTTATTAAGTAACTCTGTTTTAAAACAATAAATGCAAGGTGGTATCCGATAACAATGTCGCCCTGCTAATTGAATCTTAAATAGACATGTTTAGATAAAAGATTTAATTCTGCACCAAAAAGTCCTAAAACATCGTGAAAAATAATTTATGCAATAGGGCAGGTAATATTGACATTTTATATTATTTTACAAGGCACGACGATGATTTTGAACTCACTACATGTTTAATATAAATTTTATTCATACCATATCATTTTCACTATTTTAACTCACCAATATTTTTAACAAATGATGGAATATCACAATTGCTATTTATATAATCGTTAAGATATTAGTGATTAAATAGTAAACTAGTTGTGTATGGCATCGTGCCTTAAGACAAATTACTGGAACTACCCGCACCGTAATGAAATATTAAATGTTTTCAAATAGATTTTTATAAATACTATAACTTATAGATGTATACAGAAAAGTACATAAACAAAACTTAATCAAAAGAATTTAAAATTAAGGATATTGTCTAATATTTATAAAAAATATAAAAACTGAATTGCAAAGTTAAAATTATTTATTTGAAGCGTATGAGTGAGCTTTAGAACTTTAGCTAGAATTAAAATTAAAATCCGAATTATTTTCGACATTCCAAAAAATCTATTCTTAAAAGCAATCGTTTCGTCAAACAAGCAGAAAGTTTTATGAATCATTCAAATCGAATACTTAGTTCTCTCAAAAACTGCCATTTTTTGCACATTTAGCTAGGTATCTCCAAACGGCTGGACCTGGCTTTGCCAAAATCAAATCACCAACTCTCCCCGTCATTACAAATTGAATGTTTTTTGGATCATTTAAATAGGATGCTGCGCTCTCACAAAAACTCGATTTCTAGTTTCCGCACTCTTTGCTCCGTATCTCCGAAACGGGTGGACTTGCCTTTGCCAAAAACTAATTAGCAAATCACCCTATCAATAGGAACTGAATGTTTTATGAACCATTCAGATCGGTATGTAATGGATTGTTTGTCTAATAGAATCATTTATCGAACTAAACACTTTTGTCAACAAGTTTTTGTAAAACAATAAAAAAAAATATTATATTATTCAAGATATTTATGAAAATGAAGATTCGGAGTTTCTTTAAAATTTTATAGGCATATTGGGAAACAATTTGAGGATTTGTAAAATGGGATTTCTAAAAGTTTGAAGATATGTTTTAATAGAAAGTGAACTGCCTATTAAAATATATAAAGGATCTTATAAATAAATGACATATTGAGAAAGACTCTCATATCTTATGTCTATTGGATTATGACATAAAATATTGTATGAACTTAATTCAATATTATACTATCTTTATTAACATTTAATTTATTATTTAACGTATCGTCCTTAGAAGAATTTATTTATAAATTTATATAAATATATAGATTTATTTATATATATGTAGATCTGTACGCCCTAAAACGTGGACGAAAAATTGTATTCATACATACATACACACACACACATCCATTTTTTCTGAGGTATGCCAAAATGTTCAGAAAACTTCAAAACGTGAATAAATGCAAAATTTTTGAATTTCCATGTTTGGACGATTACAATAACTTACCCTACGCAAAGTTATTAATATCACTAAAAATATCCATTTTAAAACATATTTGGAGGAAAACAGCATTGATTACCTTAGTGTTACAACCAAATTTCAAGATAACGCCATTTAGTTTGAAGAGAAAGTTTATGTAATAATCTCACCAAAATGTCATTAAATTAAAAACAACTGAAAACCAAACAATATTCAAATGTCAACCTCATCTTTAAAATTAGCACAAACAAAACATGATCTCGAATAAAAATTTGGTATAAAAATTTTAGGATTTTATTTGGACAGTTATACAATTTAAAATTACACAGTTTTTAAATAAGTTAAATTTCATTAAAAAGAGCACAATCACTACCACAAAAACAACTAAAAAACGGGCAAGATGCGAAAATTTGGCCACCGATAGCGATCAAATAGATCGCGTTCCTAGCAACGTCGAAACTCCTGTTAAAAGAGCCAAAACAAGTAATGAGAGAGGAGGCGACTTTGACCTTTTGGCAGCCCTGGAACATCAGAAGAGGATGCACTTGAAATTGATGCATAGGGCCCTGCAATACAGAGCCGCAGTTGGTCTTTATAAGAGAAAAATGCAGAAGTACCATGAGAGTTTGACCGATGCCGAGACAACTGCCTTCCGTGCCATGAGTAATGTTAGGCAGACTGGAAATTGGAAAGTAGATGCAAAGAAACTTACAAGTTTCTAAGTAAATTGTATGTAGTATAATAAAAAATATGGAGAACACACCTATCTACAAAAAAAATTGAATTAAAAAGGAAATCTTATTACAGCAATAGATAAAAATTAGTTTGTGTATGGTGAATTTGTTCATCTAAGTTGAATATTAAATTTTGTAAATTGTGAATGTATTGAAATAATAAAATCAGTGGAAATTATTTTTAAGTAAGAGATGTATGTCTGTAATAAATGTATGCACAATAAATTTATTGTAATTTTAAGATTATTTATATTGCCTCACATTTATTTTAAGAATTTGAATTGATCCTTTGTATATTTTTTTCTCATTTATTATTAATATTATACGTCAATAAAAAAATATGTTAATTAAAATTTCAGAAAAATCAATAAGTGAAAATTGAAAAAGTATATAGATAGTTATAGTTATGTTCTATAGCCATGTTCAAAAATAAAAGCTTGAAGTATTTTTTTCTATGAAGTGGTCTGCATAGTCTATGCACACTTTCCGAAATATGTACTATTATGTATATGTATACATACTATTTAGGTCATATCTAGTTTATATTTACTAATATACTGGTTTATATTTACTAATACTAAAAACTAATATCTAGTTTATATTTACTAATACTATCTAATTTATGTATGTATACTTGTTTATCTATGGGTTCTACTTAGTAAATTGGATTATGTCAAGAATTAGTTAACCAGTTAATTTTGAAATTAAAACTAGTGGTGTATGGCATCGTGCTTTAAGGCAAATTGCTGGTACTTACCTTACCGTAACGAAATGTTCGATTAAGATGTTTTCAAATATATTATTATAATTACTGTTGCATTGTCTAATATTTATGAGAATTATATAAACTAAATTACAAAGATAAAATTATTTATTTAAAGCATATAAGTGAGCTCTAACACTTTACCCCCGAATTGTTTAGAAAAAAAATTTAAAATATTTTTTTTTTCTTCAAAAGCAATTGTTTTGTGCCAAAACAAGCAGAAAGTTTTTTGATTTAGACCCAAATCAGATGTTTAGTTCTATCAAAAACTGCAATTTTTTGCACATTTAGCTCCGTATCCCCAAAGTGGCTAAACCTGCCTTTGCCAAATACTAATCATCAATTCTCCCCATCATTTCGAATTGAATGCTTTTTGGACCATTCAATGCTCGGATGCTCCGTTCTCTCAAAAACTCGATTTCTATTTTCTGCACTCTTTGCTCCGTATCTCCGAAACGGCTGGATCTGCCTTTGCCAAAAACTAATCAGCACATTTCCCTATGAATAGGAATCGAATGTTTTTTAACCATTCAAATCGGTTGATCCGTGCGCCCGAAAACGTGAACGAAAAATTGCGGACACACAAAACACACACACACGCACATTTTCTTTTTAGGTATGCCAGAATGTTCAGAAACATCTGAAACGTGAAGATATGCAAAAAATATTATTTTCAAAATTAAAGAGCGCCAAGTCTTGTCTTTTTTAATATGATAAGAATAAAATAAAGGTAAGGAATCAAACGCAAATGTACTTGCACTATGTATTAAAGCATGATAAATTTAAACTGCTCTGAATAATTGATATTTTAGCAGTATAATCTTAGCGTGCAAAAAATAAAATAAATTTAAGTTAATGAGACATTTTAGTAGCCTATACGTATAGACAATAATTTTTCTTTGTACTTTGTATGTAATAACTAGATATTGGTAAAAACATTAGTTGTTCATTCCATAGCAAATCTACCTATAAGTGATTTTAAACTTTTAAGATTCACTTATAGTAAACTGCTACTGATCCTATGTATATTTCTGAATTATTGTGCGCGCGTGTAGTTTCCCATGAATATAAATATATAGTAATAAGATCAAATAACAAAGTGTAGCACATTTTTTATGAAGATACAGCATCTTGAGACGCTAACGAAGAAAACCAGTTGCCAGTTAAATGAAGTTGAACATGTTAATACGACAAAGATTAATTGCTATGTTTAATTATTCAACTTGCAATCACCGTAATTTTAACGCCACAGTACATGCTCAGGACGTGTAAGATGAAGCGCTCTCATTAACTGAAAAAAACGAAGATTTTTCGAAATTAGCAGAAAGACAATGTTGGCAGAATCTTGGGATCAAAATTAAACGTATTTGAAACGGTTAAAAGAAAAACTAGAAAAGATATATACTGATTTTAAATCGGGGTGCTAGGGGCTTATTGTAATAAGAGAAAGTAGTACAGGCGATATTTATTATAATTTTAAACGTATTACAATATTTTTTTTTTAATTAGACATGAAAACTGCATAATATTGTCATAGCTACTGTTCCGCAGACCGATGCAGTAACAGAATTGTGCAGGTCCGCATTATTTTTGCCAGGTAATATTAAATTGATCTATTATAATATTCGATTTGTGTTATTATTATCGACTAATTTTAAATTTTGAATATTTTATTTTGTAACAAAATCATCAATCTTTGATATTGTTAATTGTTAAAATATTAAAATTGATTCATGTAAAAAAATCACACGTGGAATTAGTTGAAACAAAAACTTTTAGGATATCAAAGTATTTATTAATTATTAGTATAATTATTTATATTACCACTACTAGAATTATTCACTTCCTTGAACATTTTGGCATACCTAAGAAAATGAATGTGTGTGTGTGTGTGCATGAGTGTATTTGTATGCTTGCATTTTTTCGTCCCCGTTTTCGGGCGCACGGATCAACCGATTTGAATGGTTCAAAAACATTCGATTTCTATTGATAGAGAGATGTGAAGATAGTTTTTGGCAAAGGCAGATCTAGCCGTTACGGAGATACGGAGTATAGAGTGCAGAAATACAAGTCGAGTTTTTGAGAGAACGGAGTTTCCGATTTGAATAATCTAAAAACATTCAATTTGTAATGATTGGGAGAAGAGGTGATTAGTTTTTGGCAAAGGCAGGTCCAGCCATTTTAAAGATACAGAGCTAAATGTGCGAAAAACTTTCAGCATGTTTGAACAAAATAATTGATTTTGAAAAAAAAATTTTTTGTTTCCATTTGTTTTTAATTTTTTTTTAAAAGAAATTTTTTTGTTGTATATTAAAAATTATTCAAATTTTAATTTTAATTCTGACTAAAGTTCTAATATACTTCAAAAAAAATATTTTCAACTTTGCAATTCAGTTTATATAATTCTTATAAATATTAGACAACAATTAATTAATTTAAAATTGTATGAAATAGCAGTAGGTATCGAAAAATAATGAACATGTACACTACAGCCCTACAGTTTAGATACCAGTTACAAAATCTGCTTCAAATCTTTTCATTGATCCTCAGAGTACAAATTTTATTTAGTCAATAAAATGATCTCTATCACTAATTATCTGTTAGATTTTATAAGCATTACTAATTAAGTATCCACGACAGTTTAGATGTTATCTGCTATATATTGCTTTATACTATATGGATAAGACTGTTTCTTAAGAAATACTTACAAAATTCCTTTAAACAGATTTTATATAGTGCAATAAAACTATAAACATCAATTTGCTCCAAAAGGAATGCGCCCACGATAGACCCAGTTACAAATTAGTAACATTGGCATTTGTACTAAACTATTTAGATAATTA
>NW_020537763.1:0-57356 GCF_003426905.1 Ctenocephalides felis
TTATACATTGGAAAAATCAATTGAAAACAACAAATATACACACCAGATCAGGAAAAAAACCACACTATACTAACACAATTTTACAACACCACAATCACATGATACTACTGTAGGAAAGCAAAAATAATTAAGAAAAGACCAAAAAAGGTAAAAAGTAAAAATTGTATGAAACACATATTTTTGTTTTTAACAGATAGCATAGCAACACGGTTTGACTTATTTGCGTCGGCGACGCGTAGTTCGCTCTGCTGCCAGAACGCGAGCATGGAAAAGAGGGGATATCAGGGGCGTAGTAGAGAGTCAGATTAACAGAAATTAGTTATATTTTGATAACTTTCTGAGAGTAAGCAAGAAGAACTGCGTTTGTTCACACAATTAGAATTTAAAAAGATAAAACATGATTCGGAAAATCTTCTAAGGTCTACATTTTTTCTTTATATAAAATTATAGGATGGTCAGTATTAAAGAGAGTGTTTGAAATAATAATGGTGCTCAGAAAACATTGTTTTAAATTGTCTAGGGTCTATTATGTTGATTCATTCTTTTACTAATGTATTGGGAACTTTCACCGATGTAACAACTGTCACAATCTAAACAATTAATTTTATAAACGGCATCGGTGATTCTGTCAGACGGAGATTTTGATTTTAAAGTAGAAAACAGGGAACTGAGTGTGTTATCAAAAGTAAAAACTAAAAGAAAACCTTCAACAGAAAAAAGTTTTTTAAAAAATAAGAAAAGCTACCCAAATAAGGTAAACAAATAATGCCTTTATATTTGCTAAATAAAGAAGAATTTGAATCAGCGGTAAAATATTTTTGAACAACGGATGTGACATTATTATTATCAATATTAGTAACGTTTAAATATTTTAACCTATTTATAATTATATTATTGATTAAATGTAAAGGATAAGAGTTATTTGTGAGAATGGAGCGGACTAAATCCAAGCTGTGGATATAGTACTACCGTTTGATACAAGCACTAGAACTGTGGGCAAAAGGGTTTGTTTTTGTTCCGCTTCTGCAATCATGGTCATAGTGCTTGTACTGGGTGTTGCTATATTTAACGAATCTTCAGACCTATGTAAAACAGAATTATGACGCCTTTTGCAAAATGAACATTTGCGTTTACTATGACATTGTGATATTACATGCGAGGATTTAAGGCAGTTAAAAAATTGCGTTTTTCGTACAAATTCAGCAAGATCATTTATTTGTAGTTTTAAAAATTCCTTGCATTGATTGAGGTAATGCTTTTTATTACAAAAGGGGCATTTCTGTTTGATAGGTGCAGCGAAATCACTTCTCTGAACCGGAATGTTTATATTTGATCGTTGCTCGCGGTTCATATCATAAGTTGCACAACGCTTTTCTAGAAAGGAAAATTCGTCTAATGACGGTAGATTATTTTTTGTAATGGATGCACCCCACGCCAGTTGGGTATCCATGTCTAACTTTGCCTTTAATATAAATAGAAATATAAGATCGGAGAGAGCTCTACTAAGAGTCTCTCGTTTTTAATAACGGATATGTGCTGTCGGGATTTGCATAAAAAATTTCTGAGTGATTTGTGATCCCTATTTTGCGGTTGATTTACTATTTCCTTCAGTTGCGCGTTAATTAAAATCAATTTATTATTATAGGTACCCACTAATGTATCCCATGCTATTTGAAAATTCGCCTATGTGATTGATAGAATTTTAATTAAATTGGCGGCTTCTCTTTGTAATGAGTTTTTTTTAAGAAGTGTAACTATTGGGGATTTGTTAATAATTTATTTTCTATAATTATACTCGAAAACATGTCTCGAAATTCCGGCCATTTAGAAAACTCTCCATCAAAATTCGGCAAATGAATTTGAGGGAGCTGAACTTTAGCTGAAGCTGACTCAGACACATTCTGCGCGCATGCATTACTTTGTCTACAACCGGCCAATAAATTATCTATTGTAGACAAAATCTTGCAATATTGCGTTTTCTATCTCGTCGCGATCGCCCTCGAATTCATCTAAATTAATCATTTCCAACTCATCTTGTGCTTCATTATATTTATTAAATGCGTCATTGAGAAGCTGTTCACGCGCGTTTAGTTCCGAAATACTCACTTTGGAAATACATTTTGAAATATAATTTTGTGTTTGCGTTATTTTGGATTTTGCTGATCTGCGCTTTTCAATTAAAATATTTTGATTTTCCATTTTGATGTGATAGCCTTCACAATTTAAATACAAAAAAAAAGATTGATAAAATATAAAATATATTAGTGCAGTAAACGGAGAGGAAAAAACGGTATAACCTCTGAATTTTTTTACTATGCTCCGAATTGAATGAAATTTTGGAATTAGGTTCATATTACCCTCAAGTTCAAAAGTGAAAACAATTCGGGTTGCGCCATCACCCCCCGGGGGGATGGCGCCCCTTCTCAATTGTTTAATTACATTTTTGCAAAATAACGTCGGAAATCGATAGAAAAACTAATTATAAGAAAAAAATATATTTTATAGTTTTCAAAAAAACTAATACTTTTCAAGTTACTGGCCACTAAAAATTCATTATATTTTCGACGTTTTTCTTAGTTTTTTTGCAAATATCTCCTAAAATATACATTTTAACGAAAATCATGTAATAAACAAAATAATGTCAATAAAAATCTTAATAAATAAGTATTACATAAAGTGTTCTAGGAAAAATATTAAGCAAGATTTGAAAGAGCAAAGTCGTTTTTTATTACGTTCAAGATTTAATTGTTGTAATTAAAGCCATCTAGTGTCGAGGTTTTACATTTTATGAATTTTGGTGAAATTGGATTTTATAGTGCTAAACATAAGCTTTAAAATGAGTTTTATTACAAGTTTTTTGAGTGTAAAATGAGTGAGATATCATACAAATAAGAAGCATATACGAAGTTTTTTTCTTTTAAATCATGTGGTTTAATGAGCGCCATTTCCACCAGAATTAAAGTATTTCACATTCCATCTAGAATTCACTTCATTACAGACATCTTGATGGATTCTATCAGATTCACTACTTTAGTACAAACTATTTTCAGAAAACTCACGATTTTATAAAAACTTTTTTTTTCCAATATTTTTAAAAATCGAAATTATTTTCATTATATCTCAAAAAGAATAAAAGATACGTATAAAAGCATATAGATCAAAAGCAAAGAGATCTTTCTGGCTTATTATTGTTTTTTATTATTTTTCTTTCACACAAAAATTGACAGAGTTATGAATGTTTAAAGACTGCGCGGCCGCGCAAATTAGAAAAAAAAGTTTTTATAAAATCGTGAGTTTTCTGAAAATAGTTTGTACTAAAGTAGTGAATCTGATAGAATCCACCAAGATGTCTATAATGAAGTGAATTCTAGATGGAATGTGAAATACTTTAATTCTGGTGGAAATGGCGCTCATTAAACCACATGATTTAAAAGAAAAAAACTTCGTATATGCTTCTTATTTGCATGATATCTCACTCATTTTACACGCAAAAAACTTGTAACAGCACTCATTTTAAAGCTTATGTTGAGCACTATAAAATCCAATTTTACCGAAATGCATAAAATGTAAAACCTCGACACTAGATGGCTTTAAATACAACAATTAAATATTGAACGAAATAAAAAACGACTTTGCTCTTTCAAATCTTGCTTAATATTTTTCCTAGAACACTTTATGTAATACCTATTTATTAAGATTTTTATTGACATTATTTTGTTCATTACACGATTTTCGTTAAAATGTATATTTTAGGAGATATTTGCAAAAAAACGAAGAAAAACGTCGAAAATATATGAATTTTTAGTGGCCAGTAACTTGAAAAGTATTAGTTTTTTTGAAAAACTATAAAAGACATTTTTTCTTATAATTAGTTCTTCTATCGATTTCCGACGTTATTTTGAAAAAATGTAATTACACAATTGAGAAGGGGCGTCATCCCCCCGAGGGGTGGTGGCGCAACCCGAATTGTTTTCACTTTTGAACTTGAGGGTAAGATGAACCTAATTCCAAAATTTTATTCAATTCGGAGCACAGTAAAAAAATTCAGACCTAAAACGCTCCGTTTACTGCACTAATATCAAATACAAATGATATACAAAATATAAAAAAAATGTTTGTGAAAAACTATAATGGAATAACTATAAAATTCAAAGGTCAAGCCTAAACTACTTGGTAAACTTGAACTCTCTATCCCCTTGGAAGATGGCGCCTCTGGTGTAAGTAATAGTTTGGAAGCGTACCTCAATGACTTGGTTGTAACTTGGATCCTCGGGTATACCTGACTTCTGCATGCGCCCTTTCGTACGCGAAGTCTTGCTCAGGGATGCTCGATGCTGGGTTGCGAAATCTCGTGTCTGCAAACGCGCTGTTGCACACAGTAGCGTTCGGGGGCGGCTCGGTTGCGTTCGGTTGCGCTTCGGTTCTTCAAGGGTACTTCTTACGCTCACGTGGATGATGACGATGGCTAATGGCCGCCGACTTTTCTTTTAAATTTTCACTTTTGTTTGTATTTATATACAACTGCACTGCTTTGTTTCAAATTTTTATATGTTTATCAATTATATTTTAATTACTTTCTTATTTTTTGGCTTAAGCAGATCACTTTAATGCTTTATGCTGCTAATTACACGTGTTTTTAAATTTTGCTTATTATGTTCACACGCACTAATATTTTTAATTAATTTTATTGAATCTTCTTTTTTTTAGTAATGGACTGTATTTTATTCACTTTGTGGTCCTATTCACTTATTTTCATACTTATCCGGCTCGAAGGACCATTTTATGGGACATTTCCCATAAATGTAAAATTGGGTTTATAATGAAACTCTTGTTGACTTATTTGTTTCACTAATTTATTTACTTATGATTTAGTTATAATCTATTTTGCTTTAAATTTATTATTACTTATTTGATTTATTTAACTGGTTTCGCGAGTTACGCGGGTACTTTCTTATGTGCTTTCTTATTGACGCCTAAACTTGTACTGAAAATTATACCTAATATTTTAGGGTAAATGTTTTTTATTGCCCTGTATGAAGCGAACAGCTTTGTGCTTGTGCATTGTTGCATTTTTTGTACATTGGAGCAGCAATTCGCTCCAATATACATTTGTTTCTTCAGCAATTTTTTCAACCAATTCGTCGTCAAAAAAAAAAAAAAAAATTGCAGAGGCGTTGTTAGCAATGCAACTTCTTCATTTATGGAAGAATTTTCCATGAATTCAAAAGGAGATGGTGGCTGTGGAGTATTTGTACTTATATCAATTTCAGCCAACCCTCAAATTCAATTTTATCATTAAAGTCTAACTCTCATTCAGATTCCAAACTAATAATCGTTGATGAAATGAATTGTAAGCCCTGAAGTTTTTATTTTATATTATTTTATATTATTGTTTCTTTATGTTTGATATTATATTAGTTTAAATACATATCATTTATAAAAAAAATGTTTTATTTTATTTTATCAATATGCAATGCAAAAGTATTTATTTTCAGAATGCTTTCATAAATATCTACTATTTATAAATTTCACATATTTGGGTAGTACATGTAACAAATTAATAATAATAATTATATTATTTAACCAAATAGATGTAAAAATAAATAAAAAAAAAAATATTATGGCGAGATTCGAACTGGTGACTGTGAGCCCAGGCCTCGAACGAAAAGTTGAGAGTAAGCGCCGCAAACCACTCGGCTATCTCGACACGCAAAGCGCAACGCGCGTAGACATAGCGCTTAGCGCGTTTTTAGCAGTTTTAATAAATTTTTAACTTCCCGAAGGAGAAGTTTATGTTTTCATCAAAAAATCCGATTCGCTAATTTTATGTTTTCTCGACGTTTCAAGCCATTCTGAATCGAATGAGACCAAATTTGGAAAAAGTATGTGTGTGTGTGTGTGTGTGTGTGTGTGTGTATGTGTGTGTGTGCGTGTGCACCAACAGATTTTTGCCGTAAATCGACGTTTTCTCGAAAACGGCTGGGTCGATTTCAAAAATTTAAAAGCCATTCGATGTATCTCGACGAGAACTATTGTTTGTCAGTTTTGTGCGACGATCGGCCAAGCCGTTTCTTTATAAATGGCAGAAAAGTGAAAAAATTTTCGTCTACGTTTTAGCCCGCAATTCTGAATCGATTTTGAAAATTCAAAAACCGTTCGAAAGATATTGGTTGGGAATCGTGCTGATTAGTTTTTGGCAGAGATCGGCCGGGCCGTTTTCTTGTAATAAAGTTTTTAAAAAAAAAATTTCGACGATTTTTATGATTATTTTTCGACGATAGATACCATAGTCTTCTAGATCATACTAAAATATTACGGCGCTACGACAACTGGTTCAGCTTTAAAAATTCGTCAAAGTTTGCAAAAATCAGTATGGTCTTTTTGGCATTTGTCAAAATTAGACTTTTGATCGACGTTTTCTCAAAAAACGCCTGAACCGATTTTAGAAATTTAAAGCCATTTGATGTATTTCGGTGAGGACTATCGTTTGTCAGTTTTGTGCAACGATCTGACAAGCCGTTTCTTTGTAATTCGAAAAAACTTTTCGTACATATTTAAGCTCATCCTACCGAACCGATTTTAAAAATCAAAAACTGTTCAAAAGATATTAGTTGGGAATGATGCTGATTAATTTTAGGTGAAAATCTACCGAGCCGTTTTCTTGTAATTAACTGTTGAAAAAAAGTGTTAAATTTTCGTCGACATTTAAGCTCATCCTACCGAACCGATTTTAAAATATCAAAAACTGTTCGAAAGATATTAGTTGGGAATGATGCTGATTAATTTTAGGTGAAAATCTACCGAGCCGTTTCTTGTAATTAACTGTTGAAAAAAAGTGTTAAATTTTCGTCGACATTTAAGCTCATCCTACCGAACCGATTTTAAAAAATCAAAAACTGTTCGAAAGATATTAGTTGGGAATGATGCTGATTAATTTTAGGTGAAAATCTACCGAGCCGTTTCCTTGTAATTAACTGTTGAAAAAAAGTGTTAAATTTTCGTCGACATTTAAGCTCATTCTACCGAACCGATTTTAAAAAATCAAAAACTGTTCGAAAGATATTAGTTGGGAATGATACTGATTAATTTTAGGTGAAAATCTACCGAGCCGTTTTCTTGTAATTAACTGTTGAAAAAAAGTGTTAAATTTTCGTCGACATTTAAGCTCATCCTACCGAACCGATTTTAAAAAATCAAAAACTGTTCGAAAGATATTAGTTGGGAATGATGCTGATTAATTTTAGGTGAAAATCTACCGAGCCGTTTTCTTGTAATTAACTGTTGAGAAAAAGTGTTAAATTTTCGTCGACATTTAAGCTCATCCTACCGAACCGATTTTAAAATATCAAAAACTGTGCGAAAGATATTAGTTGGGAATGATGCTGATTAATTTTAGGTGAAAATCTACCGAGCCGTTTTCTTGTAATTAACTGTAAAAAAAAAATTAAGCCGTTTTTCATGGAACTTTTTTTGGCGATATACATCATGGTCTTATAGAACTTACTGTAATATTACGGCCTTACAACAAGTAGTTTAATTTTAAAAATTCGTCAAAGTTTGCTAAAATTATTATCGTTTTTTTTAAAGTAGGATTAATGAAGTATATTATTTACACATTTTTTTTTAATTAAGTCGATTATTTACACATTTCGGGAAGTTCATGTAACTTGCCTCAAGGCTAAATACCAAACCAACTAGTTATTTAATTTTTTTAATTAAACCGCTTCCCATAGGACTCTAATATTTAAAGGTGTTCGGTTTGACCATCAACCCTACAACCATGCAAAGTTTCATTAAAATCCCAGAAGAGTAAACCTGATGGTTACCTTGTTAGACAGACTCATAGGCTTAAGACATCTTATCTGCTTGCTTCCACGGATTACGCAGATTGCATAAGCTCGTCGTCCCTTTCTGTCTTACGCTAGGTCGTGCGATAACCGCTGGCACTCCACGCAATCTTTCAAATGCGCTATAATATCCCGCCGCATACTGGACCAATAATATCGTTGGCAGATTCGTCCTATGGTGCGTTCGATGCCTGTGTGTCCTACGGTGGAGGCATCATGATATTTGCGTAGAATATCCTTGACTTCGTGTGATGGGACTACCAGCTACGGCTCCTCTGCGTGCGGATTATATCTCTATAGAATTCCTTGATACATAACATACCCTCGTTCTGTCCATCTTTGGTACCGCTGTCGATCTTCTGTTGTTTCGAAAGATCAATTATCTCTCGTAATTTGGCGTCGTCCATCTGTCCCTGTCGCGTTTCCGTCGCACTTCTGCTTGGGTAATCAATGGAGACGATACCAATTTGTGCGGTTGGACCCCTTATCGTCGATATTGGGTCGTGATATAACGTATCCGCTATATAGTAACGCCCATCGCGCCAGTCGTCCACTGGGCGATTGTAGTGTCATCAGCCACTTCAAGGGTCGGTGATCTGTAAGGGCCCTAGATCTTAACTGCTGGCGTCGGTGCGTAGAACATACGGCATCTTCTCATCGGCTTGCCTTAGGATTGGCCTTGTCATTAATGCTGTTTTGAGGCTCTGAAAGGCGTTTTCTTCTTCATCAGTTGACTTAGGCGTTGTGACACTTTTGCGAAATCCGGACCAAAGCACCTGTACCAGGAACAAGTTTGCAGGAATGTTAACAACTCCTTTACGTTTCTAGGTGGTTTCATGTCCACGATGACAGCAATCTTCTTGGGGTCGGTGTGAATTCCTTCAGGTGTCACGACTAGTGTTAGAACGAAATATCGAGTACTGAGTAAATATCGATACTTTGCGGTCGATAGTGAGTACTTTTGGTATCGATTTTTTAGCTCGATCTATTTGCCAATATCGATCTTTTTCGTCGATAGTACTCAAAAAGAATCGACAGCGTAATTTATGAACACCACTCATCGACCAACTATTAACACCACTCATTGCCGTTTGGCAATGCAATAGTCTTCCTAGGTGGTCACAATTGTTCAAGGAAGTGTCAAAAAATGATCCCGAAGTGTCATTAGTCTCAGAATTTATTGCTCAAAAATACAAAATGAATATGACCACACTAATAAATAAAGATGTTTATTTATTACTCTTATGTAAAATGAAATGTTTTTTTTTTCATAATATTCATCAATTTCAATATATTAGTATTTTGCGTTTATTATATTTTGATTCATTTTAACGCAAAATACTAATATATTGAAATGGATGAGTATTATTATTTGAAATAATATATTTCGATTCTTTTTTACGAAAAATACTAATATAATGGAATGGATGAGTATTATTATTCGAAATAATATATTTCGATTCTTTTTTACGCAAAATACTAATATAATGGAATGGATGAGTATTATTATTTGAAATAATTATATTTCGATTCTTATTTTACTCAAAATACTCATGTATTGAAATTTTTGAATATCAACATATGAGTTTGAGTTTCTCGGAACCATTTAAACTTTAAATCCCATCGCTCTGAAGGGATGTTTCTCTACGAGTGTCGAAATATTATCTTGACCGTCATTAAACTGAATGTTTATTCCTTTCCAAAAAGCTTCATATTGCACTTTTTTGTAATTCAACAATTATAAAATATTATTTTACTTAAAAATTTTAAATTTATTATTGTACTTAAAAAGACTTAAAAAGTATTGCTTTTTGAATATACTATCAGACTATTATATTGTTTTAATAAAAAAAATACCCAACTATTATAACTTGTCTTTTTTTGAAAAATTATAGAATTTGAAATTAGTATTGAAAAATTACTGCTAAAATTTTAAAATATTGATAATGATTCTGATTTAACACATCAGATACAAGCAATAGAATTCATTTTAATATTGTGATATGATATTTAATGAGTTTTAGATCTTTCTTGCACTTATGTTTGATTTTTATGAAAAGTACTCAAAATTCGATATTGAGTACTATCGATACTTTCGCCACGATATTTTTTTGGCATCGATATTTTGATTAGATACTTTTTAAAGTACTCAATATCGATCTTTTGCCTCGATACTTCTAACACTAGTCACGACTAGTGTTAAAAGTATCGAGGCAAAGTATCAATACCAAAAAAGTATCGTGGCAAAAGTATCGATACTACTCAGTATCGAATATTGAGTACTTTTCACTAAAATCAAACATAAGTGCAAAAAAGATCTAAATCTCACCACAGATAGAATTACAATATTATGATAAATTTTATTGCCTGTATTTGATGCTGTTAAATCAGCATCATTTTCAATATTTTGTGAAGTTTAAAACAATAATTTTTCGATACTAATTGCAAATTCGATTTATACCAAAAAGAAAAATGCTCATTAATTAAAAAATAGTATCGTTTTGTGACGAAAGTATTGATTTATGAATTTAGTATCGGCTAATTTATATCACAAATAGAAATACTCATTAATTAAAAAATAGTATCGTTTTGTGACGAAATTATTCATTTATGAATTTAGTATCGGCTAATTTATATCACAAATAAAAATACTCATTAATTAAAAAATAGTATTGTTTTGTGACAAAAGTATTCATTTATGAATTTAGTATCGGCTAATTTATATCATAAAGAAAAATACTCATTAATTAAATAATTGTATTGTTTTGTGACAAAAGTATTCATTTATGAATTTAGTATTGGCTAATTTATATCATAAAGAAAAATACTCATTAATTAAAAAATAGTATTGTTTTGTGACAAAAGTATTCATTTATGAATTTAGTATCGGCTAATTTATATCATAAAAAATTATAATAGAATATTATATGATTATTATAACAATAAAAATAGTAATAAATATATTTCTGCTGCAACAAACGTAAAAAATACCAGTAAAAAAAATGCGATATTGGGTAAAATATAATGCGTAAAATAACAATAGATTTAGGTACGATGACCATCTTTTTAACCCGAAAGTAAACAGCTTATTGTAAAAATTAGAGATATAACAACTGTTGTTACTTGTACCTTCAGACATAGATAGGAAAAACCTATATAATCCTATATATTTTTATTATATTTAATAATAAAATGATTAAGAAATAATTAATTGATTTCAAAAGAATGAAAAAGCAAAAATTAGTTGTAAGTTTAGATCCCGACGATATGATTTGCCGACGCCGCGGCATCCGCGTAGAACAATGAAATGACAAAGCTGCCGCCGCTACAATCGTAAGTGTCTTTACTTATTTTAGAAATAAGTATCGGCTTTTGAAATTAATATTGGAAATAAAATTATATCAATCGAAATACTCAATGATTATAAATTAGTACTTATTTCAGGTAAAATAAAGGCTTTAGAAATTAGTATCGGAATTATAATAATTTCAATGGATATACTTAGCGATTATAAAATAGTATTTATTTCAGAAAAAACAAGTATCGGCTTTAAATATTAGAATCGGAATTATAATAAGTTTAATGGAAATACTTAGCGATTATTTATTTAAAAAAAAAAACAAGTATCGGCTTTAAATATTGGAATCGGAATTATAATAATTTTAATGGAAATACTTAGCGATTTTAAAATAGTATTTATTTTAGAAAAAAAAAACAAGTATCGGCTTTAAATATTAGAATCGGAATTATAATAATTTTAATGGAAATACTTAGCGATTATAAAGTAGTATTTATTTCAGAAAAAAAGTATCGGCTTTAAAAATTAGAATCGGAAATCGAATGTCTTAATAAATTATTTAACTAAAGTTGGTTGCGTGACAATTTCGCAGATAACAAGGTTTTTGTATACAATATACAAAATTCATTATCGTTGTTAAACATATGTTCTCGGAGGTAACAGAAATTATATTATCGACGTACGTAATCTTAAACTCTAATTCTTTTATTTATTGTTAATCATTGGCTTCGAACTAGGGGCATTCATAAACATTTTCTTTAACAAAAACCATATCGCACTCGACTTATCGCTTGTTTCGTTCGTTATCTATGAAGAGCGGTGCGGCCACGACAAAAAAGAATGAGTGTGGTTCATAAAATGCGGTCGAACTTTTGGTGGGGTCAAAAAATATAGCCGATACTTTTTGAGTAGAATCGGCGCAAAGTATCGATACCGCCAAAAGAATCGTCCCGAAGAATCGATTCCAAAAGTACTCAGGAACGAAGTCAAAGTATCGATACTTACTCAGTATCGATACTATCGTTCTAACACTAGTCACGACATGCCGCAGATATTTTACCTTTGTGCAGAAGAGTTTGCACTTGTCTCGGTTCATCCGCAGGTTCAGCGATCGGATTCTGGGGAACGAGCGTTTTAAGGGGGGCGATACATGTAATCGCCTTAATTTTTACCATTTTTTGAGGACTTTTTAAACTGGGAAGGAATGACTGAATCTTTTTGAACTTTTTTAGGGTTATTTATTATATATTAAAATACACAAAAAAAATTTTT
This sequence comes from Ctenocephalides felis, assembly GCF_003426905.1. NCBI lineage: Eukaryota > Metazoa > Arthropoda > Insecta > Siphonaptera > Pulicidae > Ctenocephalides > Ctenocephalides felis. The sequence goes on from NW_020537763.1 coordinate 12,418, forward strand.
TTTAATTTTTTTTTTTAAATGGCTGCCGTAAAAATAAATCTGCCAAGACCCTCTCGGAAAACGCAATCAATTTGCGGGCGTTCTCACTTTTCGTACGGTGATTTGAAATCAAAAAAAATAGTTTGTACGTGCTCATAAAACATATATCTTCTAGTTAAACCAAAAAAAAAAATTAAAAAAGTCACAAAATCGTAAATTGGCACACCTCAGAAAAAAAAGTTCGATTTTTCACCTTTTTTCAATGGTTTTTTTTGGTAGAAGGGTTAATTTTTGAAAATTTTTTTGGAATGTTTGAGGTTTAACTAGAATCTACTACTGTAAAGTAGATGTGTGCAAAATTTCATTGGAATCGGTTGATTGGATAACTTTTTGAGTTATCCCGCCCGCAAATTTCAAAAATGTTGTTTTGAGAAAAACGCGTTTAAAGTTTTGACACATAGAACAGATAAGAGTACAATAGCACTCAAGCGTCGAGTTAAGGCGTGGCACTTAAATGAGTTTTTATTGTATAAATAATGATAATTTTGTTTTGAATATTTACAGGCATATTTTTGAGATGTTATTGTAACGATTTATGAAAAAAAAATCGAATTTTTTTTCTTGTTACATGTATCGCCCCCCTTAAGTGGTTCAGACGCTGCTTCCAATTCTCTGAGAGCACGATGAGGTCGTCTAGTTAACTCAGGATCGGTACGTCGGGTAAACTTGATCGGAGCCGGTCCATAATGTGTTGAAACGCAGCTGGTACGTTTTTCAGACCAAATGGCAGCCGTTTGAATCTGTGTAGTCCGAAAGGAGTTACGAACGCCGTCTTATAGCGATCTTCTGGTCTCACGGCGACTTGCCAGTATCCTGATCTGAGATCTATAGTTGACATAACCCTTGCCTTACTCGTAAGGTGTAGGAGATCGTCTATCCTCGGCAGCGGGTAGCTATCAGCAGATGTGATCGCGTTCAATTTGCGATAATCAATACACACCCTTGTGCCGCCATCCTTCTTCGGGACCATTACCACTGGAGCTGCCCATGGTGAGTCGCATTATTCTATGGTATCTTGCCTGATCATTTCCTCAAGTTCGGTTTTCAGTGCCGCGCGCTGGGTTGGCGACAGTCGGTACGGCGCGATCTCCCGTAAATATGTAGTGTTCTACGTGGTTGCAGGGACCGTCGGCTTCCTTGAAGAGGTCTGTGTTTTGGGAGAGTAACTGCCTGACCTGCTCTAAAACAGGCATCAAATAATGAGTCCAGCATTAGTTGGTCGTCCGTTTCATTCGTTTCCATCTGTTCTTCCATGTGAGGTGTGACCATAACTTTAGCTTCGTTGACAACTATGGTTTTCTGGGCTTGCATTGCCTTTGTGACTTCTTTCCGTGGTGCAAAGTGGTATTTTTGTTGCTGGACCACAAAATTCCACGTACGATTCTTCAGATCCAGCACTAAGCCGGCTTTTTGCAAAAAGTCTATACCCAATAGAGTACGACCGTTTGTTGCTCCTGGCATCACAATGAATTCAGTTGGTATAGGTCGATTTTCTAGACGCACAATTGTCGTAGTTTTTAGGACTTGCGATAACTTCGATTCTCCGTCGGTCATCATCAAGTTCATTAATATTTGTTCGAAGCGGTGTCCCGTGGATTTTAACTGTTGGCACATTCGTCATTTGACACTCGAAGGTACGGACGTGCCTAGCGCCAGCGTTGTTCACTGTTGTGACCTTTAGACTGACAGATACATAACCTTACCGCGTTTTGTGCTGATTTTGTTTGTCGTTCCTTTTTTGATTTGTGTATATTGTTGTCTACTTATTTTCTATTTATTGTATTACAAATATTTTCATTTTCCATCTGTGCAAAAAGTGAAAGTTTTTTCCAAGCCCTATTGTAGGCCCCTGCACTGACGGATATATAACCTCACCGAGTTTTGTGTTGAATTTGTGTTTGCTATTTGTGTTCAATTGAGTGAATTGTTATTTATATTTTGTCTATTTGATTTATTTACTTTTTTCTCATTTTTTTTTAGATAGTGGTTTGTACAATGGTTTTTACTAGAAGCCAAGTTTTCAATTCTAGTACCATCCAATTGGATGAATCAGTAGTCGGGTGCCCTGGCTGCAGGTTGAAGGACTCGTTGATTAACGATCTGAGAGAGCAACTGTCATCTTCCAAGGCCAGTGTAGATAGTCTTGAGCTCAGAATAAACAAAGCCAGTGGTGTGCTTGACATGATGAGCTCTGACGAAATCCCTGCTCGATTTTCTCACGATTTTGCTACCACGTGTAGTGAGATCTCAATCCTCCTACAAAGGCGGAATTTGGATATACAGGTAATTAGGGATGAATTTGCTAAGCTCATGTCCAAGTTGAAGCTCCTCAAGCATCGCGTTAGTAGTTCATTTAGCAATGATTGTCAAAAAAGTAAAGTACTCTTTTTATCCGATAGCCACGGAAGAGGGTGGGCTGAACACTTGAGGACTTTTCTTGGATCTCAGTTTAGTATTTTCAGCATAGTCAAGCCTGGTGCCCCAATCTCTGGGGTGGCGTGCGATATTAGACATCTTGTGTCGGATTATGGCGTGAACGACTATGTTGTTATATTGGCTGGGACGAATGACTCCGATTCCTCTTATGCTATTCAAAGTGCTTTGGAATCAATCCGTCATTCTTGTCGGAATACAAACCTGTGTGTTGTGACAATTCCCTACCGATATGATGATCCGGGTCTTAATGCTGCAATCTTTGATGCTAATCGTCTGATTTGTCGTAATTTAGGTTATGGCAAGTTTGATAATGTACGGGTGTTTGATGTCAATCGCCGCATTGGAGTGAGGGATTACACCAGTCATGGCTTGCACTTGCTTCTTAGAAGCAAAGTGAAGCTATCAAGGTTGTTAGCCAAAGCAATAATGCTTAGGGGCCCTAATCGGTCATGTTGTGGCTCGCTACCTTCAGAGCCAAGCAATTCCTCAGAGCAAAACAATTCCTTTCGGAATTAACAATACCTCATATCAATTTCTTCCCACGAATAGCATTTCTAATATAAACATTTTTTTTCAAAATATACAGAAATTATCGCCTAAATTAAATAAAATTGAAATAATCACCAAAAACAAAAATTTTGATGTCTTGTGTTTTGCTGAACATTGGCTCAACGAATCTGAACTTCAGTTGGTCAAACTAAAAGGTTTTCGTTTGCAGTCCTACTTCTGTCGATAAAATTTTGCTCATGGCGGTGTTTGTATTTTCACCTCAGATCGATATGCCTGTAAACCAATCTGGGCAACGACTAGTTGTGTTGAAAAAATATTGAGTACTGTGCTATCCAAATATCTCTTGAGTATGGTCATATTTGTTTAATTTGTGTTTACCGATCCCCAGACCAAAATGGTTCCACATTTAATACTCTCCTTTACGATCTTCTAAATGAGCTGTCTAATAAATACGATAAAATAATTTTATGCGGCGATTTTAATATCCATTTTAATAAAACATACAAATTGTTAGATGATTTTAAGATCTTAATTCAATCATTTAATCTGAGCCAGACTATTCATACTCCAACTCGTGTAACTCCACAGTCGGCCTCGTGTATCGATAATTTTTTTACTAATGTACAATTCATTGAATCCTCTGTTACAAACACCACTCTATCTGATCATTACGGTATATCTCTTGCGATTGCATCTAAGGCAAAACCATTCAACAATAAAATAAGTTATTCGAGAATTTTCGACTCAGCCAATAAGCTATGTTTCAAAGCCTTACTGGAAAAAGATAGCCTCGTATTTCAGGATAATAATGACGCTAATGCTTTATTTAATAATTTCATGTCATTCTTTCTATACAATTTTAATTTAGCTTTCCCTTCCACAAAAAAAATCCAGGCTCCTAAACGGAATTTGCCCTGGTTCACTAAGGGCTTATGTATATCATTCAATAGATTAAAATTTCTAGAGCGTCTATCCAAACGAAATGGTACTTTATCGTTCCAAATTTATTTTTTGAAATATAGGCAAACGTTTAATGATTTAATTGATCTAGCAAAAATTAAATTCAACGAAGATTTAATACGGCACTCGTCTTGCAAGCAAAAAACTATGTGGTCTCTCATTCATTCTGAAATGAATCTAGAACGTAAATCTGCGGTAGAAATTAAATCTTTGACAATTAATGATGTAATAATTAATGACATTAATGATATTTCCAACGAAATGAATAACTTCTTTGTTAATGAGGCTTCAAATTTGACTTCCTCCATCATCTCGAACATCACTTGCTGCTCCCCTGTTTCGTATATTGTTAGAAATATTCATAGCTTTGTTTTATTTCCTGTCACAATTGAGGAACTTGCAAGTACTTTTAAAGCTATTAAATCTTCCTATTCCGCGGGACCGGATGAAATTCCTACATGCATCATTAAAGAATTCTATCCTCTTTTTATTGATAACCTATTAATATGTATTAATAAATGCTTTGAGCTGGGAGTTTATCCAAACCACCTTAAGCACTCCAAAATCCGCCCTCTTCTTTGTGACTTTATTTTGTTCGCTGATGACACTTGTCTAACCATCAAAGCTAGAACATACGATGACCTCGTAACGAAATTGAACAGTGTCATGGATTCCGTTTCGAAATGGTTCAATATAAATAATCTTCTTTTAAACAACGACAAAACCCAAATTATTTCTTTCTGTACAGCAACGCGCGTAGCGAATGATATTTCCTCATTTACAATTAATAACTATTCATTTGACTCCTCTTCAGTATCTAAATTTCTTGGAGTTTATATCAATAAGAATCTTAACTGGTCTGAACACGTTTCCAACCATTTATGCTTCAAATTAACGCGTACATGCTTTATCCTGCGAACCCTTAAATCAAAAATTAGAATATCCAGTTTACTTTCTATTTATTACGCAAACTTTTATTCACACATTGCTTACGGTATCCAATTTTTGGGTTTCTCTAATGAACTAATTAAAGTTTTTAAACTTCAAAAGAGAGCAATTCGAATAATTTTTTCACTATCCTCCAAGACATCATGCCGTAATATCTTCAATGAACATAAAATTTTAACAGTACCGAGTATATTTGTTCTAGTCACACTTAATTTCATAAAAAATAATCCAGACTCTTTTAATTTGTCTTCGATGTCAAATACCAAGCACAATACGAGACATAAAATAATTAAAGGTAAGACTTATAAACTACACAGTTCCTCTAATACTATCTGCGGTATGGGTATACAATTTATGAATAAACTGCCGTTACGTGTTCGTACCCTTGATAACAAGAAATTTCATAAAGTACTAAGTAATGCGTTAAAGGATTTAACTTTTTAACTAATCATTAACGCGACTTTTCCCGCTCGAAGAAATTTCTCTATTACAGGCAGCAGCAAGATCGATGGATCGACGATGGCAAAAATCCCTACGAACCTACGGGCCCAAACTAACTGATGTCACCTATCAGCCATGTCTATGTCTACTATGCTCGTGACAATATAATTCGTTCGTTAAACTAAATACTTCAAAATTACTATTATTATTATTATTTCTTTCTTTGTTTATTTTTTCTTTTTATTTGTTTTATATAACTGTTATTGTTATATTGTTAAAATACTTAATAATTAGTTAATTAAACACTTACAATTTAAAAAACAAAAAATTTGAGAAACATTTTTTTTTTTTTTTTTTTTTTTTTTTTTTCTAATTATTATTTTCATAAGACTGTTATTTTTAAAATACTTAATAATTAGTTAACTAAAAACTTATAATTCAAAACACTTTAAAATTGTGAAACAAAATTTTAATTTTTTTTTTTTACTGTTAAAAATTTTAAATACTTAATAATTAGTTAACCAAAAACTTATATTTAAAAACACTTAAAAATTGTGAAACAAAATATTTCCTTTATCAAAATACCTAAAAATTTGTAAAAGAAAAAAATTGTAAAAATATTTAACAATAATAATAAAAATGATAATGATAATATTAAAATAATAATAATTATAATAATATAAGATACTCAAATTTGTTAAAATATCATAAAATAACCTAAAATTTGTTAATATTGTAAAAGTATGTATTGTAAAGTTTATTAAAATTACTTATTAAATTTTTAAAAACACTTGTAACAAACAAACTAGTTATATTAAAAAAAAAAAAATTATAATTAAGTAAATATAAATAGGTTTATAGTAAATAAATTAAGTAATTAAATAGCTAATAATTAATTAAATTATATTAAACCTATAAAATATTGACTTAAGCCTTATTATAATATTAAATATTATACCGACGGCTTGTGAAATTAATAAATAAATAAATAAATAAATAAATAAATAGCGCGTGCCTCGCTATAGATGATTCTGCGCTGGTATCTATAAAAACCTACCCCACTACGCCTTGCACCTGGGTCCTGATCACTGGTCTGGGGTGAAGTTCTTGTACTTGCTGTACAGGTTCGGCTGGGGTTGGGGCTGGCGTGTTCTAATTCTTCTTGGCTATCCAGGTCAGTCGTTTTCGGCAATTCTCTTTGATATGAATTCTCTTAATGAATTACAACATAAATTAAGTGTGGTTATGTCAGAAATAACAAAATGGTTTTGTGAAAATAATCTTTTTGTACAAAAAATCGTTTCTTTAACCATCAATAATTCAGCATATAATTTTTCGCAAGTATCCATATTCATAATAATTTAAAGATCATATCTCTATTTCACTATTACCAACTTTATCTAGAACATGTTTTATGTTGCGCACCCTATAACCCAAACTCGGTTTAAATTGCTTACTTTCAGTTTATTATAGCAACTTTTATTCTCACGTTTCATACGGCATCCAATTCTGGGGCTTTTCATTCGAACTAATCAAAATATTTAAACTTCGAAAACGTTCGAATAATTTTTTCCTTGCCCTGTAAGCAGACCCATATTTAAAAAACACAATATTCTAACTGCTCCATGCATTTTTCTGCTGGTAATATTATCTTTCATCAAAAACAATTCGAAATTTTTTGATATGGCTTCGTTCTTCTCAAATTACAACACTAGACACAAACTTATTAAGGAGCGCACATATAAATTAGCCAGCTCTTTCAATACAATCGACGGTCTAGGTGGTGTGGCCTTGATTCGATCAGTAGACCACACGGAGGACTGGTATTCGTGGACTATATATGGAAACTAAAAACGTTCTTCTTCTATGATAATAACAAACTAAAAATGACCTCACTTTGGTCAATAAAAGGAAACTCAACAAAACTTCTAAACTCGACTGACTCGGAAGGAAACTCGAAAATGAACCAAAGAAAGAAAGCAAGCTGTAAGCGTACTGATAAGGCACTGGAATCGAATTGAATACGGAACTAGATAGAACCCGAACTGAAAATGCACTGGAAGCGAATTGAACTTGGAATCAACTCGAAAAGAATAGACCGCGTGTCGGAAGTCATAGGTCAAAGTTTTGGAAGGAAAGAGACAGGTAGTCTGGATTAGAAAGGAACAAATCGGTTGACATATTGTAACCCCGAGATGGCGACTATATTATTATTATCGACGCATATAATAGTCAGTGGCGTCACCATTTCTTCCCCGGGCGAAAAAGGGTACCTTTTTAATACTAGAAAATATAAATGGAAATATCAAAAACATTAGTCAAACTATGCAAGGAATAAAACACATGAGAGATGGTGAAGAAATAACATGTTGATTCTTAATTGAATCTAGGAAGTAAGTTAAGTTTTGATGGAATATTCAATGCTTCTATGTTCACCCATCATAATCAATATTAAGGATAAGTAATCTTGACAGGAAAGCAGTAACCTTGTTATTTGTTTGAACTATATTATAGTTGCTCAGTATCTTGCTGTAATAATGCTGCCAAATTTCATTCTCTGCTATAGCAAATGATTTTTAATATTCTCTATTAATGGATATCACTTCCATGAGACTTGCATATAGCACCACTGGAAATTATTTTAGGTTTGCATCATACATGCTTGTTTTTCGGAACACATGAAAATTTGTCTTGGTGGAATTATCAATTGTCATATCTGAGATGCCTTTATGTCGAATAGGAATTAAAATTTCATTGACCTTGTTTCGTGGATTTGTTGATAATGGTGGTAGTTTATTTTGAGTAACCAACATGGTTTAAAACAACCAGTTCGTATTTGGAATGTGTCCAATATGTGGCCGTATTCATTTCCAAATTAAAGGCATTTTTACAATAACTGCAATATTATGATGATTCATAGCGTTCGATCTTCTTGAATGTACAGATTTTTGAATATTATCAAAAGTTGTGAGAACAACTGAGCAAATAACATTCTGCTCTTGAGTGTGATTGAGTTGTTATGCGATTCCTCTGAATAGAAGCAAGTTTCTGATAAAGTTACCACATATAATGGTAAAAGGTAAAAGGAAGGAATTAATTGAAAGGTAACAAATAAAAGCATTGGACTATTTTTTTTTTGTTATCGTTTGCAAATATGAAAAAACATATTTCTTCACCATAAATTACTGTGTAGGCAGAGCTTTACTACAGGGCGTTTCAATAACGTAGCCCTGGTTCTTACTAAAGCTGTGCGCACCTCTCCGTCTTTTCCAGGAAAAACGTCTTCAATAACCCCCATAGACCATTGAAGAGGAGGCAAATTTTCATTTTTGATTAGAACTATCATACCCTTTTTAGCCGGGAGAGAAGGGGTGTTCCACTTTTGACGTGATTGTAAATCACTTAAATATTCAAAATGCCATCTCTTCTAGTAAGATTGTATTATTTTATCAATTAATTGTTTTCGCGTCGGTAAATCTATTTGCAATATATTTTTTGATAAAAGGATGTTTAAGGGAGTTAAAGTGAGGAAATGAGCTGGCGTAAGAGGTTGGGGATCACTTGGATCGGAACTCATCCAACATAATGGTCGAGAATTGAGAAGCGCCTCAATTTGGATTAACACGGTATTTAATTCCTCGTAAGTAAGAATTTGTTCACCTATTACTCGATATAAATGCGCTTTTATAGATTTTATGTTGGACTCCCACAAACCCCCGAAGTGGGGTGCGGCTGGCGGATTGAAAGACCAATTGATATTATGCCTGTGAAGTTCGGAGTTTAATGATGCACTAAATGTTTTTGAGTTAATAAGCTGAAATATATCTTTCAGTTCTGATTTGGCACCAACGAAATTTGTTCCGCGATCTGAATACAGACAAGAAACTGGACCTCTTCGTGAAATAAAGCGCTAAAACAATTTAAAAACGTCGAAGTGGTTAAATCGGAGGCAAGCTCAATATGTATTGCCTTTGTGGAAAGACAAATAAATAAACAAATATATGCTTTTGAACTTTTACGCCCCTAAATTTTCCCATGGTTACGCGAAAGGGACCAGCATAGTCAGTACCAGTGTGCTGAAAAGGTTTTGCCTCCATAACACGAGGAGAAGGTAAATCAGCCATAATAGGAGTAAAGGATTTAGGATTACTCCTAAAACACTTATTGCATTTATGAATACGTTGGCGTACAATACTGCGAATGAATAAAATCCAGTATCTTTGACGAAGAATGGAAGTGAGTAAATGTGGACCAGCATGTAAATGTTTCTCATGATAATAATCAATTATTAAATTTATCACGTGATCCTTTTTGGGTAAAAGCAAGGGAAATTTATGATCAAAATTCAGGTTAGCATGTGTTAAACGTCCACCAACTCTTAAGAACCCATCATGTAAAAATAGTCGTAGAGTCCGATACCTTTTAGGAAACTTCTTCATTTTCAAACAATCAATTTCTTCCAAAAAATAGATTTGTTGGATAAGTTTGATTATAGTTAATTCGGCTTTGTTGAAATCTGAAAAATATATTTCACTTCTAGAGGGAATAATTTTGCAGAAACGTAAAATAAATACAAATATTCTGCATAGTCTGGCCCTTGAAGATATAGTGGAAGTAAATTCGTATAGATCATTTTTACAGGAGTTTGCTACTAAGCAAGATGAAACTTTTTCTTCTGGAACATTTTGCATGGAATCTAACGTAGACGTATGGGCCAATGACTTCTTTGAGAGTAAAGCCATGAGGGACCTGTGTACCAATTACTATTATTAAGCAATGTATTTGGTAATGAACCACGAGAAACACAATCGGCAATATTTGCCTCGGAAGGAATATGATACCACTTGGCAGAAGGAAGTAAATCATGAACTTTCGTTACTCTATTTGCGACAAAATGTTTCCATCTATGAGCTGGTCCTGTTAACCAATGAAGCACAATCATCGAGTCCGTAAAACCATATATTTCTTCGATACATAAAGAATGATGATTGGAAGATATGACAAAGGATAATAATTTTGCCAATAAGTGCGCCGCACACAACTCTAATCTTGCTAAAGTTTGAACTTTAATTGGAGTAATTTTTGATTTTGAAATAAGAAGGTAATATTTATTATCATGGCAAGGCTTGATATAAATCACAGCCCCATAAGCCTTTTCTGAACTATCCGCAAACCGTAAAGAGAACAACGAATATAATTTTTGGTACCTACAAATCGAGGAATGGAAAGATAATTATTCTGGAAGTTGATTATAAATACTAAGCCATGTTGCAACTAATGAGGAAGGTAATGGCTCATCCCAATCCAATTTTAATAACCATAGTTCTTTCATGATCATTTTGAATTTGATGGTAATAGGCGTAATAAACCTAAGGGATCCCAAATACCAGCAATGGTGGATAATATATGACGTTTTTGTCCAATTTTGATGGAGAAGGTTGATATTAAATTTAAAACAATCTTGAATTGGATCCCATCTCAATCCCAATACTTTAACGGAAGTATCAAATTCAGAGATTGTTTGTGAAAAATTAATTTGTGTTTTATGGTGTGATTCAAATTGTTTATACATTAGACGATCATTCGAAGCCCACTTCGCTAGTTCAAAACACGCGGAACGGAACAAACTCGACAATTGAACGTAAAGTTGTTTTGCGATTTCGACGGTGTCTGCACTAGTAACCACGTCGTCGATATGATCAACTGTCCTGCGCAATTGTAAACAAAAATTGTTTCAATTGCGACAGCAACAGTAAGTTTGTTATAAAATTTATTTAGTCCATAAACAGTACATTACAAAAACACCTTGTTTTATTATTAATGACCCAGATATTATAGTATATAATAGTCGAATAATTCTTGTAAAAGTTAGTAAAATCCTAGACACTGTAAGTGACTCTAGTTTATGAGACAGTAAATGTCATATTGTTAGTGTTGTTCAATAAAGTGGTTATAATTACGGAAGAACTTGTATTTTATTTACACCAAGTCTTCCAGCTAATACCTCTAGGAAACCACCCCCGTTCCGAGGAGACTTATCAAACCAGTACCCCGCTTATCATATATCTGTGGACGAGTTGAGCTTGGGTTGCTAGGATTACCCCTACATAGCTAGAAGGACCCAGAAGCAACCAAGTCAACAACCACGCCGTCACATTTCATGGTAACAGCGGTGAGATTTCCTGAGACAGTGAAGTGCTAAAGGGCCATATTCCACCCCGGACGCACGAAGGACTCAAAAGGATACAGGTGGCAGCCAAACCGACCGGAGCTATTTGAACAATACTACTAGGATTTTACTCCCCAAGTAAGTGATTTTTTTTCTTTTCTCTCTGAAATTCTCCCAGAAGATCCACATTCGCAACACAAATAGATGAGTTTAGATTAGAGGAAGAAGACACAAGAATTGACCCTGTAGCAATAAATTCAGCTATAAATTTAATTCCTGAATTTGATGGGAAACCATCAGAGTTAAATAAGTTTATTTATGCAGTACACTGCAAATGTTGTTGTGTGAATCAAAACACAAAAACGTATTAAAAACCATAAAAAAGCGCGACATCATACACATAAGGGTGTGGTATTGCATAAAGGATGTTGTTTAATACGGCGATCGTTTAAATTATCGCTCCAGGCGTGTAGAGATACATCCATACGGCGTGTAAACAGTTACGTCAAGTGCGTCAAGTCGAATTCTAACCCCACTTTTTGAGGATTTGTTGATGACAGATGCTTAAGTGCGGAATTTGTGAATGTTATTATCAATTAAAATAGAGCGTATTAAATAATAATTTATTTGTATTAAACAATTTGGTTCGGCTTTTAATGAATACATGAGTGTGGAATCTTCGAAGAAATTTATAGAATGTTGTATTGAAATGAAAAAGTGAAATGGTGAGTATCAGTTTTAGAATTTATTAATGAACTGAATTATTCAATATTTTTATTGTAAAATTAATTACAGATGGATGAAATGATTCCATTGAAATTGCTTCTGAGAACTGTAACTTGAAAATTTAATTTCTCTTCAGATGCAAAGGTTCTTAGTTTTGAGGTTAGTTTGAGGTTGAAAATGTAATTCTCAATTTGTACGATGTGTCTTAATCAATTTATCATTATATTTTCAGATATGAGGAAAATAGATCAAACAATCAAATTAAAATGAAAGATTTACAGAAATTCATTAAATACATTAAAGGCAGGAATGTATCACAAGTAGAAAATTTATTCAGAATTTACTGAGTGATCGAAGGCCCTAACTGGAAAATGAGGTTCAACGAATAATTGGTATAATAAATAAATTTTTTTCACTCGAATATAGTGAAATGACAATAGTTTTTCTAGTGTTGTACTATATTTTATTTTATTTCATTTTATGTGTTTTAGAGGTTTTGAATTCAAAAAGTTTAGATGGAAATCTTTTGATAAATACAATATGACATGATTGAAAATCTCACAAATGTATTAAATCTATTATCCGATTATTAATTTCCATCTTAATTTTGTCATCCGTTACAATGATAGCTCGAGATATAATTTCATGTGTAGTGTAAACCATCACCATCCAAAAAAAAATGCATTACTCTTTTAATAATTAACTTTTTTATTGCCAAATTTGTAGTTGTTTTCTTCAATGAAATGAGATAAAAGTTACTTTCGCATTCTTACTAAATACTTACTAATAAATAATTACTAATTACTTAATATATTCTCTATAGAAAGTAAGAATGCGAAAGTAACTTTTATCTCATTTCATTGAAGAAAACAACTACAAATTTGGCAATAAAAAAGTTAATTATTAAAAGAGTAATGCATTTTTTTTGGATGGTGATGGTTTACACTACACATGAAATTATATCTCGAGCTATCATTGTAACGGATGACAAAATTAAGATGGAAATTAATAATCGGATAATAGATTTTGGATGCTACTTTGTATGGCACAGATCTTAACCCCATGCTTTTTCAAATGCATTAAAATATATTGAATAGAAGAACAAGACCTGAAAGCATAGAAGCAGAAATTTTGAAAGGAAAATTCATAAAAGTGAATGAAAAATGATTAGTGTTAATAAAACTGTAATGAAAATAATAAACAGAGGAGCAAAAGGAAATCATTGATTTGTTGTGCTCTCATACGATGGACCTGTTTTCGGCCAAACTACTATTAATTATCATTATATTGAATTTGAAATATTGGGAACAGTAACAAATAATAAAACTTTAACATTGATGAAATTTGTGCACGCTATATAAAAAAAGGCAGATAAACTATTTTAAATACATTTAGATCATTCTTTTCTGGGATTTTTGTTATTAATTATATTTCATGATAAATTTGTTCAATTTTTAGTTACATATAATTAATATTATCACTAAATTAATTTCAAAAATAATTCATCAAAATTATTGTAACATAAAAAGTAACAATATAGTAATTTTTGTAAAATTCTGATTTTGATTTGGAATATAATAATACATATAACCTAATTATTTTATAATGTCTATTTATTTCAATAAAATATAGTCATTGTGGTACTACAAAGCGTAGATTGTAATTATTAATATTAAACACTCTTCAAATAAGCATATGGTTAACACCCCACGACGTCGCGTTCTCATGATAACACACCCGTCGGGGCGGTTTCATAGTATCACACCCGATCGGTGTGTTAGTCAAAAACACACCAAAAAGTAGATCAAAAGTGACTACATACAAATATCACCCCTTTTCGTGTTATTGTACGCGACATACGTTTGCAGTGTAGATACGTTAAGAAAAGGTTCAAATTCTGCAACAGCTTCACAACTTTTAAAAATTGCCTTAACTAAATTAGAGGGGTCCGCTTTTAATTATATTAGAAATACAGAAAATTTGTTATGGGACGAAGTTAAAGACTTATTAATTTCAAAATTTGGGGAACGTCGTTCTATACCGGAATTACAATTAGAACTTGCCAATATAAGACAATTGCCAGGCGAATCAGTTAGAAAATATTCAGAGAAAATCGAAAAAATCCTTGGGTTAATGTGTGACCAATCAAAAACAGATGATAAGGCATCATTGCGCTCATTACAATCCGCTCACAATCAGCTAGCTTTGACGGTATTCATTAATGGCCTTAGGCCAGAGCTTAGAATATTAATTAAAGCGGCTAGACATGCTGATCTAGAGGATGCTGTACTGATGGCTATTCAAGAGGAACAAAACCTAGGTAGGAGTGGACATCACTACGGTGGAAATACAAAATCACTGACAACTAATTCTACAGCGAAAGAGACCGGAGCACCATTCTGCAAAAGATGCAAGATTCCGGGACATCAATACTCAAATTGTAGACGGAGGACTATATTTAAGGTCGACCATAAGTCTCGTCAAACAATGGAGAACGTCGGCGAACCACCTCGACGCAGTGAGTCTGTACCACGACCTCCTACCCCTCAGCCAAGACGCTCCGAAGATCACAGACGGTCCGGTCAGAATAAAAGCCAAAAAAACTGAATGATGCCGAGTGTTCGAGCGATCACTCCTGCACTCGGGTATATAGAAGTTTTGGATTGTCAAGCAAAAGGATTAATGAGAGTAATAAGGTCATATTAAACTTAAATGGTACACAGTGTGTTTTTATTGTAGATTCAGCGAGCGATATTTCTTTAATAAAATATAATTTTTGCTCACCTGATTATATTAACACAAATGATATGCCAAGATTGCGCGGAATTTCAGGAGAATACGTGCACACATTGGGTTCGATACCGTTAAATTTAAAATTTGACGATATCATTCTCGAGCACAAGTTCACTGTTATTTCCGGTGACACTAGCATTGAAACTGATGGTATAATCGGGTTAGATTTTCTTTTAAAATTTAATGGCATTATAGATTTTCACACAACACACTATCTATCAATGTCAATAATCAACTGATTCGTATTAATTTTTGTTCAAACAATAACCAAGAGACGCGAAATGCTGAATCCGCAAAAACAACACATCGCAAGGTTGACGGTCAAGAGCACGCAGCAATGGTGTGCGGTGACAAACACACTGCGCTATCAAATTTCAAACAGAATCGGAATAGGAAGAGAAACCAGCGAATTATTGATAGAGAGTTAGATCCAAATATTAATGAACATAACAGGACACCAGACCAGACTACAAAGGAATTGATGGAATTAAATCACAATTCTCCAAGTGATATTTCAAGAAGCCTCAATGGTACAATGGATGAAAATCACAAATCAAATTCTGTTCGTGCGTTAAAGGTTAAACTATCAGATTTTGGGCCCTGCGATAACGCAACTGATAGAGACACGGATATGAATAGAGACTTAGATTCTCACAATGATAAAATGGGTAAAAATCCCACACATAATATTAAAACTTCTGAAGAAGAAAATAATGGTCTTATAGATGTTCCTGTTAATCATTTGATTCCAGCTAGGACTGAAAAGACAGTTTCATTTACTACAGATAAGGCAGAGGATCTCTTCTGTAAGGCTGCTGAAATCCTAGAAGGAGTCTATATAGCTAATTGTTTAGTTAAACCCATTAACGGTAAAATATTAATTAAAGTTTTGAATACAAATAATTATGACGGTAATGTTAATAATAATCTAATCTCTCCCAATTTGAATCCTATTCCCGAATATAATATTTTGAATATAAATTCTAATAATATAAAGTGTAATTTTGATCGAATTAAAAGAGTAAAAGAAAGTATAAAAACAAGTCATATGGAAAATGATGAAAGAAATTCTATTTTAAAAATTTGTGAGGACTTTTATGATTTATTCTATCTTGAGGGAGACAAATTATCTTTTACAGAGTCCACAAAACATTCGATCATAACTACAAGTAATAAACCTATTTTTATAAAGCAACTAGCAAACCCGACGAACTCCGTTTCGCCACCAGATGAATTCGTGAGAAAGATGAAGAAATTTTTTGTTTGTTTTATATTTGAAAAAATGTGATTTTATCATACAACAGTAATGAATTTATTTCGATTACAAACATTAAGTGTTTTTTAGTTGAACTTCTCTAAGTAAATGAAAGTGAATCCGAAAATCATCCGTTTCATTGAAGTGCTCTTTGGTAAACCACATTTTTTGTTTTTTGGTCTGACGTTAACACAAACAAAGCGGATGGTTTTCCAACTCGTGAACAGGCAACGTATAACTGCCCATGTGAAAAACAATGATTTTCTAAATAATCTATTTGAAATTTATCCCGCAAACACTAAGCGATTGGCCTTGCGACTTGTTATTGCAAACGCGAGGCGAACTAACGGAAGACCAGTCGGAATCATTGGTATGTCACCAAATCGCCAGCAATTTCTGATTGAATGGTGAAATTCAATGCGTGTACATCATTATTCTTTGCGGCAAGAATTGCTCGTTGACTTAACCAAGCATAACTCTGGTAATTCTTACTAATGTCATTACTCGAATTTTTAATTATGGTGCGTGAAGTTCCAGCAGCTTGCATTAAGGCACGATGCCATGCACAACTAATTTTCTTAGCTATAAACCTTACGAAGCCCGAGACCTTTCCAACGAATGTAAAATTGTCGAAATCGGTTTGTGCGTTCTGGAGTTATATCGTCAGGAAGGAAAACCCGACTTATTTTTATATATATATGTAGATTATCTATTTCAAATTATTTAAAACAATTGTTGATTATTTTCATTACTCGAATTTTTAATTACAGTGCGTGAAGTTCCAGCAATTTGCATTAGGGCACGATGCCATGCACCACTAATTTTCTTAGCTATAAACCTTGCGGAGCCCGAGACCTTTCCAACGAATGCAAAATTGTCGAAATCGGTTCGCACGTTCTGGAGTGATTTCGTCAGGAAAACACGACTTATTTTATATATATAGAAAATAATCTATTTTAAATTATTTAAAACATTTATTGATTATTTTTATTACCCAAATTTTAATTACGGTGCGTGAAGTTCCAGCAATTTGCATTAGGGCACGATGCCGTGCACCACTAATTTTTTTAGCTATAAACCTTGCGGAGCCCGAGACCTTTTCAACGAATGCAAAATTGTCGAAATCGGTTCGTACGTTCTGGAGTTATTTTGTCAGGAAGGAAAACACGACTTATTTTTATATATATAGAAGATATAGACTCCCTCAGGCACAGCATGCTGAAATTAAGAAACAAATAGAAGAGATGCTGAGAAATGATATAATAGAAACTTCAGATAGCCCATGGAATTTCCCTCTACTAGTAGTTCCAAAAAAACAGGATATAGACGGCAATAGGAGGTGGCGCGTCTGTGTGGACTTTAGGAAACTAAACGAAATTACGGTCAGCGACACTTACCCGTTGCCTAATATAGCTGAGATTTTAAACCACTTAGGCCAATCGAGGTTTTTCACAACCCTTGACCTAGCAAGCGGTTTTCACCAAGTGGAACTGAATAAAGAAGACCAAGCTAAGACAGCGTTTTCAGCTATCGGAAGGAAGTTTCAATACAAGAGAATGCCTTTTGGACTTAAGAATGCACCAAGCACCCTGCAAAGGTTAACGAACATGGTATTGGCAGGAGTCAAAGGTTTTAAAGGATTAGTGTATATGGACGACATTATCGTTTACGGTAAGACACTCCAGGAGCACAATTCTAGGTTACGAGATGTATTCGAGCAGCTACGTAACCACAACCTGAAACTCCAGCCAATAAAATGTGAGTTCCTAAGGCGGGAGCTGACCTATTTGGGGCATGTGATTTCAGAAAAAGGGGTTACTCCAGATCCTGATAAAGTGGAAGCAGTAAAAAACTTTAGAGCACCAATAAATCCTAAAGAAGTTAAAATGTTCTTAGGTTTGGTAGGCTACTATAGGAAATTTATTAAGGAGTTTGCAAGGATTGCTAATCCACTAACATTACTGCTGAGGAAGGATAAGGCATGGAATTGGAGTGAAAAGGAAGATAGAGCATTCAATCTTTTAAAAGAAGCTATAATAAAGGCGCCAATATTGCAATACCCGGATTTTGATAAACCGTTTATCTTGACGACGGATGTCAGCGGTGAAGCCATAGGAGCGGTTCTGGCTCAAGACGGTCTAGCAGGAGAAATGCCAGTGGCTTTTGCTTCTAGAAAGCTTAACAAGGCGGAACTGAACTATGCCATAATAGATAAGGAGTTATTAGCTATCATATGGAGTGTTAGACAGTTTCAGCCTTATTTATATGGACAGAAGTTTATAATTTATACTGACCACCAGCCACTGACATATCTGTATAACTGTAAGGATC
The DNA here is from genome assembly GCF_003426905.1 of Ctenocephalides felis. NCBI lineage: Eukaryota > Metazoa > Arthropoda > Insecta > Siphonaptera > Pulicidae > Ctenocephalides > Ctenocephalides felis. Next base: position 31,026 of record NW_020537763.1, read on the forward strand.
CCACGGCCAGACACATACGTTGGAAGCTCGCTATGGATGAGTACGAGTTCGACGTCAAGTACAAACCCGGAAAAGCGAACGTCATCGCAGATTGTTTATCGAGGTACAACACTAAATACGGAGATTGCAATATCGAAGAAAAGATTGTATTATTATTGAGAAATGCATATGACAAATTCGTCGATATCAAAAACAATGGATCAATTATCAACAACAACGTTACAACCTCCGACGATAACATCAACCTATCTTCCAAGGGCACTCCAAGAGTCATTTTTACTCCAAAAAGAAGAAATGACTTTACCGAAAACGCCGAAGTACACTCAGCAGTACACACTACAGAAAATGGTTGTCATTATATCTATCTTATAACAAATAAACAAAATAAGCCAGTAAAACTAAAGGATTTTTTCAGCTGCATTGAAACATTACTAAATTACGCTGAACAGAAGGATATCAAGAAATTTAATATTTCTAATCCAACAAAATTAGAAGATTACAAGGCATTAAAAGCCGAAGAAATATTATTAATATTTCGATTTATATTTAAAGATAAAAATGTCAAAATTAAAATGTATAATAATTTTATTAAAGTAAATTTATCAAAGGATGAAATTAACAGGATTTTAGAGAAATATCACAACAATCACATTATAGGAGGACATCTAGGAATAGTTAAAACATACAACAAAATAAGAGAAGCATATCTATGGCCAAACATGAAAAAAGATGTGGAAAATTTTATTAACAAGTGTGAGGTATGCCAAGTTAGTAAATCATCGAGATATACGAGAGAGCCACTCCTAGTGACTACTACTTCGGTGTACCCATTCGAACGCATCTGTCTGGACATTTGTGGGCCATACCCAGTCTCCAATGATGGAAACAAATATATTGTTCTGTAATCATACGTGCTTTTAATAAAAATATGAATTCATTGTTCAATGTTGATCAAAGTACAAGATCTTTACATGAACGCGGAAGACGCCATTCCTAGAATTGTCACGTACAATGTATAATATATAGAGTCAGAATAATTTGTATTAACCAGTGATGCCTTAGGCAGAAGTCTAGCGAGTGATGTCTTAGACAAGAGTTTAGCAGTGATGCCTTAGGCAGAAGTCTAGCGAGTGATGTCTTAGCCAAAAGTCTAGCCATAATGTCTGAGAGTAGTCTTAAATAATCTAAGTGGAGATTATGTCTGTGAAGTAAAGCAATAAATACAGTGTAAAACATTATAAGTGGATTTTTATTGGAACCAGAAGTTTGTCTCTTCCAGCGAATACCTTATTGAAAGGACCCATTAATCTGAAGAGAACTCGCATCAAACCAGTCGGTCAAATATTATTCCTACTGCTCGACCCAAGGCACCAGGAAGGGTTGGACGGACATTATTACCATATCGCATAAAGAAGCTACTACAGTAACCAATATCCCGGACTGTGGATCTTACAACAAAAGGACCTCCAACCCATACCCGAACCATACTATCAACACCCCATTATTTCATTTCATGGTGTCAAGCGGTGGATTTCCTTGTAGTGAAGTGTTAGTTTTGTGAATTGTGCTTGGTGAAGTCTGGATCAAGTTTTCTTTGCACCCAGAGGCGGCAGGGTCATTAAAGTAAGCAGAGTATCCAGCAAGCAGCAAGACCAGGACTAGCACGAGGAACTAAAGGCACCAAAGGTGGCAGCATTACCGAGATAAACTACGCAGGCAGAACTACGCAGGCAGATCAACGCAGACTTCCTGACTAAGGCTCACTCCCCAAGTAAGAAAAACCAATCCTTCAACATATCCAGACCAGAACATCATAGTCGTCAAATTTTTTTTAAAATTTTATTTGTCAATTAGAATATAAATAATAATATTTTGTCAATTTGATTTTTTTTTTAAGTATTAGGATTTTTGTTGTACTTGGGTAACATTTTTGTAACAACGGGCAGTTCGATTATTGTTCACACCACTATTATTTTGTTGACTTCACGTAACCATCAAGGTTAAGTTCAAGCTAATATTGTTAACTAAGCATTTTTTTTTAACAAAAACAATTACGAGCATTGCCAGGTCCGAATTTCATAACAGAAATATTTCAATGTAAAATAATTGTAAAGATTAGTAACAAAGTCATCAAGTAATAATTTGAAAGACGCAGAAAGTAATATTGAAAAGTTAGTGACTCTAGTTAATGACTTTGAGTATCCTATCAAGAGTAAATTTACATCTGTTGATCTTTTTATAACGTCGCGATTTTTAATGTGGCTTTAAATGCCAGTATAAAGGCGAAATGCCTAAAGGATTTAGTGTAGCCATTGTGCCACTTTTCAGGCGATAGTGCCAATCCTTCATTTCAGATAGCCTAATATTAAATTGTTCAAAAGAAACAATAGGTATCTGACAAATAAATAATTAATCAGGGTAGGAAAAACCCGAATGGAGACTCGCAAGGTTAGTGAAAACCGCGAGATCTTAAATATATTTGACGTAATTTTGATGACTTATAAGGAGACTCATGAATCCGCGGGAACGAGTCAATAAAATCTTTCAAATAAATTTATTTCGTTATTTTCATTTTAGGACCAAACACGCTCGTTGATTTTATCGATATTATTAAATATTGCATGAGAATAAATTCCAACTATTAATGTTGAGTATAGAAACAATTTTAAAATGTTACATAAGAATGAAATTTTAATCTTGAATATTACATTAAATAAACTTTGAAGTTTGGTGTGAAAATAATTGAACTTGAAAACGCAAATTTCAATAATAATTAAATTTAATCAACTGCCCATACCACAAAATGTTACAGAAATGAAGGGGATAAATTTAAATTAATGTCAATAATAGCAATGTAACTATCCCCAAAGAACAGAATTATAAATTGAAAAAAAAAAATAGGAAAATAGAAAAAGTCCATGTTTGAATTATTGATACTAAATGATTTCATTTTAAATTCAATTCAATTTGTTGGTGCTATATTGAACGAAAAATATTTCCTAAATTTTCTCTACAAATATAATAAATTTTATTTTGAAAATTAGTAAAGCGATTGAGTAAATTTGTTTTCTATTATTTGCGTAAATTGAAAATAATAATATTTTTCCTAATTGAAATTTTTATTGTCCACACTAATTTCGATTATTTGCGTTAATAGCATAACAAGCTCTATCATATTTCTATTTTGAAATTTGAGTAAAGAAATATCACGTAACATTCGGATTCAAACCTTGACAAGGCACGCAATACAAATTTGCTTATGATGTCTTAACTTTGTTAATTTTATGAATCTTGATGTATTTTACAAAATTTTATTTTATTATTATTTAATTTTTTAAGTATTAATTGGCGATATATTTTATTCAATTAAAATTTCATTAATTTAATATTTTAATTTTGATTTTGAATAATTTTATCGTAATCTATTTATTTCATTTGACATATTAATGTTTTTATAGTTGCATTTTTATTTTTTTTGATAATAACTAATTATGAAGTTCGATTGTTCAAAGCTTTAATTATTTCTTCACTTATAACAAAAGTAATTTTGATGAGTAGTATCAATAATTCAAATGGAAACAAAATATAGAAAAAATATATATAATAATATATTTGTATCAAATATTCAGAAATTGAAAGGCCACTCAATTTTTTATTAATATTGACATTCTAAACATGATAATTTCAATTTAATATTTTTATATTGTATATTTAGAATGTTCAAAATAAAAATTTTGAAAATAAAAGTTAAAATCAAGAGGGCCTACAGAAATGTATTAATGTAGAAGTATGGGACAACACAAAATTATTAGATTACAAGACAAATTATCACTATCTTCCATTTCTATCTATATGTAATGTATAAGAATGGCAACATGTGTGCAAGCTATTTTTTTAAAAATCTTCGAAGATTGATACAAGATTCTCATACAGCTTCAGTTAGAAATAATCGCGCGCGCATTTTTAAACATCCTATTAAAAATATTGAACTGAATCTGACAGAGTATTTTGATCATATTTTAAATTCGAATCAAATAGATAAATTATCATACAAAATTAAAGAATTTATTATATTAAATTTGTGAAAAGAAAGAGAGATCTTGCACCTTGTTAATATTCTCATGCAAATAGAAAAATTGTTTTTATTATTTTATCGAAACTAATTAATGATAGTGATAATGGATCAAATAATTAATTTTATCACAGAAATTTTTAGAAGTTTTATTGATGTATATAAATCAAATAGGTCACAACTTCGCTTTTGTCTACTAATCATTTTAAAGCAGTCACACAAGTTATGCAACTATGCGGATTCATATGGTATTAGATTGCATACTATATCCAATAAGAATAATGTAACTAATTATTGTTCGTAATATTTTGCTGTATTATCAAAATCCTACTTTTGAAATTAAACAAACTGCTGAAGCTAAATCAAAATAATTTTAATGAATCAATAAAAATCACAATATGCAGCAAAATGTTACAACAATATTAGATTTTTTTTTTTAAAAAAGAAAAAGAGTTGATGTTAATTTTTTTATTCATATTATCATCAGAATTGTTATCTAATTACTATATTGCAGACATACTACAAAATTTTATACTTTTACTTTTTCATATTTTGCAAATTTTCAAATTTTTCTCTCTTTTGCTATAATCAATTGTACCATAGATTACTATTTTTCATTTATCGAGGACGATAAATTGTTTTAGAGGGGAGGAATCCCAAATAAATTGTAATTTCTTTGTTTTTTTTTCTTTTCAATTGTTAGAGGACTAACAATATTCTTTAGGGGTGGCGTGTTCTGTAATCATACGTGCTTTTAATAAAAATATGAATTCATTGTTCAATGTTGATCAAAGTACAAGATCTTTACATGAACGCGGAAGACGCCATTCCTAGAATTGTCACGTACAATGTATAATATATAGAGTCAGAATAATTTGTATTAACCAGTGATGCCTTAGGCAGAAGTCTAGCGAGTGATGTCTTAGACAAGAGTTTAGCAGTGATGCCTTAGGCAGAAGTCTAGCGAGTGATGTCTTAGCCAAAAGTCTAGCCATAATGTCTGAGAGTAGTCTTAAATAATCTAAGTGGAGATTTTGTCTGTGAAGTAAAGCAATAAATACAGTGTAAAACATTATAAGTGGATTTTTATTGGAACCAGAAGTTTGTCTCTTCCAGCGAATACCTTATTGAAAGGACCCATTAATCTGAAGAGAACTCGCATCAAACCAGTCGGTCAAATATTATTCCTACTGCTCGACCCAAGGCATCAGGAAGGGTTGGACGGACATTATTACCATATCGCATAAAGAAGCTACTACAGTAACCAATATCCCGGACTGTGGATCTTACAACAAAAGGACCTCCAACCCATACCCGAACCATACTATCAACACCCCATTATTTCATTTCAATATGCTCACGTTTATAGACGATCTATCAAAGTTCGCTGGCGCTATTCCTATTCCCAACCAGGAGGCGAAAACGGTCGCTAAGGCGTTCGTAGACGAAGTAATTTTAAGATTTGGAATTCCGGAAGCTGTGCTGACTGATCAAGGAACCAATTTTATGAGCACTTTATTTAAAGATACATGTAAATTATTGAAAATAGACAAGATTAATATATCCATGTATCATCCGGAATCTAACGCCTCATTGGAAAAATGCCATCATATGTTTTTGAACTTCATCCGGTCATACATTGGCAAGGATGAAACCACATGGGACCAATGGGTTAAATACGCGGTATTTGTACATAACACCTCTCCGCATTGTTCAACTAAATTTTCTCCTTTTGAACTCGTGTATGGGCGTAAGGTGGACTTACCTTCATTTGTAAACAAAGAACCAAAGCTTCAAAACACTTATGAAAATTTTTTACAGGAATTTAAAAACAGGCTTCAACAGATCAATTCGATTGCTCGCGAAAATTTAATTAAATCTAAAGAAAAGAATAAAGAAAATTTTGATAAATTTGTTAATGAAGCAAATTTTTCTGTTGGAGATTTGGTTCTTATGAAGGATAGAACACCTTACAAAGGCAAGTGCAAAAAGCTTATGCCCATTTATAAGGGACCTTTTAAGGTAATAGAACAAGAGGGTGTAAATTCAATGATAGACGTAAAGGGTAAAATAATAACTATTCATAATAATAATTTGAAAAAATTCAATATTTAAATTTCAATAGAATTTGCAAATACAAAACCCATTTCCCAACAGGATGAATTCGAAAATTCTGGCAATATCTCTGGCAATTCTCACGGCATTCGTGGTTCCGGGCGAAACGGCTCTCCCCTTCAATATAACATACATTGATAGCCCCGGAATATATTACAAGAGACTAGGTGACGTTGAGTTGTGCGGAGATTATTTTGAATTAATAATTTCACATAATTTATTTGATTATAAGTTGAATCTAAAGAGAATTTTAACAACTTATGATATTTTTAGTAATAGATGCAACACATCACTATATGAAGAAATCTGCAAGCCTTTCCTAGACTCATCTAATAATGTACTTAGAAGTATAAATTCACAAAATGAAATAATTATTGATTTAATAGAAGAAAGCGACAGCACAAGAAGCAAGCGCGCACTTTTAAACATTATTGGATCAGTCTTTAAACAACTTTTTGGTACTTTGACAGAGTCCGACGCTATGTATTATGATCAACAGATTTCAATTTTACAAGAAAATCAAAATCATTTAATTAATTTAAATAAGCAACAAGTAGCAATTTACAAGTCGGAATTTAAAGCCTTAGATAATTTGACAAAACAATTGAATAAAATTACTGAAAGTATCGAAATCACTTTTGATAAAATTTTTGAAACTATTAACAAAACAGGAAAGGAGTTGCAGATTGCTAACATAGTGAAATAGAGAAAATGTTTATAATTTTCAATTATCATATAGAAAATTTTATAATTTATCAGAATAAATTAACGGAAATTATCGTTTCAGCCTTGCATGGGAAGATGCACCCATACGTCATGTCGTTACGACAATTAAAGAGTCAGATCTTTAAAATCACGCCAAATTTAGAAAATTCATTAAGATTTCCTTCTAGTATTTTAAATAAGAATTTCCTCCAAATTTATAATATTGCAAAGATTAATATTTATATTTTTAATAATAAATTAAATTTCAAGATAAAATTACCACTTGTTTCGGAAAATGGGTTTGATCTATATCAGGCAACCGCAATTCCAAAACACGTTGGATCAAATAATTATTTATTTATCGAACAGAAGTCGTCGCGGATAATGATCAATAAAGATTTGACTCAATATGTAACGCTGAACGATAATGAAGTTAATCAGCTCATCATTGTTGATAATAATAAGTTCATTTGGGAAATCAACAAACCCATATACAATTTAAGAGATGGAAAAAATTGTGAAAGCGAAATGTTTCTTTCAAAGGGGCAAATCCCAGATTCTTGCAATACAAAATTTTTAAAACTTAATCATACTTTATTTTTCAACTTACACTCTGAAAATACGTGGGGATTTGTCAGTCCTGGAAGAGAAATCATTAGTATTTCTTGTAGAAATACGAGAAATATTTCTGAGATATCAGGAACAGGACTGATAAGCCTTGCGGATGGATGTAAGTTAGTTAACCATGAAATTACGCTTCGAGCGAAATCTAGATTTCAAAATATAGTTACACATAATTTTATGAATAAAATAAATGTATCTGGGATTGAACTGAAAATTGGAAACATTTCACTTGACACAGTTCCAAAGTATTACGGATTTTCGAATAGTATCAATAATGATGAGCTGTTAAAGCAGTTTGCAGGAAATATAGAACAATTTAAAAGAGAACAAGAAGCAGCAATACCACACACTAGTAGCACCTCTAAATATGTATACATTTTAATTATAATATCAATTGTTGTAGTGGTATTGCTAGTAGCTTGCATAATAACAAAGCGCACAACTCAACAGAAAAGTAACACCGAGGCTAGAGAAATGCAGAATTTGACACCTAATGAAATCTGATATATTATAATGTATAGAATTTGTGTTATGAAATTTTAATTACTACATAATCATCAGAATATGTATATATAATATTATTATACTAAAACCAATATTATTAACATTTTTAATAACTTATATTTATTCAGAAGGGCATTAGTAATAAACCAAGGTGGCACTTAAATTGATTTTATCGAGGACGACAAAATTTTTCAAACGGAGGAACAGACCATAATAATAATAAAATTTTTTTTTAATGTCTGCCATGGGACTGTCAGACTTTTTAGGGGAAGCATCAACTGTCCTGCGCAATTGTAAACAAAAATTGTTTCAATTGCGACAGCAACAGTAAGTTTGTTATAAAATTTATTTAGTCCATAAACAGTACATTACAAAAACACCTTGTTTTATTATTAATGACCCAGATATTATAGTATATAATAGTCGAATAATTCTTGTAAAAGTTAGTAAAATCCTAGACACTGTAAGTGACTCTAGTTTATGAGACAGTAAATGTCATATTGTTAGTGTTGTTCAATAAAGTGGTTATAATTACGGAAGAACTTGTATTTTATTTACACCAAGTCTTCCAGCTAATACCTCTAGGAAACCACCCCCGTTCCGAGGAGACTTATCAAACCAGTACCCCGCTTATCATATATCTGTGGACGAGTTGAGCTTGGGTTGCTAGGATTACCCCTACATAGCTAGAAGGACCCAGAAGCAACCAAGTCAACAACCACGCCGTCACATTTCAATGAATATCATTTTGAATTATATTAGTGGCTAAGGGGTAATTTTTGCTCTCATCTTTAGCTAGTTGTTTAATAGTGCGTAACGCATGAAAAGGAGATGACGTAATACCAAACGTGACAGTGTTTAATTCATACATGCCGAGGGGATCTTCCGGAGAAAATCTCTGAAGTATCCTTTGAAATCGTCTATCTTGATCACGAATTAATATATTTCTGTACATCTGTTTAATATCGGCCTTTAACGCAATTTCGCCAAAACGAAAGTTAAGAAGAATTGTGATAATGTTAGACTGTAGCTTTGGCCCGGAAAATAGGTTGGCAATCAGGGAAGGAAATTCAGCATTCTTTGCTGATGCATCAAATACAATTCGTAACGGTGTGGATGAGCTGTCTTTAATCACGGCAAAATGTGGAATATAATACCCTTCATTCACTGCAAACGTATGTCGCGTACAATAACACGAAAAGGGGTGATATTTGTATGTAGTCACTTTTGACCTACTTTTTGGCGTGTTTTTGACTAACACACCGGTCGGGTATTACCATGAAACCGCCCCGACGGGTGTGATATCATGAGAACGCGACGTCATGGGGTGTTAACCATATGCTTATTTGAAGAATGTTTAATATTAATAATTACAATCTACGCTTTGTAGTACCACAAAGACTATATTTTATTGAAATAAATAGACATTATGAAATAATAAGGTTATATGTATTAATATATTCCAATTCAAAATCACAATTTTACAAAAATTACAATTTTATTACTATTTATATTACAATAATTCTGATAAATTATTTTTGAAATTAAGTTAATGATAATTGAACAAATTTAACATGAAATATAATTAATAACAAAAATCACAGAAAAGAATTATCTAAATGTATTTAAAATAGTTTATCTGCCTTTTTTTGTACAGTGTGCACAAATTTCATCAATGTTAAAGTTTTATTATTTGTTATTGTTCCCAATATTTCAAATTCAATATAATGATAATTAATAGTAGTTTGGTCGAAAACAAGTCCATCGTATGAGAACACAACAAATCAATGATTTCCTTTTGCTCCTCTGTTTATTATTTTCATTACAGTTTTATTAACACGAATCATTTTTTATTCACTTTTATGAATTTTTCTTTCAAAATTTCTGCTTCTATGCTTTCAGGTCTTGTGCTTCTATTCAATATATTTTATTGCATTTGAAAAAGCATGGGGTTACGATCTGTGCCATACAAAGTAGCATCCAAAATCTATTATCCGATTATCAATTTCCATCTTAATTTTGTCATCCGTTACAATAATAGCTCTAGATATAATTTCATATGTAGTGTAAACCATAACCATCCAAAAAAATGCATTACTCAAAATTGCATATGCATTACTCTTTTAATAATTAACTTTTTTATTGTCAAATTTGCAGTTGTTTTCTTCAATGAAATGAAATAGAAGTTATTTTCGCATTCTTACTTTCTATAGAGAATACATTCGCGAGATTTTCAATCATGTCAAATTGTATTTATCAAAAGATTTTCATCTAATCTTTTTGAATTCAAAACCTCTAAAACACCTAAAATGAAATAAAATAAAATATAGTACAACACTAGAAAAACTATTGCCATTTCTCTATATTCGAGTGAAGAAATTTTATTTATTATACCAATTATTCGTTGAACCTCATTTTCCATCTAGGGCCTTCGATCACTCAGTAAATTCTGAATAAATTTTCTACTTGTGATACATTCCTGCCTTTAATGAATTTAATGAATTTCTGTAAATCTTCCATTTTAATTTGATTGTTTGATCTATTTTTTTCATATCTGAAAATATAATGATAAATTAAGACATATGGTACAAATTGAGAATTACATTTTCAACCTCAAACTAACCTCAAACTAAGAACCTTTGCATCTGAAGAGAAATTAAATTTTCAAGTTACAGTTCTCAGAAGCAATTTCAATGGAATCATTTCTTCTAGCTGTAATTTATTTTACAATAAAAATATTGAATAATTCAGTTCATGTATAAATTCTAAAACTGATACTTACCCCTTCACTTTTTTATTTCATACAACATTCTATAAATTTCTTCGAAGATTCCACACTCATGTATTCATTAAAAACCGAACCAAATTGTTTATTACAAATAAAATATTATTTAATACGCTCTATTTTAATTGATAATAACATTCACAAATTCCGCACTTAAGCATCTGTCACCAACAAATCCTCAAAAAGTGGGGTTAGAACTCGACTGTTGACGCACTGGACGTAACTGTTTACACGCCGTATGGATGTATCTCTACACGCCTGGAGCGATAACTTAAACGATCGCCGTATTAAACAACATCCTTTATGCAATACCACTCCCTTATGTGTATGATGTCGCGCTTTTTTGTGGTTTTTAATACGTTTTTGTGTTTTGATTCACACAACAACATTTGCAGTGTGGCTGCGGAATCATTTACATGGCCTAAAAATGACATGTGTTTTAGTTGTAAATAATCTTGAATTACTTCTGAATATTGTTTATGGAATTCAAAAGATTTCCGAAATTTTTGTTCTAAAATACAATAACGCTTATGCGCGAGTTCATATGATTTCTGAAAATTTACATTAACGTTGTCACGAAATGGTAATGCGACCACGTAACGTCCATCGAAATTTCGTACTGTGGTGGACGTATAGAACTGTTCGCAATAACCGTTTTCCGACACAATCATGTCAGGTACATCTTCTAACTCAAAATGTTTTCATTTGTTTAGATAAGGAATCATGTTCAATCGTGCATAGATTTGTCGAACTTGAATCAGGCGATGCAACGTTTGGAAGAGATCCCATTATTACATAACCCAATTTTGTATCCAATGCGATAGGTGAATCGACGGTTTTTATGTGATTTGACATAATAATAGCATTAAATACATCACAACCCAAGATTCCATTAACAGTTTGAGGAATGAAAAATTTATTATCCGCCAGTTGTAAAGATAAAAATTTATTAATGGAATCGAATGGAATTTTAATGGTCGGTTGTGGTTTGACAATTTCATGTATTACATAGGCACATACAGACATTTGAAAGGAACAATCATTCGACATAATAATAAAATTTGCCATGCCCGTAATTTTTTGCGAAGAGTTACCTATAATAGAAATGACTTGAGCCTCGATCGGTGTTATCTCTAGTTGAGCGGATTTACAGAATGACTCAGTCACATAGTTGCGATCGCTTGCTGTATCAATAATGACACGTAACGGACTAGTTTTAATACCTGTTGCCAAAACATAAACAGTTGCGGTCGGCATAAGATTTATATGATGTGATAAATCTAATTCATTTACAACGCATAAAGTATTACTTGGATTGGAATCGGAAATTTTTGCTTAGAATTTTTGGAATGAATATCTGTTGGAACTTGTTTTGTATTGTCAACACAATTATTTGAATGTAACAAAGTATGATGTTTGGTATTACAATACAGACATGTTTTCTTAGAATGACACGGACTGTTACGTTTATGACCCAGGCAATTCGAACAAAGATTCAATCTCCTAATTGCTGACCATCTGTCATTAATATTTAATTCTAGAAATTGTGAGCATTTAAAAATATTATGACTTTCGTTGCATAAGTAACATTGAAGCGATTTGACACTGCTGGTTATCAACAAATGAGAAATGTGGGTTTTCGAAACCTTCTCGCGCAGATCATAAATATAACTTTGACCTTTTTGCACTTTATTTATGAATTGTAATAATTCTTTATAGGAAGGATATTCGCCCTGAAAATAATTTTCAAATTTTTCCTGTAAGTTGGTATCTAATTTGGATAGAGCGATCGATGTTAGTAAAAAATCATACAGGTCTGGAATATTTAATTGATTTAATGCTTGTACTGCAGTGTCAAATTTCTCGATAAAGTTATGCAACTGTGATGAGTTTACAGTTTTAAAAGACATTAACTGTTTGAAATAGTGAATGCCCAGATAACGTTTATTTTCGTATTTGTTTATCAATGTTTCCCATAAAATTAAATAATTATTGGCGGTAGGTAAGATAGTATTGAAAATTTTCATACTGGGCCTTCTAAGGCGCCCATTAAATAATGAAATTTGGATATAATGTCAATCTCGGGATTCTCATATATAAGGGTTTTGAATGTTTCGAAAAATAGCGGCCATTTTTTGAAATCACCCGCAAATTTGGGTATTTCAATTGTTGGTAGACGGGATTTGGAGATAAATTTATATGGGGAATCTTCACTTTTTGTCAAAGAGGAAGTATTGTTTACATCAAAAATAGTTTTTTCAATGTATTTTATCTCCGCGTATAATTGTTCCACGGATAGAAGGGCAGCATAATCCGGTACGAAACTGGGATTTTCCAACGAGTTTAATTTATTAATATCGTCGGTAAGTTTTATAAATTGTTCTCGAACGTTATCTAACATTATCAGGTTTGTACAGAATTGTTTCTTGCTTGACGCATCTTCCACATCTCTGCTCAAGTCATACGTCTTCTGTATAATGGAAAAACATTTCTCGTTTGGAAATTAATCGTGCGACTTCAGCACTGGCAGATGCACTCTTGGGCGGCATTTTTAGGATTATAAGAAACTTGGAAATATAATCTTACCTCGATATCCGTTAAATGCAATTATATCATGCAAACTCTCAATCTTAATTGAGATCCGGCTCGGAAGGCCAAAATGTGGTGTGGCCTTGATTCGATCAGTAGACCACACGGAGGGCTGGTATTCGTGGACTGTATATGGAAACTAAAAACGTTCTTCTTCTATGATAATATAATCTAAAAATGACCTCACTTTGGTCAATAAAAGGAAACTCAACAAAACTTCTAAACTCGACTGACTCGGAAGGAAACTCGAAACTGAACCAAAGAAAGAAAGCAAGCTGTAAGCGTACTGATAACGCACTGGAATCGAATTGAATACGGAACTAGATAGAACCCGAACTAAAAATGCACTGGAAGCGAAGTGAACTAGGAATCAACTCGAAAAGAATAGACCGCGTGTCGGAAGTCATAGGTCAAAGTTTTGGAAGGAAAGAGACAGGTAGTCTGGATTAGAAAGGAACAAATCGGTTGACATATTGTAACCCCGAGATGGCGACTATATTATTATTATCGACGCATATAATAGTCAGTGGCGTCACCACTAGGTATTCAGCTTATGAATAAACTTCCACTCAATATCCGAAACTTAGACAGCAAAAAATTTCATGCCTCCCTAGTCAAACTTTTTAAAGAATTATCTTTTTATGACATTACTGAATTTTCTCAATTTGATTTCAATAACTATTTTCTTGCATAATTCTTATCCTTTATCTATGTAGTGTGACCATTTGATCGCCTGTACAACCATGTTTTTATTATTATTATTATTTTATTGCTGTTTTATTAATTTAAAATTTTTACGGTTTTAAAAGACTACAACTTTCAACCCTGTGCAAGAATTTTGAGCTTGACTGGTGGTCGAATAGACTTTAATATGATGAACTTGATGATGAACATTGTATTTAATGTTTGAATGCTTTTTTTCAGCTCTTTTTTTCAGAAGCGAAATTTGTGCATCTACTATGATTATTATAAAATTACTATCTTTTTAATATTAATTATGAATAAGCTTGACAAGAGCCCCAATATCTATTATTATTGATTACGGCTTGCTTATATTATTTTTACGGTTTTCTGCCTCTTCCGACATTCACCGATGATGTGACCAATGTTGCCGCAGTAAGCGCAACTCTTCTTCTTTTCAGTGATACTGCCGTCTGCTTTTTTTGCTTCAAAAGATTGCCTTGATGACGCATGCCTTCTGTAGCAGCTCGTCGAACGTCGTCCAGCGGTCCGTGCAACACGCTCACGGATTCTCATATGTAAAAGTCCGTAGGTCGATTTGTGTGTTGAGTGGCATCTCATAAGATAGTTGGGCTAACAGTGCCCTCTTCTGACAGACGAATAAGTCCGTGCTTGTAGTTCTGTCTTGCCAGGTGCCGAAAAATTCGATGAATATGCTGTGTGGAGGTTTACTAGGGGCCATCGAAGAGTTTAGTAGAGGGATAGCAGCGTCGTCAAATGTACTTGCCTCCGTTTTTACGCCTTTTCACCACGTACCTGCTGTGTCTTGAAGCAGTAGTGGCAAACCTCGCAGAGCCATCTCGTCGGGTATGCTCTCTATATCCTTGTACAGCACAATCGTCGTTGTGAATTCCTGGACCTTCTCGGAATTCCTCGATCCGTTGAACCTGGCCGTGCATCTAGAGAAACTGCCTGCAGCCAGATCCGTCCGTACGCATGCTTGCGTACTTATAACTCCCATCAAACGTTGCAGCATTTCTTCGGTCATATCTTTATGAAACCAATATTTCGCCCAAAATCTTTTTGATAACTTTGTTGCGTCCAATGTGTGCCAAATCATCATGATACCTTCTTAACCTCACTCTTTTCGGTACTACATACACTAACCGATTCTCATACTCCTTTATAATTTTATCATCTTCTCTGTTGATCCCTGCATCATGTTCCTTCTGTATAGTTCCCATAATAAACTTCAGTTTTCATCATTTCTCTGCGCTATGGTTAACCAGTCTTCTTCTATTAAATAGTTATTTAATACCATAAGCCCATCCACACACTCCGTCTCTTCAACTTCATTTATCGTATTTCGGGATAGAGCATCCACATGCTTCATCTTCTCTGCTGGTCGATGAATCACCAAATCTAATGAGTTATATAATTTTGTTTCACTCTCTTCAGGTATGTCTTCATCTAATTTTATTGTATCCATTGATAGTTCTCTTACATCTGATTTTTCCTGGGTTTGTTCACTTTCATGGCACTCGTCGCATTTTGTAATTTTATAATTCTTTTTAACCGTTGTTTCATTATTTGATATATTCAGTATCGGTATGATGGTCTCACCCCTTCTCATTGACACTACACATCTTGGGACACATCTGTTGTCTCTTGTTGTATTGGTCTCTATATACATATTAGCATTTGTGTCTCTATCAGTATGTACACTAATGAACCCTACATATTTAGACGGTATAACATACGTTTCTTTAGCCCACAGGTTAGTTTTTGGTGGTGGTAAGTCCTCTCCTAACTATCACAATCGTTTTTGTTCTGTGAACAGTTGACCTATTAGTAATGGTATTGATTGGCATTCATCTTTCACAACATATATAGGAGTCACAGCATTAGCTTCGTCTACTTCAATTTCTATGGTACAACTACCTATCGGACGAACTTCTCCGCTGCCAAAACCTGTGATTGTGATAGTCCTTGGAATTTCTTCGTACTGTATTCCTAATCCGCCTGCATCACTTTTTCTCAAAAGTGTGCACTGTCTGCCTAAATCAATATAGCTCTTTATTTGTCTACCCGAAATATAGGCGTCATGAAAATATTTTGGGTTTTCTTTCTGCTCTCTATTCATGTCGGCATTCGTCAGTACATTAGATTTTTCTGCAGTGTGTTTGTTCTCTGATTTGATTCTATCGCAATATTTTGATACATGACTATATGCGTTGCATTTGAAACATAGTGGTCCGTCACTGTTGTCTCTAGCTGGCAAATATTCCTTTTGAGTATATTCGGATTTAATTCCTCTCGTTGTCACTGTCTCCGAAGGTAATAATGCTCTTGTCATTACTTGGTTCTCTTTGTGTATGAGGTTCCTCTCTTTTTTTAATTTTGTAGGCATTCATATCATTAAATAAGTCGTCGGTACCGTAGTGGGTTTTTGCCATCATCTCACGTCACACATATTCTTTGATATTGATCCAATTAGAATCTGCTCTTTAATTTCTGCTAGTTCTAACCCTAGAACACTACACAATCTAACTTTATCGTGGAAGTAATCATAAAGTGGTTCATCACGTTGTTGCACCCTATCCATCATCCGAACCCATTTCTCGGTTGTTGTCTTCTTAGACGCAAACGTATCATTGCATTGCACTCTTGCGCATCAATGGTTCGCTCCGCAAACGAGATATGTTCGAGCTATTTCCAAAATATATGCGTCAGGTAATTGATGCAATAGTTGAATACTTAATATTTCTCTCAACTATGCGTCTGCTTCGTCCGGATTTCCTCTGAAATCTTCTATCCTTTTTAGTAATTCTGGCATAATCGCCAACCCGCTTGTAGCCTTTGATGTGTTACCACTCGCAATCGTATCGAGCATCTTCATCATAATATCATCGCGGCGTCCACTTTCCAGCATCATAGTTTTGAGTATTTATTCTTAAGTTAGCCCTCCGTCGCGTACAAATCTCTCTTCTCTGATACTAGCATCAATTTGGTTCAACCCTCGTCGTTCACTCATGTCGCTAAAAGAAAACGCGTTGCACATAATGTATATAATAATTCGTTTTCGTAACGTGTTATGGTCACTGTATATCTCAATAAAGTTTAAATTAATCCTTGAATAATCCTTGAGTTATCTTCCTTCTGATTTGTTAACTCTAATCGTCTCTAATAAAACACAATGTTCTCTTAATTATTTATTTACTCTAATTACCCTAAGTTCTCTATGATAAGTATGTTCTCTACTCTAGCTACACTATGAATCTCCGCCTACGATAGGATCATTCTCCATAGCATTTCTATATAGATTTACGCTGTCATTCGTATCAACATTCATACATCACAACAGCGCCATCTATTCATAGTTAATATATATATATATATATATATATATATATATATATATATATATATATTGATTGTTTCTTTTCCGAACAGTAAATCCAATAATAAAAAACAATTTGTTTTTTGAAGATGTTTAATACGACGTTTCGGAACTAGGTACGTTCCATCATCAGGTTTATTCTGTCAAATACAATGTTTTTTTTTAAAAATATTGATTAACATTAATTAACGATGGTCAATACAGATTAATTAGAAAAAAAATTTATAAAGGAATGGATTATGTACCGGGGTAAAGAGTAATAAGAATTAACTAAAAAAGGTTTTATATAAAATTGAGAAGCAAAAATTATTTACCTGTAATAATTTATATATCCATATCACTAATATTTTTTTTGTCAAAAACACTCGATTTTTTTTGGAAGATATTTGTAGATGTTACGACTACACAAGACTTAAACACACTGATATAGATTTCTGTCTGCCAGATGCAAAGGACAATGTATGGAATTCTTGGCAAAAATGATTTTTTATGGCTCTTGTTTAGTAATTTACGAAAAAAGAGGAAATATTGCTTTAGTAAATGTTGAGAAATATTATGTATATATATATACATGCACATGTATATGCACACCTACATACTCATACATACATATGCACATATCTATATATTAATGCATCCACAATTATATACATGAACATATATGCAAGTGCATGTATATAGTGTACACACAAAAACATACATATAAGCACATATATGGATGTACATATATTATAACATATATATACATGTATATATATATACATATTCAAAAATTATTAGGATTAATTGTTTTTAATCAGGTTTAAAAAATTTAAATATGAGTCATGAATGATATTGTGATCTGATCTTTTATTAACACTTCTTAGCTTTCAGAAAAAAGTCTTTTAAAAGTACAATCCTCTCTATATAAAATATTGGGTTCAAAGGTGAAATTATGTGAGTTTTCGATGGAATGCTGGACAAGAGTACTTTGGAAATTTCGGCTTTTATGATGAGTGACGCTTAATTCGTGTTGTCTCATTCTCTTATGAATGTACTGTGATGTTTGGCCAATGTATTGTTTTTGACAATTTTTGCAAGGGACGGAATAAACTATGTTAGTATTGAATTTAGGAGGGGTGGTAGATTTAATTTTTGAAAACATTTCTTTAAAAGAATATAGAGCTGTTCCTGAAATGAAAATATTTTCTTCTTTGAGTAATTTGGCAAAATAATCAAATAAGCCTTCAATGTAAGGCATGCTGTGAAAAGTTGGTTTAATATTGTTGTCTTGGAATAACTTGGAGATGGATTGATAATTGTTACTTTTATGATAGGAAAGTCTTTTATTGGTAATGGTATTGATGAGGGTGAGGGGATATCCGTTTTCTAATAAAGTTTTAGTTACTAATGTTGTGTTTTGGGTATGAAAAGAAGAGTGAGACAACATGATTGCGTGGTCTATCAAAGAAATGATTGTATTGACTTTATAATTTTTGGGACAATATGACGCGTAATGAAGGTATCTCCCTGACCATGTAGTTTTTCTGTACCAATTTGTGCAAATAATGCTGTCAATTTTGTGTACAGTCACGTCTAAAAAGTTTAATTTGTTGTCGATTTGTGTTTCATGTGTGAACTGAATGCTCTTATTGTAATTGTTAAAGGTATCGATTATCATATCTGATTGTTCTTTGTCTATTATAAAAAAAGTGTCATCTACATATCTAACATAAAAATATATTTGGAAATTCAATGTGGAGAAAACGGAAATTTCAAGGGTTTGTAAAACTAGGTCTATAATGCCAGGAGATAATGGGCAACCCATAGCAGTACCTTTGATTTGTAGATAAAAATTATTGAAACAATTAAAATAAGAGAAATTCAGGACAGTGTTAATGATGTGTTTGAAAGTAGTTATGGGAAAGTCGGTGTAGTTACAAATAGTGGGCCAGCGTTTTTCAATTGAATCAAGTATTAAATCATGGGGAACACATGTGAAAAGGTTAATTACATCAAGGCTTAGAAAAATTTGATCGTCCGTAATGTTTCGGTCTTTGATTAGATCCACAAATTAGTAAGAGTTCTTTACATAATGAGGAGAGGAAATTGTGACATTTTTTAAAATATTAGCAATGTGTTTAGCGATATTATAGAATGGGGATCCAACGTAGGATACAATGGGTCTAAAGGAGCATTCAGGTTTGTGGACTTTGGGGAGACAATACATTTTTGGGGAAATAGGATGTAGTACTTTTAAATTATAGGCAAATTTGTCAGAAATGAATTTTTTATTTTTTAATTCATTAATTAATTTAATTGATTGTCTAGAAAACTGTTGTGTTGGATCATTTGTAATGATTTTGTAAGTAGTATCATCTTTTAGCATTCGTAATGTAGTGTTAGTATAAAATTCTTTGTCAAAGATTACCGTCATATTGCCTTTATCTGCTGGACAAACAATTATATTATTAGATTTAATGAATAATTTGGTCTCCGCTATATCTTTGTGTAGTCTTTTAAGATGAATATGTTGGAAACTATTATCAACTTTATTTAAATGTTTAACTAGTTTTTCACATAGTTTTGACCTGATTCGATTTTGCTTGTCAGTCTCAATGTTCCTGATATTGTATTCTATGTTACTTAAAATTTTTATGAAGTCATTATTTCTGTATTTACTAGGTCCGTAATTGAATTTTGGACCGAGTGCTAAAATGTATTGGATATTTTCTGGAATGAGTATATTGGTTTTATTTATTAGCCATTTGTCTATCGAAAATTTAGAAACGTGAAATGGATAATTTTTATCTCGAATTTGTATAAGATTTTTCAATTTCTGTATTTGTTTATTTTAATGTTAAAGTGTTTATCGTATTTTTTATTTTCGAATTCTAAAAATTTATTAAAAGTATTTTCATCTATTGTTTCTCGGAGTGTATTTATTATCTGATCTATTCGTGTTTTTTTATTTTTTATGTCAATAAAAGAATTTTTTATTTCTAATTTAAGTACTGAATTTTGTAAGTATGATATTTGCCGCTCAATCTAATATATAAAAATGGAGCTGTCTTTCAAATGTCCGAATAAAACTCGAAAACGGCTGAATGGATTTGGCCAGTCTTAGTCTTGAAAAATTCGTGCCAATCCAGAGATTGTCCAAAAGGTGAGATAATATTTCAAATCCGCGTAGAAACTTTACATTTTTAATTTGAAATTTTTTGTTGAATCGTAATATAAATAAAACAATGGACGGTGGCTATTACTTGAAATGTCAAACGTTTTTGACAGATGATCTTCGATTATGTTTAATAGGAAGTTTTACGTGAATATTATTTAATTATGATTAAATTGTAGCAAGTAGTTTTGTTTGTAGTTTTATTTACATACAAAAACGTTAGTAACCGGCCGCAAGTGTTACTAGAAACTCAAAATATCAACTTTTTTGAAATGTTAATATGAAAATGCACTTTTTGGCATATTTTTCTCAAACACGGTGCTCTGAAAGTTCTTTTATGTATAATTATATATTCATTGGTATTTATAAAACATTTTCTAGGTTATATTATTTTTTATTTATGTTATTTAAATTCAGAACCTAAATTTGGTATCGATCAAATGGACATTTTGTCGAATAACATTTTCCCAGTTATAATTTCCCAGAATTTATCAAAGAATAGATAGTAATATATGAAGGTCCGGGATTAAAAAGGTCCACCACCGATGTATCAAAAATCAGTAAAGTTAAGCATTGTTTAACAACAATATTTGAAAGTAGAGGAAAAAAGATGTATAGCTACAACCTTGATTTAAAAACGATAATCTTTGAAATGGGAGAGATAAACGGTTATCTTTGGAAATCCATAATAAAAGTATTTTCTTCCGTTGGTAGTTTTAGCATTAGTTAAAAATGTAATTATTTTGTAAAATACCTTTAAAATTATAATAAGGCTTTAAACTTTTTGCCACCTGCCAGTTCCAAGTTACCCCTCCTATAGGGTAAAAAGGTCTAGATAACAAATTTATGAAAAACATAAAAAAAGCACATTTCTACAACTATGAAGTAAGAAGTCAGTTTACTGAATGTAGTCAGATAATTGTTTGTTTGATATGTGTTATTTGTTGTGATATAATTGTTATTGTTTTCACAATATAGTTTATATTTGCTCAAAGTCAAATTAGACCTTTGTGTCTCGCCCTGCTCTACATATATACTTTTTATTAAATTTACTTTAATTCATTGAATGTAACTTGAAACTTTTCAAATAGCAGGTCAAAAAAGAAATACTTAATTCATTTTTTATCTCTCCTCGCAAAAATTTGAAAATTTTGTATAAGCTCAGTAGTATCATTTACAATTATACAGTATAGTATTATTTACAATTACAATATAGTATGTTTAGTAATACTATATAGTAATACAATATAGTATTATTTACAATTATAAGTTAAAACTTTTCTTGTTACTATTGCTTATGTATATTCAAATTGTAACGTTACTTTCTGTTTTTTAAATTGTAGAACCACTGAAGATGACGTAGAATTTTACGTCGAAACGTATGGATAAATAAAGATGTTTTAAAAAAATCTTTACTTTATTATTTTTTTTTTACTTGATGTTACGCCCTTCAAGAAATCTATCATATATATATATATATATATATATATATATATATATATTAGGGTGGGCCAATTTTTTGCATATTGAGGCACCTTGCTAATTTAACTTGTTACATCATTTGGAACAATATTGTAAAAAAAAGCATAACCCGCAAATGAATTTAAAGTCAGCGAAAAATTTCAAACATTTTTTAATTTAAAGTAAAAATTGAAAAATCTCATGAAAAATATATTATGACATATATCGAGTTATACATCATTTTATTCGTATTTTATTCTGCTGCATCTTTCGTACGAACAAAGTTTTTTCGTATCTTTTACGGTTTTTATGTTATAGAGCAATATGTGTAGATGTTAACATGTCAAAATGCAAAGTGCGGCTAGGTTGGAGCAACACTCTTCACGATTCGATATTTCTCTAAAGAAACATATAAAGTATTATACATCATTAGAAAGGTCTCAGAATTCTTAGTTCTTTTTCCATATTCACAACTTCAAATTTTGCACGGTGTGGCCTACAGGCGAGTTGCCGTCGTGAAAATTTGGAAAAATCGGAAAATCTAGAGAAAATTATATAAACACACCTAACCATTTTATACCATTTTATTCGTAATTTTTATTCTGCATCTTTCGTACGAACAAAGTTTTTTCGTATCTTTTACGGTTTTTATGTTATAGAGCAATATGTGTAGATGTTAACATGTCAAAATGCAAAGTGCGGCTAGGTTGGAGCAACACTCTTCACGATTCGATATTTCTCTAAAGAAAACATATAAAGTATTATACATCATTAGAAAGGTCTCAAAATTCTTAGTTCTTTTTCCATATATCACAATTCCGAATTTTGCACGGTGTGGCCTACAGGCGAGTTGCCGTCGTGAAAATTTGGAAAAATCGGAAAATCTAGAGAAAATTATATAAACACACCTAACCATTTATATACCATTTTATTCGTAATTTTATTCTGCATCTTTCGTACGAACAGAGTTTTTTCGAATCTTTTACGGTTTTTATGTTATAGAGCAATATGTGTAGATGTTAACATGTCAAAATGCAAAGTGCGGCTAGGGTGGAGCAACACTCTTCACGATTCGATATTTCTCTAAAGAAAACATATAAAGTATTATACATCATTAGAAAGGTCTCAAAATTCTTAGTTCTTTTTCCATATATCACAACTTCGAATTTTGCACGGTGTGGCCTACAGGCGAGTTGCCGTCGTGAAAAATTTGGAAAAATCGGAAAATCTAGAAAAATTATTAAACACACCTAACCATTTATATACCATTTTATTCGTAATTTTATTCTGCATCTTTCGTACGAACAAAGTTTTTTTCGTATCTTTTACGGTTTTTATGTTTTAGAGCAATATGTGTAGATGTTAACATGTCAAATGCAAAGTGCGGCTAGGTTGGAGCAACACTCTTCACGATTCGATATTTCTCTAAAGAAAACATATAAAGTATTATACATCATTAGAAAGGTCTCAAAATTTTAGTTCTTTTTCCATATATCACAACTTCGAATTTTGCACGGTGTGGCCTACAGGCGAGTTGCCGTCGTGAAAATTTGGAAAATCGGAAAACCTAGAGAAATTATATGAACACACCTAACCTTTATATACCTTTTATTCGTAATTTTATTCTGCATCTTTCGTACGAACAAAGTTTTTTCGTATCTTTTACGGTTTTTATGTTATAGAGCAATATGTGTAGATGTTAACATGTCAAAATGCAAAGTGCGGCTAGGTTGGAGCAACACTCTTCACGATTCGATATTTCTCTAAAGAAACATATAAAGTATTATACATCATTAGAAAGGTCTCAAAATTCTTAGTTCTTTTTCCATATATCACAACTTCGAATTTTGCACGGTGTGGCCTACAGGCGAGTTGCCGTCGTGAAATTTTGGAAAAATCGGAAAACCTAGAGAAAATTATATGAACACACCTAACCATTTATATACCATTTTATTCGTAATTTTATTCTGCATCTTTCGTACGAACAAAGTTTTTTCGTATCTTTTACGGTTTTTATGTTATAGAGCAATATGTGTAGATGTTAACATGTCAAAATGCAAAGTGCGGCTAGGTTGAAGCAACACTCACTCTTCACGATTCGATATTTCTCTAAAGAAAACATATAAAGTATTATACATCATTAGAAAGGTCTCAAAATTCTTAGTTCTTTTTCCATATATCACAACTTCGAATTTTGCACGGTGGGCCTACAGGCGAGTTGCCGTCGTGAAAATTTGGAAAAATCGGAAAATCTAGAGAAAATTATATGAACACACCTAACCATTTATATACCATTTTATTCGTAATTTTATTCTGCATCTTTCGTACGAACAAAGTTTTTTCGTATCTTTTACGGTTTTTTATGTTATAGAGCAATATGTGTAGATGTTAACATGTCAAAATGCAAAGTGCGGCTAGGTTGGAGCAACACTCTTCACGATTCGATATTTCTCTAAAGAAAACATATAAAGTATTATACATCATTAGAAAGGTCTCAAAATTCTTAGTTCTTTTTCCATATATCACAACTTCGAATTTTGCACGGTGTGGCCTACAGGCGAGTTGCCGTCGTGAAAATTTGGAAAATCGGAAAATCTAGAGAAAATTATATGAACACACCTCACCATTTATATACCATTTCATTCGTATTTATTCTGCATCTTTCGTACGAACAAAGTTTTTTCGTATCTTTTACGGTTTTTATGTTATAGAGCAATATTTGTAGATGTTAACATGTCAAAATGCAAAGTGCGGCTAGGTTGGAGCAACACTCTTCACGATTCGATATTTCTCTAAAGAAAACATATAAAGTATTATACATCATTAGAAGGTCTCAAAATTCTTAGTTCTTTTTCCATATATCACAACTTAGAATTTTGCACGGTGTGGCCTACAGCGAGTTGCCGTCGTGAAAATTTGGAAAAATCGGAAAATCTAGAGAAAATCATATGAACACACCTAACCATTTATATACCATTTTATTCGTAATTTTATTCTGCATCTTTCGTACGAACAAAGTTTTTTCGTATCTTTTACGGTTTAAGAGAAAAATCGGGAAAACTGGTTTGAACATTTATTGTAAAATTAGAAAATTTAAACAAATAATTATAAAAAATAGAACTATATATAATTCGTTTTATTTCATTGAGATCTATAAAAATCAATAAATACATAATTTTATACAAAAGTTTAAAAAAAAAACAAAAAACACCTAAAATCAATAATTAACTATAATTCATATTGTCCATATATATAAAACTGTTTGAACATCTAACAAAATTTTCGACAAAATTTTTCTATCATAAGGGTTCACAGTTCGAAATTTTCCCAGACTTTTGTCTTGACGATTCACACCGTACCCGGAGCGACGCTTCGCCGCAGGTCAAATCACGTCGCTTGGGACTCAGTCGAATACTTACGCTGTGGCCGCGCGCCTTATATAGGGGAATAGGTCGTGTCGAGTGCGATGCGAGCAAGCTCAGCTAAAGTACGCTATGTTGTTCGGGCGGGTACGGATATCATTCCCCGGTGTAGTTTTTACATCATATTCGATACTTTTAGTCTGTCAATGATATATTAGCGTAACTTTTAATAATGTTGTGAGCCAAATCTAGAATTATATACCCCGTATATATTCGGATGCTGGTTTGCGGCTATAGATAACTGGTGGGTAGGATCATTCGTTTTAAACGTTCGATCAGAGAGAATTGAATTATTTGGGTCTGCGGAACCGCTAATACGAAATCTATATATTTTAATAATATAGAATTTTACAAATTGACTACGGTCAAATATATGTGAATGTGGCAGATCTAGCAAAGCTTCTCGCAGCGATGGTCTTTCGTTTTATGAACGTTTGATCGGAGCGAGTTGAAATTATTTGGGTCTGCGGACCGCAAATATAAAATCTATATATTTTAATAATATAGATTTACAAATGACTACGGTCAAATATATGTGAATGTAGTAGAACTAGCAAAGCTTCTCGCAGCGATGGTCTTTCGTTTATGAACGTTTGATCGGAGCGAGTTGAAATATTGGGTCTGCGGACCGCAAATATAAAATCTATATATTTTATAATATAGGATTTTACAAATGGACTAAAGTCAAATAGATGGGTGGTGCAGCAGAACTGACGAAGCTTCTCGCACCGAGGATCATTCATTTATGAACGTTCGATCGGGTGCGAGTTAAAATTATTTTGGTCTGCTGACCACAAATATGAAATCTGTGATTAC
>NW_020537764.1:0-16156 GCF_003426905.1 Ctenocephalides felis
AAAAATTTAATTATAGATTATATATAATTTATTTATTTAATTTTATTTATTTATACATGTATACGTATATAAAAATCCATCTGAGTGTGATCCATTATTATATTGGTAAGCAAAAGTTTGCCCTTATTTACAATACTTAATTAAATTTATTTATATATATATATATTATATATATATAATAAATGTTACTATTAGATTTATTTAGACGATTTATATTATAAATATTTTACCAAAATCTTCAAAAATTTATCTTAATAAAATCATCACACACAACCTGTTCAGATAGATTTTTAAGTTGTGAAAAGGTGGACAGAAAGCTTTTGGTAAAAATTTACTTTTTTGCTATTATAAAATAAAAATACATACAATGAGGCAATATCCAATATAGAAAAATCATCACTTCTCTCCATTAGTACATTCTATATCAATATTAGGGATTGTCCAATTATTTTTTTCTGATGCAAATTCAACAGCATTTGTGATATCAGTTTTAGAACATGAATCAGGAAGACAAGCAGCAAATCCTAAGGTTATATTTTGGACTATATTTTGGTCTTGGTAGTTTTTCACTTTGTGAAAATTGGCTAAATCTCTAGTTAATAGATTTATGTCTATTTTGTAAGTGATTAGACAATATTGAGCTTTCAAAGTTCCATTTAAATCATTGCTGATTCAAGGCATTCATCAAAATTGCCCAAATCAATATTATTGCCAGCTAAAATTCCTGATTGGATATTTGATGTAGAGTCAAGCACTGAAATATAAATTAATTAAATTATAATTACAATTATTAATTACTTAAAAAATTACAAAACTTACAAAATAAATATTCACGTATGCATCTTATTCATAGTAATTGCAATACAATTTCATAATTTTTATTTAGAAATTCTAAAAGATTCTAGTTCATCGTTTTTTAGGTGCAAACGTAGAATTGATCTTTTTTAATTTATATACATTTTTCAAAGATATTGAAACGATAACGTCTGCAGTATTATGGATAAAAAAATATCACCATATTATTCAAATATTAACAGTATTGAACAACAAAATTCGATCATATTATACTTTTCTTGGATTATTTGCACTTTTGCATTAGTGTATTTAAATTTTCAAATTATATGTATATATAAACGTACATATATTCGTCTACTTACTTTTAATAACATTTTTTCTCTCATTTCTAATCCATGTTGGCAAATTGAATTTTCTATATAGTAATAAGGCTCCGTAATAATAGTCAAAAGTGAATTTTCTTTGAATATTTTCATTTCACTAAACATAATTTACTATAAATTAAATAAAAGTAAAATACTGAAAACTTGAAATTCTTCATTTGAACTTATTTTTTTTTTCTAAAAACGTATAATAAAAATAAAAAATACTAAAGTTAAAATGCAAAACCAAGTTCAGTAAATATTATATATGCATTTATGCAGAATAGTTAACATAATTTAGATAACCCTGAACGATGGCAATAATATGGACTTTATTCTAAATATATATTTTTTTAAATTTTAGTATTTGATTTAAACGTAGAATAATTTATTTTTAGTTACAATAGAAATTATACTTTTTTTATGGTAAAATAAAATTCAATAAAACATATTACTTATTGCATCAAATAGAAACTTTAATCAGCTCTGAAACATAATTTGCAGTTCTTGTCTAATTTTTGGTACTAAAAACATATGATTCAAAATTACATCCTGAAGCTTAAAAAAACTTCTATAACATAGTTCTAAAAATAATTCTGAGATATTACAAAAACTCGATTTTAACTAGTGCAATTATATTTAAACAATATTTTTTTATTTATGTTGAATTTATGAAAACCAATTCAGGCGCTTCCTTAAATTTATTTTTGTAACACAAACTAAAATAACTATTCGCATGATTTATTATTTCAACAAAGTATTGTAAATTGGAAACTGATTTGGGAGGCAACATTCCATAATATAACAAACCAGAAAAGTTCCAAACTTGTAAAAATTACATTTATTAAATGCAATTATCAATTTGAATAATAGTAACCTGAAAAACTTACAGCAATACAACAAAATAATGATTCATTTTTATATGATAATTATTATAAATAATTCAGTTTATTATGTGATTAATGTCAAATTGCATAACACTTTTTTCAATTGTGGTTCAGATGCATCATAAATAAGTTAAATAATCAATACAAATTCGAAATTATACAGAATAATTTAAATTTAAAATTTTGTTGATTCGATTTTGGAACTCGATGTTCCCTAATGGATAAATCTGCAACATAAATATTTTATTTAAGAAAGTTATCACTGAATAATTTGAATTAAAATATTACTTACCTAAATTAACAGTCTTTGGCTTTTGTTTAAAAAATAGTTTGATTATTGACAGAAATGGCTGTTCAAATACTAGACTCCAAGGTATTGCTAATAAAAGAGCTATAGCAGCATCTGATATTGCAGATTGTATCTGATTAATATATTAATAAATATATAATTTAAAGATATAAAATTATAATGGATTAGATAAATATTTGGGTATAATTTACCAAGGTTGAATTAGAAAAGTATCCTGGAGTTCTCATACTTTTCGTAAGAATAAATTGTAGAGGCACGTGAATTAAATATGCGCAATAGCTCAGTTGACTGATTGTTCGCCAAAAATTCAAACTTAGAATCCGATTAATTATTCCTTAAATAAAAAGTTAAATATAAATAAAACTGGATTGGGAAATGAAATTAATCTTAATTATCTTAAAACATTAAAAAAAATCTTAAATAAAGTACATTTCAATTAAAAGTATGATTTCGTCATACGTATGTCAATCAATATCAAGTTAGTATCAATTATTTTAAAAGAGTTTCAAGCTAATTTCAATTATTTTAAAAGTATTAAAGTAAGTTAATTATTGAAATGAAAGTTAATGGTCAAAGTTAAATTTTTCAGCTAAATTTTAATAAGTTATTTCTTAATTCAAATATTACATTTTGAGTAGGAGAGAATGGGTACGGTTGTGCCAGGGTACGGTAGTGACAGTTGTCATAACCGCTAAACTGTTTGAGATATGTTCCAATGAGAGAAAGGTGAAGTATGTTTTTTCGAACAAGTTTTCATTATTGCGTTGAGTTAGTACCCTACATTAACATGACCGCATTGATGTCCATTAAAATCTAACTCAACTAAGATAACATATGAAAGAGGAAAGGAAAGTTAAATTCAATACAAAACGTTTTGTTAACTTTTGGATTAAATGTATTGAATGTATTTATTATTAAGTTATTTGCTTTAAAATTGTTTACTTTTGCGACTATATCAATAAATGAAATCCTAATTAACAATCCAATAATTTTATATTATTGCGATAAGCATCATTCCTAATTCACATCCGCAATTTGATTATTATATTACCTATTCTCGAATGCATCAGTTCTTGGAATGTATATATTGCAATACTTTTCATATGAACTTATACGTATATCTAAATGTAACTTAATCGATATGGTATATTATTGATATAATTTATTGCTCGTTTATTCAGCAATTACTCATAACTTAAGAACTTATGCAGGAAAGTCGCTTATCTTAAATCATTAAATTTGAAAATAATCTGCGCACTTAACTTTTGTTTAATATAAACATTACATTCTATAAAGCTGTTATGTTTATATATATAATAATATTTAATATTCTTACGAATAATAAATATAGTGTACCACAATTCTGCTTGCCACGAAGCAACAATGAACTAAATGGACTTTTTGAAATCCTATTATCCTTCTAAAACCTGATCCCAATCCCAAAAATTAAACATGGAACCTTTTGGTTACAAGATCAAAGCTCTGACTACTAAATGACGAATAAACCAAAACTATAATTTCAATAAATATTATATAGATTTTGCTTAAAATATAAATCAATGGAATTAAAAAACTTTGAGATTTTGGATATAACTGTGCTATAGAAATGGTCAATAGTAACTTGATATGAAACGTTTTCAGTTTATTGATGAATAAAAAATTAATTTTCAAATTATAAATATTACCTGTTTTATTATAATAGCATGCATAAATAGTCCAACAATGCAAATACTCCAAGAAATTCTATGAAAAGCTGAAAATACTATATACTCAGCATCTGAATATTGTTTTTTTGGCAAATGAAATTTATTTGATCCTACAATTATCCAAAACATCGCAGTAAGTGCTATCATCCAAATAGCAATTTGTAAATACTGGAATATAATGAATATTTTTTAATTATTAGCAAATTTAATAATTATATAAATTAGTATGTTATATAATTACTTTATATATCTCAAAATTTTAATAATGCCATTAGAATTTACTAATATGTATCCAAGTAAAACTCCCATTAACCATGGACCATACCTTGAATATGTGGTATAATGAGCAAGAGTACTTTCGAACCTGGAATTGATAATGTAATCAAAATTAAGTTAAATAGCGGCATACTTATAGGTAAAAGTAACCACGTAATTTTAAAAAGGACTGTTTGCATATTGCTGAATTATCTTCTAAATATTTGGGTACATCCAAACTCGTTGTTATTACCAGACATTATATATATTAGATTTTTTACTTATTCTGTACGTTACTTTTGTGATGGGCCCATAAATGGTATTTTCATGAGAATCTGAGCAACTATTATCCCAATAGACAGAAATAATAGTCCAATAATCCCATATACTGCACATTTTGAGCGCTTCCATAATGGGAATAATATCAGTGGAGATAATGCAAAAAGTTGCATATCAACTGCTAAATACCAGTTGCCATCGAACACTAAAATAAAATATCGTTATTATTATTTATTTTATTATCAATTATTTATCATATAATTTATTACTATATAACAATACTATTTAGATGGTTCTAAGTAATTTTGGATGTAAATCATATTCCGCCACCAAGTTTCTTCACAATTTTTTCGTCTCTGGGCAGCCCCTGACTCGTAGAATGGTCCACTGCCTAATCGAGGTTGCCAAAAGATCTAAAATACATGTTAATATTAGTTTTAATTTAAAATTGAGTTCAAGAAAACTAGTTGCATCATAAACGAAAATTTTACACCTAATGGATTCTTTATGAATTTGTAGATTTGGAGATACGAACTGTTAAAATACGCTCTAAAATTGATATTATAACTGCAAGAGTATAATCATTTGATATTTAGTTCTGATAAATTAATATCTGTTGCACAAAAATTAATTTATTCTACATGTTTCAAATTTATTTTGTTAAGTAATAGATTCATATAAAATAGTTTTGTATGGTATTAGTGTGAAAAACTATGAACTTTTTTTGAGTTGATCATCTATCAACATATGATTTTAATTAATTTATTATTAATAAAGAACAAAATAATAAATAATGAATCTGAGAACTCATGATCAAATGAATTATACGGTTTTTAAGATTTTTTCTGATTGGGATGTTTTTACATTCAGGACCAAATCTGAGCATCTCATTCATGAAATAAAAACATATTAAAAAATTGCTAATATTTTGCCAGTTTAAAAAATCAAGTATGATAATATTTATTCGTAAATACAAAAATGCGTTTGGTTGAGTAAAATCTGTATAAAATACCAAATACGACTCATTAAGAACTCTTTACTTAAAAAATAAGTTTCAGTAGACTCAAAAATTTGTATTTTTATTTAAATTGAATGAAAAATTTAAATATTACTTACTTCAAGCAATACTATGGCTAGCATTGGAGGTGTGATTCGTATATACCTTTTCAAATAGAATGTCCACAAATTAAATTTTATCTGCAATTTTCTCTCTTTTATAAAATTGTGGCTTACTAAGAATCCACTGATAACTAAAAACGTATCAACAGCAACATGAATACCGGTTACAAATGAACTGTAAGATGATTCCTTCCACTAAATTTATACAATATTAATATACATTACAAAAGTCATCATTGAAATATTGGGAAAAATTTGAAATTTTAATATATTACCTTAGAGATATCATTCAGATTGATCAATGGCGAAGAACTTGTGTATATAAATCTATGAAATAAAATTATACACAGCAAACTGATCGCTCTTAATCCATGTAAACATTGTATTTCATTTGCGTTTATTTTTGTTGGAATTAATCGTTTATAATTTGTTTGTAATGAGAAACTCATTATTGTTAATTTCAGCATGTCGATTTTGCTATCTGTTAAATCTTTGAAAAAAATATTATTGGTTTTGAACATGGCATAAATAATTTATAGTATTATTATATTTAATTAAGTTTTACCATTTTTATTCGTATAAATTCCAAGTAAGGATCCGGTTATAATTAAAACCAAAGGCAATAGAAATGCAACTCTGTAATAAAAAAAAAGAATTTTTTTTGTTTAATTTTGTTAAATTAAATTTAATCTTTCAAAGTTTTTTTAAAATAGGGTCATGTTGAAAAATAAAAAAATAGGTTTCTGAATTGAAAACAATATAATCATAAATGAGACCAAATATCCAAAAACTATATGTGCAATAAATTCGTGATAAAAAATAAGCTATTATTGAGGTCATAATTACATAGATATTAAGTCACTCGTGAAATAAACCAGAGGTCCTCTTTTTGTGCATACTAAGTCAATTTTTGGAAATTTCTGATTATTTATTTTGGAAGCATTTTCAACACTATTTTTTATATCAGTTTCCGAACAAGCCTCAGGCATACAAGCTGCAAATCCCAATGTTATATTCCTGTTGTCTTCATCATCATCTACAGATGTTTCAAAAAAATCTAATAAAGCTTCATTTCTGTTTACAATATCCATTTGAAAAATTATTAAACAATATTGTGTCCTTAAAGTTTTATTTTCTCCATATTTTGAGTTAAGACATTCATCGAAATTTCCAAGATCTATATTGTTTCCCATTAAAATGCCAGTTTGATATCGAGAAGTAGAATCAAGCACTAGAAATTTCAACATTGTATTACTCATTTAGTTTAATGAATTCATTTTTTTTACAAAATATGTATAGATAATGCTAATAACTTGTATGTGACTATAATTGTAGTTAACCATTATTGTTAAACGCATGTTTTTCACTTTATCAGTTGAAATTTGTAATTTATTGGTATAAATTAGTAAACACACAGACTTTAGAAAAAATATAGTAATACTTTTTAGACTTTTTTTAGATAGATAGCAAAGGATCAAAAAATTATGGAAACAGATTAAAAAAAATATGAAAATATTCGTGTCTTTAGAATGTACACATGTTTTTTGTTAATCATAAAAATATTTAACTTTTAAAACAAAGGTCAAATTTATGATGACGCCAGAAAATCCGATTTGCTAATCTGATATTTTTGAATCGCTGACACGAAAATTAGAAAAAGTGTGTGTATGTGATTATAATATCATTAGATAAAACTCGGTTATAAATCGTGTTAAGTAGTTTTTGGCGACGATCAGTTTAGTCGTTTCTTAAAAATTACCAGAAAAATGCAAAAATTATTGTCCAACAATTCTGAATTGATTTTGAAAAAGAGTGCAAAAGATACCATTAGAAATCGACCAGGCCAAAATTGATTCTTAACAAAAATATTGACTTTTATTAAACTTGGCTTACTTATGAAAAAGATAAAGTTAATAAATTACATCCTAGATAAAATAGATCTAAGAAAAGTGGTTTAGTGATTTCATTAAAAATGATTGAATTTAGAATAATAAGAAATATACAATGCATATTTTAAATTGCAAATCGCGATAATTATTTTTTAATAAAAAACAAAGTTTAAAATTTTGAAATAAAGAGTTGGAAATTTCTCATCATAACTTCAAAAGTTGTTAAATCTTATTGATTATGTCGATTATTTACACATATCAAAAAACTCATATAACTTTCTGTAAAAAAAAATGCCTCTAACACCTATTTTTCATAGATTTCAATGTCAATATTTATTATAAAAATTAATTTATATATTTATTAAGACAGTTTAGGTCATAGTTCATATATTGTAACCACATGTACATTTTGGTCTTTGAGCAAGCATCTTTTATTATGGAATATAATTATTCACTAAAAATCCAAAATTTAAGAGAAAATTTATTAAATAGGTATGAAGTTTCTTTGAGAGATTTACTTACTTTCAATATTTTTTGTTCTCATTTTCAAATGATTGTGACATATTGAACTATTATCATGAAAATTTGGAGATGTAACCGTTTTTAACAAAATATTCAAAAAATCACTACTCATACTGTAATCGACATGATAGATAAATAACATTAAAAATACTTTATTTTTCATTTTAATAATTTTTTAATATTGATACCAACTGTAGTATTCAGATGGAATAGACCAGTCTAGTATATTGAAATTATTTTTATAATTCATTCTTCATTTACATATATATGTGCGATATCACGCTAGTTTTTGTGTTCAATACAATAATTGATGTTTTTGCAATATTTACGATAATGGTTTAATTATATAATGCACTCACTCACACACACACAAATAAATAAATATATATATAACTAATAGTGTATGGCATCGTGCCTTAAGGCAAATTGCTGGTACTTCCAATAGCGTCACGAAATGTTCGAAGAATATTAAATGATTTCAAATAGATTATTATAAATACTATTACATTTTCTAATATTTATAAAAATTATATAAAACGAATTACAATATTAAAATTATTTATTAACTTCTCGTAGGGAAAGTTATTGTAATCGTCCAAAAGTCCAATTTGAAAATTTTCACATTTCTTCACGTTTTGAAGGTTTCCTAACATTTTGGCATACCTCAGAAAAAATAGATGTGTGTGTATGTGTATGTATGTATGGATACAATTTTTTGTCCACGTTTTCGGGCGCACGGATAAACCGATTTCAATGGTTCAAAAAACATTCGATTCCTATTGATAGGGAGATGTGCTGATTAGTTTTTGGAAAAGGCAGGTCCAGACGTTTCGGAGAAACGGAGCAAAGAGTACAGAAAATAGAAATCGAGTTTTTGGGAAACATTCAATTCGCAATGACGGTGGTGATTAGATTTTGGCAAGGGCAGGTCCAGACGTTTCGGAGATACCGAACTAAATATGCAAAAAATAGCAGCTTTTGAGAGAACTAAGCATCTGATTTAAATGATTTGAAAAACTGTCTGCTTGTTTTGACAAAATAATTGCTCTTGAAAAAATTTTCAAATTTTTTTTCTCAAAAAATTTTTTTGTATATCGAAAATAATTCAGATTTTATTTTAATTCTGGCTACAGTTCTAAAGCTCACTTATATACTTTAAATAAGTAATTTTATTTTTGCAATTCAGTTTAAATAATTCTTATAAATATTAGACAACTTTTTAGTATTAATAACAATCTATTCCGAAACATTCAATAATTTTCGAACATTTCGTTACGGTACGGAAAGTTCCAGCAATTTGCCTTAGAGCACAACTAGTTTAATTGTATGTTGTTGTATATAAGTATCAGCAACCTCAGAATTCAATCAAATAGTTTCATCATCCAACCTTTACAAGTATAATTTTTTCCATAACTGAAAAAATAATTAAAAACTATTATACTCCTTGGCTTATTTAGATATTCAATATTAGGCATGCAATTATAGTCAAAATTTTAAATATCAATTATAATTTTATATTAGATTTTTGCAATATAATTTTATCTGCATATGCTATTTTTATTACAAATTGAATTTTATTTATTGACAATAAAACTATAAAAATAACACCTATACAATTGGTCGTGATGTTCTTGGTCTGCAATTTAATTTTAAAACTATGTAAATGCATTCAAGTTTTGCCTACATCAGGAAACTATTGTGGAATTATAATACTTATCTGGAGTATATACGTTAAAAACATAATTATGTCGAATTAAATGCTTATTTTAATTATTTACTGATTTTTTAGCCCTGAAAATTATTTAACTTTGCAATTGCAGGAAATATTTTTAAAATATACTTATGCTTTGATGTTTAATATTTTCAGCTGCACCGAACAAATATCATTTTAATATTAGTAGTGAATAATTTCTTAACAATATTATTTATTAACTTCCCGCAGGGTAAGTTATAGTAATCGCAAAATGAAATTTTTTATATATGTTTACGTTTCAAAGGTTTTTGAATATTTTGGCATACCTTAGACAAAATGGATGTATGTGTGATTGTGTGTGTGCGGATACAAATTTTCGACGACGATGTCGGGAACACCGATCAACCGATTTGAATAATTCAATAAACATTGAATTTGTATTGATAAGGAGACGTGCTGATTAGTTTTTGGCGAAGGCAGGTAGAGCCGTTCCGAAGATACGGGGCTAAAAGTTTCAAAGACGCTAACTCAGTTCTTAAGAGAACGGAGCGTCCGATTTTAATAATTCAAAAAAACATTTTACTTGAAGGCAGGTCCAGCGGTTATGGACTCTCCATAAAATTAATTGGACATATGTACATCAAATAATCAGATATTTTATAGAAATTTTAATAATATGTATTCATTTTGTGTAATTTTTTTGGTTCCGTACCAAGATTTTTAATTACGGTACGAAAAGTTTTAGCAATTTGCCTCAAGGCACGATGCCATGCACCCCACTAGTTATTTTTCGAAATTATTTCTTTAACAATAAAATTAAATTAATCCTTTGCACTCGGACCTGTTTCGAAGTGATCAGAAATTTGGAAAAAAAATGTACATCATGTAATCGTGAAATTGTACAAAATAATTTCAGAACCAACTAAGGAGATTTAACAAAAAAATTATATTAATTATTGATAAATCTTAGTTATGTTCTCCACCCTGTGGTCGAAGCATTCACATTCTTGGTCTTGGAAATTTCTTTTATTTTAATTTTTTTTTATTATACTTTTTAATTTTTAAGATCCTCATTAAATTAACTGGTATATTGAATATTGTTTTTATTGACAACTAAGAATCGTAAAACAAAATCAATTTTTCAATTGAGCAAACATAAACCTGAATCATTTTAGTACATGCCAAATATCTTTAAAATTCAGTACATATTTTTAGTGATTGGTTCAATTAAGAGTTAGCATTTTGTTTTTGGTTCTTTTTTATTTTACCAATAATTTACAACTGTCTTTAGTCGACATCTAATGAATACAAAATACATTTGCTTGAGTTACAAAGGAAAAGATACAAAGAGTAAATAAATATTATATATCAATAGGTTTGAATTTTTGTTTTTGAATTTGATTTGTCTTACAGTATATATTCAAAAATAAATATTGTAGCACTAGCCTATAGAAAGTATTGCAATTTCCTGAGTTTTCTTCAGCCGTTGTTCTCGTTTGCTTCTATTGTCACATCTTTCGATAAGTCAATGTCTTGTATCACTTTAGCTGCTAAAATATATGACAATTAATACATTGTAATTAAAATATTTTTTTACAAACATTTTTATACCTTTAGAATTGCTTTCAAGCAATATTTTGACAATAACGCAAGCTGGTTGCTCAAATGCAAGTGACCAAATTATAGATGCAAGCATTGCAAATGTTACATCTCCCATTGTCTCAATAATCTGGAAAAATTATAGAAATTTAAAATGCAAATTTTAGGAATGATATCTTTTTAAAATTACCAAGTTTATATCAGAAAAATATTTGGAGATCTTAAGGAATTAGCTGATAACATCTGTATCATGACATGAATTAAATATGCACTGTAGCTAAGTCTGCTAATAGGTTGCCATATGTACCAGGATAAAAACCAATCCACTATACCTAAAAATAATATTTTATAAAGTAAATAAAATTTATAAAATTAATGTATTTAATAATAAATTGTAACTATTTAGTTTCAAATTATCTAACCTCCTTGTTTGCGATAACAGGCGTATATAATCCAGCAAATACAAGCAGCCCAAATCATTCTGTATAACGACAAAAATAAAATTGTTTCCGTGAGTACAGAATTTGTACTCATTTCATTGAATTTATAAGAGCCTAATATAATACTCAGCATTATGAAGAAAACAGCAGCCCAAATAACAGAAATTAATTTCTAAAAATATATTTTACTGGTAAGAGACTGATAAGATACTGATTATAAAAAAAGTTTTATATATCGTGTTACTTTATCGATTTTAGTCTCTTTATTGCAATACTTGCTTAATATAAATCCTAAAAGTAGTCCTTCTAGCCAAGGTCCATATCTCGAATATGTGGGGTAGTAAATATCTCTATTAATAAGTAAAATATAAAATAGTAATACAATGTATTGATATTTTTACGTTATTTACATTTACAAGTATTTTAAGATACATTAACCTTTGATACCAATATTTCATTAAACTTACTTTGATATAATCGTAAAATTGTGGCCACTGTTTAAAATTATTCCCATTGTAATGATCACAGCACACGACAGAAGAAGTATTATTTCAAAAATACCATATTTTGGTTTTTTCCATAAAGGTATCAAAATTAATGGAGACAGGATAAAAAGTTGCATATCAACAGCTAAATACCATGTCGCCAGCATACACTGTGAAAATTAGATTTTAGATAGAAATTAATTATAGACACATCTTACATTAGATTAAATTGATAATGAGCTAATTCCATAATTACACATAGACTATCTATTATTTGAATAATAATTAACGTCCCGCAGGGTAAGTTATAGTAATCGCAAAAAAATCGACAATGAAAATTTTTATATATCTTTACGTTTCAGTGTGTAATTTCAGTGTCTGAAAATTTAGACATACCTTAGAAAAAATTGATGGTGTGTGTGTATGTGTGTAGGTTTGTGTGTGTGCGCGGATACAAATTTTCGTCGACGATTTCGTGAATACGAATCAACCGATTTGAATAATTCAAAAAACATTCGATTTCTACTTCGTCAAAATTTAATCACCACTTCTACCCATCATTACGAATCGAATGTTTTTTGTATCATTCAAATCGGATGATCCGATTTCTTAAAAACTGACATTTTAACATTTTTTGCTCCATATAACTGAAGTCGCTGGACCTGACTTTATCAAAAACTAATTAGCACGTCTTTTCATCACTAGAAATCGAATGTTTCTGGAATATAATCCGTACGCTCAAAATCGTACTACTAATCCACACATACACACATTTCTGAGGCATGCCAAAATGTTCAGAAACCTCTAAAACGTGAACATATGCAAAAATTTTTATTTTCGAATTTTGAACCTTTACTATAACTTACCCTACAGGAAGTTAATTATAATATCATCTGCATTTTTATGCCCAAATACCATATTACAAAACTTACGACTTTTGTCGGATCCAAAAAGTTTTGTATGTAAAGCATATTATACCACCAGTAATCTGCACATTTTGTTCTCGTATCCTGTGATTTGCTTTCCCAGAAAGGACCACTTCCGAATTTTGTTTGTAGAGTTGCCTGATGATTAGATGAAATATTAATTTGGTAGTTTTAAGAAAATCAATGTATTTAATGCAAATACTACCCCAAAGAGCATTGCTGCAGCTAGTGCAGGCGTTAGGCGTATATACCGTTTTAAATAAAAAGTGAAGACATTGAAAGGTTTTCCTAAGTCTCTTTCTTTGAGGAAGTTGATACACAGCAGCATTCCACTCAAAACAAAAAATGTATCTACAGCTACAAAAAATCCATAAACGTATGTGCTATATAAATTGTTGTACCACTGAAAATAAATAAAAATTATTATATCCAAATCCAATCCAAGGAGTATAAACAGAAATACCGATGGAATATCCTCAGAATTAATTGTAGGATACAATTTGCTAATAGCGTTTCTGTGAATTACTATTATACATATTATACTAATGGCTCTCAACCCATGGATACAGCCAATATCTTTACTGGAATATTTAATGCCCAACAAATTCTTGCCATTAGTATAAGCTGAGAAACTCAAGAGAAGTTTGTTCAATTTTTCTGCTTTTCTTTTTTCTGTTTTCAATAAAATGGTTTTATTATTTTCATGCAATGTTTGGTCCAACTAGATAAACAAATGTGTACATACTTCTTCTCAGTAGATATCATATATCGTACTTATTGCCATAAGTAATCCAATTGCCAAAATTAAAAATCTGTTTAAAAATAACATAAAGACGTCAATCATTTGCATATAATTTATAAATATTTGTATGAATAAAATGATAAAGTAATAATTTTATATACATTGTTATCCAATCTGCAGCATTAAGAGGAGATTTTTCATTCCTTGTGCACATAACACGTGGATTAATCAAAGAAACTATATTTTTTTCTTTCAAATATTGAATTGCAGTTTCTATTTCATTTTTTGTGCAGGATTCCGGGATACAAATGGCAAAAGCCACTAATATGTTTTTAGGATTTTTGATATTTATTTCCAATGCGTTATTTTCAATATCATAAATTTCAGATAACAATTCGTTTCTGCGATTGATATCAATTTGATGTCTTATTAGACAGTATTGTCCTTTGATTTGACCAACATCAGTGTTTTATATGTGGCCCTTAGGCATTCATCAAATTGCCTAAATCAAAGTAATTTCCTGATAATATTCCTGATTGAAGCTTTGATGAAGAGTCGAGCACTAGAAATATAATATAATGATAAATAAAATTATTAAATGAAATTACAGAGATAACATATAAAAATCAATTATCCAAAAATATAAATTAGATGGATTTTATAAAATCAATTTACTTTTTAGCATTAACTATCTATAAAAAAAATCTGTAATTGGTAAAATATCAAAGTCACACCAAATTTTCTAATGGGTTTATGGGTTATTTTTTTGAAAATCGAACATCTGGGTAGAAATTATTATATTTTATATTTTATATTTCAACCAAACTAAAATATTAACTGATATTTATTACATTTATTTGTTATTTTTAGATTGTTACTTCCAAATTTAGATTGAAGCTAGTTTAAAAAAATTAATTGCGTCTTTTGTTTTATTTTAAAATATTTTATTGAGGAAAAAATTCAAATTCATAGTGTAAATGTAATATAAAGCAAAAAAATAAATTAGTATAAATCATGCAATATCTATTACAAATCAGTAAAAATTTTCATAATATCAAAAGTCTAAAATATTAATAATATATATTATACAATTTATCATTGAATACCTATTTGATATGAATTAAATACATTTTGAATTTCCAAAATGAGGTAAATGACAAAAAAGTAAAACTATAATTTTATTAAATGCGTCGTTTCATTATTTACGTATTAATGAATACTAATACCTTCAAAGTTATAAATAATTAATTTTTTAACCTTAGTATTGATTTTCCTTAAAATTTTCAATTCCTTCAAATTGTTGACTATAGATTTGGATAAGAGAGTTTATATTCATAAACAAATTTACAATTTTTTACCTTAATTCGAGCATCTCATCGTAAAATAGTCATTTTTAACTAATCACAAAAATATTGAAACATTATATTTCATTTATAAATTATAAGAAATATATAGTACTTTATTAAAGGTATCAATTCGGTCAAATAGAATTAGGTTAACCTGCATCATCAATAGAATGATTATCAAATATTCAATGTAATTGTTACAGCTTATGCATTTATTTTCATTTTATAGTTAACTTATTAAAAATTCAAATTAAGTATATTAATTTTCAGACATTAGCAAAAATAATGTAGGTTTTCTATTATCATTTTAAGAATAAAGTTGTTTTGAAAAATAATAGTTCTAAGTTTTAATTGATGAAAATATGAGTAATCTATAAATTATATTTTACTAAAAACTATAAAATACTTACTTTGTATTATTTTAGGCCTATATTCCATATGTTTACTACACATAGTCGTATTATCATTATAAAGAGCTGAGGCTGTAAGCCACAAAATAGATTCATCAAAACCTTTATATTCTGAACATTTCGATGAATTTATTAGAATAAAAATCCAAATCGCTAGAAACTTATTTATCAATACACGAGACATTTTTTTATTTCAATATGAATTTAAGTTTGTACGCAACTTTTGGTACAGTTTTCCAATCGATTTTCTATAATTTTATGTTTTCCAACTACTTGCGTCACTTCCTTAAATATGATTATATATTTCAGCAATCGTTTTCAAGCAAATATATTCCGTTTGTTAAATTATCACCTTCAATTAATTCATTTATCTATTTGCATAATTTTATGA
>NW_020537765.1:0-15000 GCF_003426905.1 Ctenocephalides felis
ACATAAAAAACCGTAAAAGATACGAAAAAAACTTTGTTCGTACGAAATATTCAGAATAAAATTATGATAAAATGGTATATGATGGTTATTGTGTTCATATAATTTTCTCGAGATTTTCCGATTTCCTCCTGAATTTTACGTGACGGCAACTCGCCTGTAGGCCACACCGTTTCGGAATTCGAAGTTGCGATATATGGGAAAAAAACTAAGAATTTTAGACCTTTCTAACGATGTATAATACTTTATATGTTTTTCTTTACAGAAATATCGAATCGTGAGGAGTATTGCTCCAACCTAGCCGCACTTTGCATTTTGACAAGTTAACATCTACACATATTGCTCTATAACATGAAAACCGTAAAAGATACGAAAAAACTTTGTTCGTACGAAAGATGCAGAATAAAATTATGAATAAAATGGTATATGAATGGTTAAGTGTGTTCATATAATTTTCTCGAGATTTTCCGATTTTCCTGAAATTTTACGACGGCAACTCGCCTGTAGGCCACACCGTTCGGAATTCGAAGTTGCGATATATGGGAAAAAAACTAAGAATTTTGAGACCTTTCTAACGATGTATAATACTTTATATGTTTTCTTTACAGAAATATCGAATCGTGAGGAGTATTGCTCCAACCTAGCCGCACTTTGCATTTTGACAAGTTAACATCTACACATATTGCTCTATAACATGAAAACCGTAAAAGATACGAAAAAACTTTGTTCGTACGAAAGATGCAGAATAAAATTATGAATAAAATGGTATATGAATGGTTAAGTGTGTTCATATAATTTTCTCGAGATTTTCCGATTTTCCTGAAATTTTACGACGGCAACTCGCCTGTAGGCCACACCGTTTGGAATTCGAAGTTGCGATATATGGGAAAAAAACTAAGAATTTTGAGACCTTTCTAACGATGTATAATACTTTATATGTTTTCTTTACAGAAATATCGAATCGTGAGGAGTATTGCTCCAACCTAGCCGCACTTTGCATTTTGACAAGTTAACATCTACACATATTGCTCTATAACATGAAAACCGTAAAAGATACGAAAAAACTTTGTTCGTACGAAAGATGCAGAATAAAATTATGAATAAAATGGTATATGAATGGTTAAGTGTGTTCATATAATTTTCTCGAGATTTTCCGATTTTCCTGAAATTTTACGACGGCAACTCGCCTGTAGGCCACACCGTTTGGAATTCGAAGTTGCGATATATGGGAAAAAAACTAAGAATTTTGAGACCTTTCTAACGATGTATAATACTTTATATGTTTTCTTTACAGAAATATCGAATCGTGAGGAGTATTGCTCCAACCTAGCCGCACTTTGCATTTTGACAAGTTAACATCTACACATATTGCTCTATAACATGAAAACCGTAAAAGATACGAAAAAACTTTGTTCGTACGAAAGATGCAGAATAAAATTATGAATAAAATGGTATATGAATGGTTAAGTGTGTTCATATAATTTTCTCGAGATTTTCCGATTTTCCTGAAATTTTACGACGGCAACTCGCCTGTAGGCCACACCGTTTGGAATTCGAAGTTGCGATATATGGGAAAAAAACTAAGAATTTTGAGACCTTTCTAACGATGTATAATACTTTATATGTTTTCTTTACAGAAATATCGAATCGTGAGGAGTATTGCTCCAACCTAGCCGCACTTTGCATTTTGACAAGTTAACATCTACACATATTGCTCTATAACATGAAAACCGTAAAAGATACGAAAAAACTTTGTTCGTACGAAAGATGCAGAATAAAATTATGAATAAAATGGTATATGAATGGTTAAGTGTGTTCATATAATTTTCTCGAGATTTTCCGATTTTCCTGAAATTTTACGACGGCAACTCGCCTGTAGGCCACACCGTTCGGAATTCGAAGTTGCGATATATGGGAAAAAAACTAAGAATTTTGAGACCTTTCTAACGATGTATAATACTTTATATGTTTTCTTTACAGAAATATCGAATCGTGAGGAGTATTGCTCCAACCTAGCCGCACTTTGC
Source organism: Ctenocephalides felis (assembly GCF_003426905.1). NCBI lineage: Eukaryota > Metazoa > Arthropoda > Insecta > Siphonaptera > Pulicidae > Ctenocephalides > Ctenocephalides felis. The sequence continues at coordinate 2,025 of NW_020537765.1, forward strand.
ATTTTGACAAGTTAACATCTACACATATTGCTCTATAACATGAAAACCGTAAAAGATACGAAAAAACTTTGTTCGTACGAAAGATGCAGAATAAAATTATGAATAAAATGGTATATGAATGGTTAAGTGTGTTCATATAATTTTCTCGAGATTTTCCGATTTTCCTGAAATTTTACGACGGCAACTCGCCTGTAGGCCACACCGTTTGGAATTCGAAGTTGCGATATATGGGAAAAAAACTAAGAATTTTGAGACCTTTCTAACGATGTATAATACTTTATATGTTTTCTTTACAGAAATATCGAATCGTGAGGAGTATTGCTCCAACCTAGCCGCACTTTGCATTTTGACAAGTTAACATCTACACATATTGCTCTATAACATGAAAACCGTAAAAGATACGAAAAAACTTTGTTCGTACGAAAGATGCAGAATAAAATTATGAATAAAATGGTATATGAATGGTTAAGTGTGTTCATATAATTTTCTCGAGATTTTCCGATTTTCCTGAAATTTTACGACGGCAACTCGCCTGTAGGCCACACCGTTCGGAATTCGAAGTTGCGATATATGGGAAAAAAACTAAGAATTTTGAGACCTTTCTAACGATGTATAATACTTTATATGTTTTCTTTACAGAAATATCGAATCGTGAGGAGTATTGCTCCAACCTAGCCGCACTTTGCATTTTGACAAGTTAACATCTACACATATTGCTCTATAACATGAAAACCGTAAAAGATACGAAAAAACTTTGTTCGTACGAAAGATGCAGAATAAAATTATGAATAAAATGGTATATGAATGGTTAAGTGTGTTCATATAATTTTCTCGAGATTTTCCGATTTTCCTGAAATTTTACGACGGCAACTCGCCTGTAGGCCACACCGTTTGGAATTCGAAGTTGCGATATATGGGAAAAAAACTAAGAATTTTGAGACCTTTCTAACGATGTATAATACTTTATATGTTTTCTTTACAGAAATATCGAATCGTGAGGAGTATTGCTCCAACCTAGCCGCACTTTGCATTTTGACAAGTTAACATCTACACATATTGCTCTATAACATGAAAACCGTAAAAGATACGAAAAAACTTTGTTCGTACGAAAGATGCAGAATAAAATTATGAATAAAATGGTATATGAATGGTTAAGTGTGTTCATATAATTTTCTCGAGATTTTCCGATTTTCCTGAAATTTTACGACGGCAACTCGCCTGTAGGCCACACCGTTTGGAATTCGAAGTTGCGATATATGGGAAAAAAACTAAGAATTTTGAGACCTTTCTAACGATGTATAATACTTTATATGTTTTCTTTACAGAAATATCGAATCGTGAGGAGTATTGCTCCAACCTAGCCGCACTTTGCATTTTGACAAGTTAACATCTACACATATTGCTCTATAACATGAAAACCGTAAAAGATACGAAAAAACTTTGTTCGTACGAAAGATGCAGAATAAAATTATGAATAAAATGGTATATGAATGGTTAAGTGTGTTCATATAATTTTCTCGAGATTTTCCGATTTTCCTGAAATTTTACGACGGCAACTCGCCTGTAGGCCACACCGTTTGGAATTCGAAGTTGCGATATATGGGAAAAAAACTAAGAATTTTGAGACCTTTCTAACGATGTATAATACTTTATATGTTTTCTTTACAGAAATATCGAATCGTGAGGAGTATTGCTCCAACCTAGCCGCACTTTGCATTTTGACAAGTTAACATCTACACATATTGCTCTATAACATGAAAACCGTAAAAGATACGAAAAAACTTTGTTCGTACGAAAGATGCAGAATAAAATTATGAATAAAATGGTATATGAATGGTTAAGTGTGTTCATATAATTTTCTCGAGATTTTCCGATTTTCCTGAAATTTTACGACGGCAACTCGCCTGTAGGCCACACCGTTCGGAATTCGAAGTTGCGATATATGGGAAAAAAACTAAGAATTTTGAGACCTTTCTAACGATGTATAATACTTTATATGTTTTCTTTACAGAAATATCGAATCGTGAGGAGTATTGCTCCAACCTAGCCGCACTTTGCATTTTGACAAGTTAACATCTACACATATTGCTCTATAACATGAAAACCGTAAAAGATACGAAAAAACTTTGTTCGTACGAAAGATGCAGAATAAAATTATGAATAAAATGGTATATGAATGGTTAAGTGTGTTCATATAATTTTCTCGAGATTTTCCGATTTTCCTGAAATTTTACGACGGCAACTCGCCTGTAGGCCACACCGTTTGGAATTCGAAGTTGCGATATATGGGAAAAAAACTAAGAATTTTGAGACCTTTCTAACGATGTATAATACTTTATATGTTTTCTTTACAGAAATATCGAATCGTGAGGAGTATTGCTCCAACCTAGCCGCACTTTGCATTTTGACAAGTTAACATCTACACATATTGCTCTATAACATGAAAACCGTAAAAGATACGAAAAAACTTTGTTCGTACGAAAGATGCAGAATAAAATTATGAATAAAATGGTATATGAATGGTTAAGTGTGTTCATATAATTTTCTCGAGATTTTCCGATTTTCCTGAAATTTTACGACGGCAACTCGCCTGTAGGCCACACCGTTTGGAATTCGAAGTTGCGATATATGGGAAAAAAACTAAGAATTTTGAGACCTTTCTAACGATGTATAATACTTTATATGTTTTCTTTACAGAAATATCGAATCGTGAGGAGTATTGCTCCAACCTAGCCGCACTTTGCATTTTGACAAGTTAACATCTACACATATTGCTCTATAACATGAAAACCGTAAAAGATACGAAAAAACTTTGTTCGTACGAAAGATGCAGAATAAAATTATGAATAAAATGGTATATGAATGGTTAAGTGTGTTCATATAATTTTCTCGAGATTTTCCGATTTTCCTGAAATTTTACGACGGCAACTCGCCTGTAGGCCACACCGTTTGGAATTCGAAGTTGCGATATATGGGAAAAAAACTAAGAATTTTGAGACCTTTCTAACGATGTATAATACTTTATATGTTTTCTTTACAGAAATATCGAATCGTGAGGAGTATTGCTCCAACCTAGCCGCACTTTGCATTTTGACAAGTTAACATCTACACATATTGCTCTATAACATGAAAACCGTAAAAGATACGAAAAAACTTTGTTCGTACGAAAGATGCAGAATAAAATTATGAATAAAATGGTATATGAATGGTTAAGTGTGTTCATATAATTTTCTCGAGATTTTCGATTTTCCTGAAATTTTACGACGGCAACTCGCCTGTAGGCCACACCGTTCGGAATTCGAAGTTGCGATATATGGGAAAAAAACTAAGAATTTTGAGACCTTTCTAACGATGTATAATACTTTATATGTTTTCTTTACAGAAATATCGAATCGTGAGGAGTATTGCTCCAACCTAGCCGCACTTTGCATTTTGACAAGTTAACATCTACACATATTGCTCTATAACATGAAAACCGTAAAAGATACGAAAAAACTTTGTTCGTACGAAAGATGCAGAATAAAATTATGAATAAAATGGTATATGAATGGTTAAGTGTGTTCATATAATTTTCTCGAGATTTTCCGATTTTCCTGAAATTTTACGACGGCAACTCGCCTGTAGGCCACACCGTTTGGAATTCGAAGTTGCGATATATGGGAAAAAAACTAAGAATTTTGAGACCTTTCTAACGATGTATAATACTTTATATGTTTTCTTTACAGAAATATCGAATCGTGAGGAGTATTGCTCCAACCTAGCCGCACTTTGCATTTTGACAAGTTAACATCTACACATATTGCTCTATAACATGAAAACCGTAAAAGATACGAAAAAACTTTGTTCGTACGAAAGATGCAGAATAAAATTATGAATAAAATGGTATATGAATGGTTAAGTGTGTTCATATAATTTTCTCGAGATTTTCCGATTTTCCTGAAATTTTACGACGGCAACTCGCCTGTAGGCCACACCGTTCGGAATTCGAAGTTGCGATATATGGGAAAAAAACTAAGAATTTTGAGACCTTTCTAACGATGTATAATACTTTATATGTTTTCTTTACAGAAATATCGAATCGTGAGGAGTATTGCTCCAACCTAGCCGCACTTTGCATTTTGACAAGTTAACATCTACACATATTGCTCTATAACATGAAAACCGTAAAAGATACGAAAAAACTTTGTTCGTACGAAAGATGCAGAATAAAATTATGAATAAAATGGTATATGAATGGTTAAGTGTGTTCATATAATTTTCTCGAGATTTTCCGATTTTCCTGAAATTTTACGACGGCAACTCGCCTGTAGGCCACACCGTTCGGAATTCGAAGTTGCGATATATGGGAAAAAAACTAAGAATTTTGAGACCTTTCTAACGATGTATAATACTTTATATGTTTTCTTTACAGAAATATCGAATCGTGAGGAGTATTGCTCCAACCTAGCCGCACTTTGCATTTTGACAAGTTAACATCTACACATATTGCTCTATAACATGAAAACCGTAAAAGATACGAAAAAACTTTGTTCGTACGAAAGATGCAGAATAAAATTATGAATAAAATGGTATATGAATGGTTAAGTGTGTTCATATAATTTTCTCGAGATTTTCCGATTTTCCTGAAATTTTACGACGGCAACTCGCCTGTAGGCCACACCGTTTGGAATTCGAAGTTGCGATATATGGGAAAAAAACTAAGAATTTTGAGACCTTTCTAACGATGTATAATACTTTATATGTTTTCTTTACAGAAATATCGAATCGTGAGGAGTATTGCTCCAACCTAGCCGCACTTTGCATTTTGACAAGTTAACATCTACACATATTGCTCTATAACATGAAAACCGTAAAAGATACGAAAAAACTTTGTTCGTACGAAAGATGCAGAATAAAATTATGAATAAAATGGTATATGAATGGTTAAGTGTGTTCATATAATTTTCTCGAGATTTTCCGATTTTCCTGAAATTTTACGACGGCAACTCGCCTGTAGGCCACACCGTTTGGAATTCGAAGTTGCGATATATGGGAAAAAAACTAAGAATTTTGAGACCTTTCTAACGATGTATAATACTTTATATGTTTTCTTTACAGAAATATCGAATCGTGAGGAGTATTGCTCCAACCTAGCCGCACTTTGCATTTTGACAAGTTAACATCTACACATATTGCTCTATAACATGAAAACCGTAAAAGATACGAAAAAACTTTGTTCGTACGAAAGATGCAGAATAAAATTATGAATAAAATGGTATATGAATGGTTAAGTGTGTTCATATAATTTTCTCGAGATTTTCCGATTTTCCTGAAATTTTACGACGGCAACTCGCCTGTAGGCCACACCGTTCGGAATTCGAAGTTGCGATATATGGGAAAAAAACTAAGAATTTTGAGACCTTTCTAACGATGTATAATACTTTATATGTTTTCTTTACAGAAATATCGAATCGTGAGGAGTATTGCTCCAACCTAGCCGCACTTTGCATTTTGACAAGTTAACATCTACACATATTGCTCTATAACATGAAAACCGTAAAAGATACGAAAAAACTTTGTTCGTACGAAAGATGCAGAATAAAATTATGAATAAAATGGTATATGAATGGTTAAGTGTGTTCATATAATTTTCTCGAGATTTTCCGATTTTCCTGAAATTTTACGACGGCAACTCGCCTGTAGGCCACACCGTTTGGAATTCGAAGTTGCGATATATGGGAAAAAAACTAAGAATTTTGAGACCTTTCTAACGATGTATAATACTTTATATGTTTTCTTTACAGAAATATCGAATCGTGAGGAGTATTGCTCCAACCTAGCCGCACTTTGCATTTTGACAAGTTAACATCTACACATATTGCTCTATAACATGAAAACCGTAAAAGATACGAAAAAACTTTGTTCGTACGAAAGATGCAGAATAAAATTATGAATAAAATGGTATATGAATGGTTAAGTGTGTTCATATAATTTTCTCGAGATTTTCCGATTTTCCTGAAATTTTACGACGGCAACTCGCCTGTAGGCCACACCGTTTGGAATTCGAAGTTGCGATATATGGGAAAAAAACTAAGAATTTTGAGACCTTTCTAACGATGTATAATACTTTATATGTTTTCTTTACAGAAATATCGAATCGTGAGGAGTATTGCTCCAACCTAGCCGCACTTTGCATTTTGACAAGTTAACATCTACACATATTGCTCTATAACATGAAAACCGTAAAAGATACGAAAAAACTTTGTTCGTACGAAAGATGCAGAATAAAATAACGAATAAAATGGTATATAAATGGTTAATTGTGTTCATATAATTTTCTCGAGATTTTTTAAATTACGTGGCTAAGAACAAAATTTCAAGTCAGTTATCCCTATGGCAACTTTTCAGTTGCTTCGCGTTTCAAGTCAGTTATCCCTATGGCAACTTTTCAGTTGCTTCGCGTTTTAAGTCAGTTATCCCTATGGTAACTTTTCGGTTGCTTCGCGTTACAAGTCAGTTATCCCTATGGTAACATTGCAGATATATATTAAATTATTACTGAAATTTCATTTATAACCTTATGTATACATATGATTGTATAGTTTTACTTGTCGTCAACGATCATACCATGTTGAATATACCGGTTCTCGTCCGATCACCGAAGTCAAGCAACATCGGGCGTGGGTAGTACTTAGATGGGAGACCGCTTGGGAACACCACGTATCGTTGACTTTTTGCCCTAGTATTTTACCGATGTTAAGTCAAATTATAAATAGTACATACTCTCGGTATAAACTGTTAAAATCTTTGATAGAGATGAGAAAATAGTTTATGTAAAATGAAATAATATATATATATATATAAATACTGCATATTTTGTTATAAAAGATATAAATATACTGAATATTTTGTTATAAAAGATTCGAAATATTCATGGGTTGAAAGTTACTACTTATTTAGAGTATATTACAAAAATTAAATAAAAATAGCAACTTGCACGTATTTTGCAAATTGACAACTTGCACGCATTCTGCAAATTGACAACTTGCACGCATTTTGCACATTGGCAACTTGTACGCATTATGCATTATTGACAACTTACACGTACTTTGTTTGACTGGAAACTTGTACGCATTTGATTTGATATGTAACTTGTATGCATTTTATATAATTGGTAACTTGTACGCATTTCTAGAGAACTTGGCGAAAAACATTCTCCCTTATAAGGAAAAAAATATATAAAATATATAATCATATATTCTAAATAAGAAATACCAAATGTTTCTCTTTAAAATTACAATTTCCTCGCCAATTATAAAGCATATTGAAAACAATTTAGCTTGTCTTTAAGAAATAATGAATATATCAAATATTTCCATAGAAGCGAGTTTTATGTAAAATAGCTAGAGGTACCAAAGAAGTGCCGTGTGTGTTACAATATGCACAATTTTTCGACGGCAAAGTCGAAATGATTGTGGCATACTGTAACCGGCTACAACGTAAGGCTTAAGGCTTATGCTCTAATAGCGTGGGGTGACGTCAAGCCAACATGACGAATCCCCAAGCCAAGGGCTGAGTCTCAACAGATCGCAGCGTGGTAACTGCTCTACCGAGTACAACACCCCGCCAGGTACCTAAGTCGTTTACAAACGATTCCGAGTCTCGACATCGAACTAGTGACCCATGATCGACCGCTATAGGCAGGACAGATATAACGGATGGATACCGCCACTGTCCAGCGCCTCATTCGGCTAAAAATGGCTCGTGCGATAAACGGCGTGTGCCGAATACCTAATAAATCACATTGTATTGAGCCTTTCGACTCACGAGACTCCTAGAGATATCGTTGCTTACTTTGTCTAGAAAGGATACGGCCTTAGAGGCGTTCAGGCATAATCCCACGGATGGTAGCTTCGCACCACCGGCCGCTCGACCGAATTTCATTGTGTGTGAGATTGAAAAATCTGCTTTCGCTGATCTTTCATTTTCTTAAAACAACGCAATGAAGCGAATGTTCAAATTCGCACAATTTGAATAAAATGTGCAGAGTATATAGAATACTAACGCAAGCGTTTACTACAATCGACTTTGAAACACTAGACTTTCATCTAGCGCCCAAAGAATTGATTGAGCTATGCGTTTAAAGTATAATATTCAAAAAGAACGCCGTTTTCACAACGAACTTCGTCATTCGCTCAGGCATCTGGCGATACCGAGCAGATATACATGGCAGTGCTCTCACACAATGCATAAGAGCGCTAAGCGGTTGTAAACCGCGTCACGCTGCTTTTGCACACTGCGCAATATTTTGCGACTAGCTCCGGTCAAACGTTAATGAAACGAATGATCCATCGTTGCGAGACGCTTTAAGATTTTATACGTCGTAGGTTATACGACATATCGCACACGTTTCATTCACTAAATAGTAAATGTACGTTAATGATCCTTCCGCAGGTTCACCTACGGAAACCTTGTTACGACTTTTACTTCCTCTAAATAATCAAGTTTGGTCATCTTCCCAGCAACATCGGCAATGTCGAAACGCTGCCGCGCACCGGTCCGAAGACCTCACTAAATAATTCAATCGGTAGTAGCGACGGGCGGTGTGTACAAAGGGCAGGGACGTAATCAACGCAAGCTTATGACTCGCGCTTACTAGGAATTCCTCGTTCATGGGGAAGAATTGCAAGCCCCAATCCCTAGCACGAAGAGGCTTCAACGGATTACCCGGACCTTTCGGCCAAGGAAAACCTGCTGATCTCTTCAGTGTAGCGCGCGTGCGGCCCAGAACATCTAAGGGCATCACAGACCTGTTATTGCTCAATTTCGTGCGACTAAATGCCACCTGTCCCTCTAAGAAGATATATTTGTACGCCGGTAGTAAGAACCACAACCAACAACGACCGAAGCCGAAGCGGAGGGTCTTTGCGATACCGGAAAGTACGCCTATTTAGCAGGCTAGAGTCTCGTTCGTTATCAGAATTAACCAGACAAATCGCTCCACCAACTAAGAACGGCCATGCACCACCACCCACCGAATCAAGAAAGAGCTCTCAATCTGTCAATCCTTCCGGTGTCCGGACCTGGTGAGGTTTCCCGTGTTGAGTCAAATTAAGCCGCAGGCTCCACTCCTTGTAGTGCCCTTCCGTCAATTCCTTTAAGTTTCAGCTTTGCAACCATACTTCCCCCGGAACCCAAAAGCTTTGGTTTCCCGGAAGCTGCCCGCCGAGTCATCGGAGGAACTTCGGCGGATCGCTAGCTGGCATCGTTTATGGTTAGAACTAGGGCGGTATCTGATCGCCTTCGAACCTCTAACTTTCGTTCTTGATTGATGAAAACACATTTGGCAAATGCTTTCGCTTCTGTCCGTCTTGCGACGATCCAAGAATTTCACCTCTAACGTCGCAATACGAATGCCCCCAGTTGTCCCTATTAATCATTACCTCGGAATTCCGAAAACCAACAAAATAGAACCGAGGTCCTATTCCATTATTCCATGCACACAATATTCAGGCGAATGAGCCTGCTTTAAGCACTCTAATTTGTTCAAAGTAAACGTACCGGCCCACCTCGACACTCGGTGAAGAGCACCGTGGTAGGATTTTGAGTTGGGCCGCCTTTTGACGGGCTAAGCCCACCGGTAGGACGTCCCACAGACATGCCAGTTGAACACCGCGAGCGGTGAACCGACAGTGTGGGACACAGATTCAACTACGAGCTTTTTAACCGCAACAACTTTAATATACGCTATTAGAGCTGGAATTACCGCGGCTGCTGGCACCAGACTGGCCCTCTAATAGATCCTCGTTAAAGGATTTAAAGTGTACTCATTCCGATTACGGGGCCTCGGATGAGTCCCGTATCGTTATTTTTCGTCACTACCTCCCCGTGCCGGGAGTGGGTAATTTGCGCGCCTGCTGCCTTCCTTGGATGTGGTAGCCGTTTCTCAGGCTCCCTCTCCGGAATCGAACCCTGATTCCCCGTTACCCGTAACAACCATGGTAGTCGCAGAAACTACCATCGACAGTTGATAAGGCAGACATTTGAAAGATGCGTCGCCGGTACTAGACCGTGCGATCAGCACAAAGTTATTCAGAGTCACCAAGTCAAACGGTGAGCAAGGCAAGCCCGCCACCGATTGGTTTTGATCTAATAAAAGCATTCCTTCCATCTCTGGTCGGAACTCTATTTGCATGTATTAGCTCTAGAATTACCACAGTTATCCAAGTAATGTGGGTACGATCTAAGGAACCATAACTGATGTAATGAGCCATTCGCGGTTTCACCTTAATGTGGCTTGCACTGAGACATGCATGGCTTAATCTTTGAGACAAGCATATACTACTGGCAGGATCAACCAGGGTGCTATATATATATAATAGCATAGTGCGTAAATGTCCCTCGGCGTCACCCGAGAGACCACACTTTGTATAGAAAAGTTCGATGAATATTTCTAAACAACGAATTTTCTTACATATATATATATCTGAGCCGTACGATATTCCCTGAACATAACGAACAGTTTACATCGCGACTAGATATTTTATATATTCTGCGCTTAACACAGAGGCTAGACCTTTAACAACCGTCGAAACGGCGGTCCGTACATGAAATTTGCGGTCCGCAGACCCAGTTAATTTCAAACAGTCTCTTTACCCTTCGTTAGATTGAAAACGTCGGGGCGAATTCATAAGAATTCATCGTTATAACTCACTTTTATTCTCGCTCGGAGAGTATTGAGTTGATAGCATTTGTATATTTGATTTTCCGCATAAGAGTCTTTGCGTCAACGACACATGCCCGCGGATATGCTGTACAGTATGGTTGAACACTTATAAATAAGGTCCAGAACCCGGCCGTAAACCGACATCCGAACATATACGGCGTATATAATTCCAGACACGGTCTACGACATTATTTAAAGTAACGCCGCTATATAGTTGATAGACTAAAAGTATCGAATATAATGTATAAAATACACCGGGGAATAATATTCGAACCTGCCTGAACAACACAGCGTACTTTAGCCTAAGCTTGCTCGCATCGCACTCGACACGACCTATCCCCCTATATAAGGCGCGCGGCCACAGCGTAAGTATTAGACTGAGTCCCAAGCGACGTGCATTTGACCTGCGGCGAGGGCCTGCTCGCGCTTACGGTGTGAATCGTCAAGACAAAAGTCTGGGAAAATTTCGAACTGCGAACCCTTATGATAGAAAAATTTTTGTCGAAAATTTTGTTAGATGTTCAAACAGTTTTATATATATGGACAATATGAATTATAGTTAATTATTGAGTTTTTAGGTGTTTTTTGGGTTTTTTTAAACTTTTGTATAAAATTATGTATTTATTGATTTTTATAGATCTCAATGAATATAAAACGAATTTATATATAGTTATATTATTTTTTATAATTATTTGTTTAAATTTTCTAATTTTACAATAAATGTTCAAACCAGTTTTCCTCGATTTTCTCTTAAACCGTAAAAGATACGAAAAAACTTTGTTCGTACGAAAGATGCAGAATAAAATTATGAATAAAATGGTATATGAATGGTTAAGTGTGTTCATATAATTTTCTCGAGATTTTCCGATTTTCCTGAAATTTTACGACGGCAACTCGCCTGTAGGCCACACCGTTCGGAATTCGAAGTTGCGATATATGGGAAAAAAACTAAGAATTTTGAGACCTTTCTAACGATGTATAATACTTTATATGTTTTCTTTACAGAAATATCGAATCGTGAGGAGTATTGCTCCAACCTAGCCGCACTTTGCATTTTGACAAGTTAACATCTACACATATTGCTCTATAACATGAAAACCGTAAAAGATACGAAAAAACTTTGTTCGTACGAAAGATGCAGAATAAAATTATGAATAAAATGGTATATGAATGGTTAAGTGTGTTCATATAATTTTCTCGAGATTTTCCGATTTTCCTGAAATTTTACGACGGCAACTCGCCTGTAGGCCACACCGTTTGGAATTCGAAGTTGCGATATATGGGAAAAAAACTAAGAATTTTGAGACCTTTCTAACGATGTATAATACTTTATATGTTTTCTTTACAGAAATATCGAATCGTGAGGAGTATTGCTCCAACCTAGCCGCACTTTGCATTTTGACAAGTTAACATCTACACATATTGCTCTATAACATGAAAACCGTAAAAGATACGAAAAAACTTTGTTCGTACGAAAGATGCAGAATAAAATTATGAATAAAATGGTATATGAATGGTTAAGTGTGTTCATATAATTTTCTCGAGATTTTCCGATTTTCCTGAAATTTTACGACGGCAACTCGCCTGTAGGCCACACCGTTTGGAATTCGAAGTTGCGATATATGGGAAAAAAACTAAGAATTTTGAGACCTTTCTAACGATGTATAATACTTTATATGTTTTCTTTACAGAAATATCGAATCGTGAGGAGTATTGCTCCAACCTAGCCGCACTTTGCATTTTGACAAGTTAACATCTACACATATTGCTCTATAACATGAAAACCGTAAAGAGATACGAAAAAACTTTGTTCGTACGAAAGATGCAGAATAAAATTATGAATAAAATGGTATATGAATGGTTAAGTGTGTTCATATAATTTTCTCGAGATTTTCCGATTTTCCTGAAATTTTACGACGGCAACTCGCCTGTAGGCCACACCGTTCGGAATTCGAAGTTGCGATATATGGGAAAAAAACTAAGAATTTTGAGACCTTTCTAACGATGTATAATACTTTATATGTTTTCTTTACAGAAATATCGAATCGTGAGGAGTATTGCTCCAACCTAGCCGCACTTTGCATTTTGACAAGTTAACATCTACACATATTGCTCTATAACATGAAAACCGTAAAAGATACGAAAAAACTTTGTTCGTACGAAAGATGCAGAATAAAATTATGAATAAAATGGTATATGAATGGTTAAGTGTTCATATAATTTTCTCGAGATTTTCCGATTTTCCTGAAATTTTACGACGGCAACTCGCCT
>NW_020537766.1:0-19235 GCF_003426905.1 Ctenocephalides felis
ACAATCTTTTAAGAAAGACTAACTAAGCAAAAGATCTTTCACAAATGACACTACTAAAACAGATGACGAACACTGTTATGATACCAACTGTGTATGTTTATATAAAATATATAAATATTTTCGAAAACAAAATCGACAATAATAATTCTTAAATTAAAACTTTTCACGATGCCTTTTGTCTAGAGTCATTATCAGTTGGGCGAATGAAATTTACGGGCAATTGAACGACAACCGCCCTATAAGGGTACCTTATAGTATGTTAGTACAAAAATATTGTTCTCAGAGTACATACTTGCAGGAGTAGATTTTGTCTTTGTGTAACATGCGAATATATGTAAGCAACGCCATTCTCTTTTCATTTTAACCCATTTAGATTAAAAACTAAGAACTTAAACTTGAATGTAAGAATGAATTCTACCAAAACTAAAGTCTAATTGTTGAATATTTCTGCAAACATTTAACCATTCAATAATCACTAACATTTTCAAAACGAGTACTCTATAGCATTGCAAAAATTACTGAGTAAAACGTTATTAAATATTTTTATTGAAAATTTGTAACGAAATGTAGTTTTCACGGTAAAAAAATATAGAAATACTTCTGTCATGAAAACTAATATTAATCTACATGAAATCATTTTTCATTAACTTTCGGAGCAATACTCTCGGAACTGGGTTAATGTGATTCTACAAATAATGCAATTTATTTTATGGTTTTTCATTTTTTCAATTAATGAATTAAAAAAGTTCACAAGTTTTAACTAAAAAATTAAAAAGAACACTTTTCAATTTAAAAATTGATAAAATATTGAGTAGTAGGTAGTAAATTCAAAAGGATCGTTTCAATTAATGTGTTATTGGAGATAATGGTTAATGTGATTCCAAAAGTATACAATTTATTTTATGGTTTTTCATTTTTTAATTAGCAGCAAATGTTGCACTGTGGTTTTAGCGACAGGAGATCCAAATCAGGAATCCTTTTAAACTTTGACTTATAATACTTATTTAATTCTGGAAAAATTAATGAAAAATTAAATAAGAAAGTAATGTTTAATAAAAAAAATACTAATTATTACATTCAATCCGTTTTGTCATTTAAGAATTTTTCTAAATCTATGCTCTTCATGTAACACAATTGTAACGAAGCAACATTCTGTCCAAGGCAAAATGAAAAAGGGAAAATTATATTAAATTAGATAAGTTACGGCATATATTAGTAGAATATTACATCTCTGCCTTCATCCGTTTATATTTATGAATTATGGATTTAATATTGCGTTGTTATGAGTTCGTTTATAAGAATAAGGAATGACTGACATAGAAGATCGCCTAAGGTCTTTGATGGCACGAGGTCTGAGATTTTATTAAATGAAAGTATATACAATATTGAAAATAAAATTGATAGGACTAAGCTTGACAATTTTTATACTGTTTTAGTGGTTACTACTTGACAATTTTTATACGTGCTAATGGTATTAGGCAAATACATTAACTAACTAGTGCATGGTGCATGGCTTTGTGTCTTAGGGCAAGAATCACATGTTCCTGTCAATATGAAACAAATGATGCTCTCGAAAACTTGTGTTCGAAAATGTATACATACACACCCACATATACATCAATTTTTTCTAATGTATGCCAAAATGCTCAGGTTAAGATATGCTTGATAAGATATCTATTTTTTTATTGTTTATTCTTGCGAATCAATATATAGTAAATCAATTATCAAAATTCCAACCGTTACAAAAAAACATTTATATCATATGCAGAAATATGCTCTATATATCTCGTCATCATAATAAATTCTATTATTTCAGCATAATGCCAAAATAAATTTGCAAAAACTAGTCATTAGTGTCGTACATATCAAATATAAATTCATACCAGCTGTAATTCTAGATAACCAAATATGCAATGGCGAAAGTGGCGAATAAAAAGCACGTTGATGGAATAATAAATAGCATAGTGACATGAAACTAGATTATGAATATAAATGAATAAAGCACGCTATCCTATGACATCTGAATTCATCAAATAAATATATTTTCTGGATAATTAATTCGAATGCTGTAATGTTATAAATTTCAAACATATTTTTTTCAGGCGATTTTCATCTTTATAACTTTGACAATTATTTATTGATAATAAAAAAACATATTTATAGTTAGTGTGTAATAAAATCCAGAGTTTTAACTGATTGTATTCGTTGTATGTTAAAATTTTAATGATATATTTGAACCATGTAATTGGAAAAGTTTTATGTTTTATTTAAACTAAAATACATCGCTGTAAAATGCAAATTTAATAATTGAACTAAATATGTAAATTATTAAAACGATATACATCTAAGCACAATTTGATTTGGCACATTAATCACAGTCAATAAACAATTATCAATATCATATTTAATTATCAACAGAATGTCAACTGGCTAAGTGCAGTCGTCAAAAAAGGCTTTATAAAGAAACTGAAACCAAATGCCAGATATAACCAAATGTTGAAAAATATTTTTAATACTGAATGATTTATTTATTATTAATCAAAATAGACTTGATATACCAAAACTTGAAATTAAAGCATAGTAAGTTAGAACCTAATATATTTTTTTGCGCAGAAAGGCTTGTCACAATAAATGACATCAAATCACAAATCAGTAAAAAAATAATTTAAATTAAAATTTTTATCACAAGTTGTCATCTTGGTATAAACGTTTTCTGTACAATAAATGACCGATTAATTGTTACTAACTACCTGTCTAACGATCTACTTGATTACTTGTCTAGATGCATACTACATTCATGAGTATCTACCTATCCACTTTGTACCTGCTTACATGTTCGACAGTTTACCCTGTCCACTTATTTACTTTTCTACTAGATTATTTGTTTACCTGCCTAGCTGACTACCTGTCCACTTGTCCACCTATCAACCGATCTGTATGTCTATGTATGTCTAGTTCACCTGTCTACCTGTCCACTTCTCAACCTATTATGTTTATCAATATTAAAAATATTTGTATATGAATCAACGATAATAATTTGTACTGATCATTTTACACTAGCAAATGTCAATCATTAACTTGTTTTGCTGCAACTCCAAAAGCGTTGGACCTGCCCTTTGCAAAATAAACCAATTTTCACCCGGTCAATACAAGTAAAATGTTGTATGAATCATTCGAATCGGATGTTCTGTTCTATCGAAAACTGCAAATTTTGCACTTTTTGCTTTGTATCTTCGAAACGGCTGCACGTACCTTTGCCAAAAACGTTTGACCATTAATATGAATCAAATATTTTTTGATTCATTGAAATCGGTTGAGCCACACAAAACACACTACATACATTCATACATACTCACACATAAATTTTTTGAAAGGTAAGCTAAAATGTTTAGAAGCAAAATATAAGCAAAAAAAATCAATTCCCGATTTTCGTTTGCGGTTAATATAAAATATTAAGATTCATTCACGCATTGCTTCACTTGATGCCTATTAAATATATTAGGCAAAATTCCTATGCATCTAAGGAACTGACGTGATACATAAAATAAAGGGTTCTTGTGAATCGGTCGTTATTAACAGAAATTCCTAAATGAATAAATTGCAGGCATATCATATTAAAAATGTTATAAATGTAGTACAAATCAATGGCAAAACAATTTTAACTCATGACTATTGAAATAAAAAAAGAAAATTCCTATGCGCGTTTGAAATCACGTAAAACGTAAAAAAGGTTCTGGTGAATTTTCAATAACAATCAGAATACATGACAATTCTATGAGCTATTTGCCTTATGTCATTCACTCGCACACATATACACACACTTTCAAACAAAATATAAATTAATCTGATAAATATTATATTGATATTTAGAGAATCACTGCAATAAGTGACTCTACTATTCTGTTCATATAAAGTTATGATAGTTCTAAGGGTTCTTCATATTATCGTTGGGCAGCTTCTTCTTCAGTCTTCTTGAAGTTGGTGTCTCAAGAAGCTGAGTGACTATATAGTTTGCATGATGTTTTTGTTTATGAAAATATTTGACACTCTGATTATTATAATTCTGTTTATAAATTCAATATGAAGATCGTCGTGTAAGGTTTTATTGCTAACAAACCGCGGAGCATCTGTAATCTGTCTTAATATTTTCGATTGGGCACGTTGTATTAGCACTATGTTGGAATTGTCCCACAATTCTATGCCATAAGTTCATATTGGTTTTATTAATACCTTGTAAATAAAGGCATTGCATACTGAAAATGTTTTATAAAATTATCAGCAGGCTTTTCTGCCAAATAATCCAATAAGGAAAATTACTATGCGCGTTCGAAGCCACGCGATACTATACATGAAATATGAAGTTTTGGTATATCAATTGTTATTCATATAAATTTGATGCATACTAAAATATTTTAAAATATAACACGGATCACTGACAAACCGTTTCACCTCATGTCTATTGAACATATAAATTTATCAGCAGGCGTTCCTGCCAAATAATCTAATTAGGAAAATTCCTATGCGCGCCGTAAACCCGTGTAATACTTGAGATAGAGGGTTTCGGTGAATCGATTTAAATTGCGAACATTTCAGCATGCAGGTGCAGTGCAAGAGTGGCGCGTTTACATTCACTGCAGCGACGCGTCAGAGTGGTTATTCTCGGGAACAAAAAGTAAAAAGAATTCTGCAGAAAACACACAGATAGGTGGACTCAAGATAAAGTGACAGCTGATAATACTTGTTGCTAATTTTCGCCAGACGAACTTATTTATTATCTAAAATAAAAATATTCATTCACATTAACCTGCATAACTTAAAAAAAAACCTGCAAAATAATCCGAGTAACAACCAGATAGTTTTAAAAATATAGCTGATGACTTTTACCAACTTCACAACAAAACCTTTTTTTTACAACATATTTTCCGAAGAAATTCATTTACTGTGAAAAATATAATATTATATAGCATAGCAATAACATTTTTACAGTGTAAATTGAAAGTAGATGTAAAAGATACATTGCCTCAAATTAAGTTTTATGACCTTCCCGATACGTCGCAATCGACTTAGTTACTAATAATTGAGATTAACTATTTAGATAAAACATTTTTTTCCAATTGATAGGGAGATTAATTAGATTTTGGCAAAAACAGGTGCAGCCGTTTGAGAGATACAGAGCAAGTGCTCAAAATGATAGTTCTTGTGAAAACAAAGCATTTGATTTGAATGGTTTTAAAAAATAGTTTATTTGTATGGCAAAATGAATAATTGAATTAAATGCTATCGAAAGGATGCAAGACTTTTGGAGTTGTGAATGCAGAAAAATGCAAAAAATGGCATCTGTTGGTCAAGTAAAATCTTTACAAGTCATTATTGTTGGTTTTTATATTAATAAAATAATTGGTGAAAATAGGCAAGAAGGTAAAAAAGTATCATAAAAAGTAGTCAGATAAGCAGGATGGCGTTATAACTGGTATACAGGTAGAGGGTAGGGAGCTGTACAGACAGTAAACATGTATTCAGGTAGTAAAGTAGAAACGGAGTACAAAGCAAGTATATTAGTGAACCGGTAGATAGAAATAAATGTAAAGTGGTAGACAAGTCGATCGGCAAACAAAGTAAGATACATAGTTGGATTATATATAAATACAAAGAATGATTAAATCCATTATTTCCACATATCAGGAAGTATAT
Organism: Ctenocephalides felis; assembly: GCF_003426905.1. Taxonomy (NCBI): domain Eukaryota; kingdom Metazoa; phylum Arthropoda; class Insecta; order Siphonaptera; family Pulicidae; genus Ctenocephalides; species Ctenocephalides felis. Next base: position 5,692 of record NW_020537766.1, read on the forward strand.
ACAACTTACCACAAGGCCACTTACAACTAATATTATATTCAGTATTTAATAGCATTTATTATTTGACTAATACATACCTGTACCAAAAATTATTTTTTGCTCTAACTAATAATAATTCGTTCTGCTTTAATTATTTAATTTGAATTGCAATTTTGTTAAACCAAATTACATTCATTTCTAAACATAAGTTACAGATTGTTTTTCTTTATGTTTGTATATATATATATATATATATATATATATACGTATGTATATATATATACATATATATATGTATATACGAGTATGTATATATATATAATACTGTAATGATATTTAGGAATATTATTATCACAGCGACCACAATGATCAATTCAAAATATTGAAATGTTTAATATTTTATATGAGTTTGATACAATTATTAGTATCTAACACATATATTAAACACATGTTTTACAAGAAACAAAACTAAAATATCATGTGAGAGATAATCTCATTACGTTATAGAAGTTTAAAGGAAACTTTTCGTAATTGCAACACATATTAGATGTTGCAATATTTTCAAGTAGTTATAGATTTATAAGTTTGCAATCTAACACATGGTTTACAAGAAAAACTAGTGGGGCGCAAGGCATCTAGTCCAGCCTTGCCGTACCAAATATTATTATTTTTTTTAAAACAAAAAACATTTTTGAAAAAAATTACTTCGAAAAAAATAGATTTTTGAGAAACTATGAATTGATAAAAAATTACGTTTTTTGAAAAAAAATTTTTTCTTTATTTTGACATATTTTGGAAATTCTGAACTGTTTTTCAAAGCAATCGTACTGCTTTAATGCATAGAGACAAAATGTCGAAGCGCGTAAGCGCTGAGTCGCCGTCTAACGAATAAGCATTGGTATGGAACCCATAGGAATGCAAAAAAATTCATACTCTATAAAATATTTTATAATTTGATATGCATATGTCAATGATCATTTGACCGCCAAATGGCATTTTTTTTACTTTTTACATTAAATCTCCAAAACCCCTAGACCTGCCTTCATAAAAATATGATAAATTCTTCATCTTGTCAATACAAGTAAAATGTTTTTCGAAATATTAAAATCGGACGCTCCGTTCTCTTGAAAACTGAGTTACCGTTTTTGGCACTTTTTGCTCCGTATCTTCGGAACGGCTAAACCTGCCTTCGCCAAAAACTAATCAGCACGTCTCCTCATCAATACAAATGTTTTTGAATTATTATTAAATCGGTTATCGGTGTTCCCGAAATCGTCTACAAAAATTTGTATCCGCACATACACACATTCACACACATACATCCATTTTTTCTAAGGTATGCCAAATTATTCAAAAAGAAGTGAGAAACTGCATTTGAAACGTAAAGATATATAAAATTTTTCATTTTCGATTTTTTTGCGATTACTATAACTTACGCTACGGGAAGTTAATTAGGTGGCTGCGTGCATTGTTTTTTTGGATTTTGCTAAATTTTTTTACTGTGTGCGAATAGTTAAGGTAACAAAGTTATACAAAATTACATCCATATTTGTTGTTTATGCTTTATTTAATGAAAATTCTATTTTCTCATAAAACTTGTCTCAATTTTGTAAAACTGCATCAACTCTTTCTCTAAAGTGAGAAACTGCATTTGGAGAGACACAGCAATCCAGCTTCGAAATGGAAGTAAAACAACGGCACGACCGGCAACGGAAACGCGCGACAAGAGGATCTCTCGAGTGCAAAAAAAGGACGCAGGTTCCTTGTGCCAAAGAAAGGACTCAGAAAACGGGAAATGCAAACTTTGCAGCAGGACGAATTAAAAGGAGCGGAATTCATTAGACGGTCCGTTTGCTCTCCTTGTTGATTTCTTATTACGATGGGCGTCCGTGCCCTCCTCACGCTTTCATTAAGGATAAGATGCTCCACTTTTGCATTCGAAGCGATTCTGTTTAGGACTTTTATCCGACTAATGCTCCAATGCTCTATAACGACGCATTAAATCTGATTATTGGAAAACTTACTGCATAAATTATACCGGTATTTGTACAGATGCAGGTTTCATTAGTTTTTAACTTTTTACACGAAGATTTTTTTATTTAATCATTAATTGCTATTCTTAAACTAACATTTCCATTTACCTTTATAAGTCAAATAATATTAAAATTCATTTGAAGTTTTATTCTGAGTAAAATAGTAATGATTCAAAACTCTCCCAGAACAGAATAGTTGGTAAGACTATGTAGGCAATGAGTAATAAAAAAGTAAAGTTATAATAACTTCCCGCTTAAAGTTATAGCAATCACAAAAAAACGAAAATGAAATTTTTTTTATATCTTTACGTTGCAAAGGTTGTTGAACAGTTTTGCATACCTTAGAAAAAAAGATACATGTGTCTGTGTGTGTAATATGTATGCTTGGATAAAATTTTTCGTCAACGATTTCCAGAGCACGCATCAACCGACCTGATTAATTAAAAAAAACATTCGATTTCTATTGATGGGGAGACGTGCTTTTGGGAAAAGGCAGAACCATCCGTTTCGCAGACATGGGGCAAACAGTGCAAAAATAGCAAGTCTGTTTTTGAGAGAACCGATCGTCCGATTTGAATGATTCAAGAAACATTTAACTTGTATTGATGGAATTCAATATTAATTTTTGAGAAGGCAGTAGTTTCTGAGACATGAAAAAAAAGTTAAAAAAAATAGCATTTGACGGTAAAAAATTTATCATTACACATATGCATATCAAATTATCGGATATTTTATAGAGATTCTATTAATAAGTATATTTTTAATATCTGGAAAAAATAAATGGTGACCTATATGCTTATATTCAATCCAATAACATAAAATTGTAAAGTGATTCATATAGCGTATATGGCCACTTAATGTACTTATATACAAAGTCAATGAAACAATAAAAAAAACATTTTTTCCATTTTTGGATTCGCATCTAGATTTATAATGTTTCAAACAAAAGTCCTCTCGACAATGTTGATCAGCAGATTTGAGTGGATATCAAAATTTTTAGGATTTTTTTTAAATTTATTATGTTTATTAAATTTTAAAAATTTACAAAAATTTACAAAAATTTACAAAATTTACAAAAAAAAAAGATGCATGAGTGAGAATGCAATATTAAGTATGATTGTTATGTAATATTCATAATTTTGTAAAATAGTGCAATGTATTAAATTTATGGTGTGAGCTTGCTTGTAACTATTTAAACCATATATATGAGAAATCATTCAACTTATATTTAAATATACAAAATTTTCATTAAGTCCGTTTATTTCACTACCACAACCGCAAACTAGAACCAAGATTACATAACCGCCTTTAATTATGTTAATCAGATAATTAAATAAAGATTTATGTGCGAGCATTCAGAAAAAAGGAATTTAGAAGTGTTCGTTTGTATTGAAAAGCGGCGTGTTTCGCGAGACCAAAATAAAATCCCAAGAGAATAATAAATTTAGAAAAAAAAGCTTGTTATTGTAGCGGGATTAAAACAGCAATAAATAAATAATGAATTGCTTTATAACCAACTCTCTTGTAGATGTATATGCTGTAGGTAAAGTACATATGTCTTCATTACAGCAGAAGGAAGTGCTTTTAATACAGCACATGTACAAAAATTACTCTGCATAATTTGCTTACGAGATTTATTATAAGATTTAATGTAAAACTATTAGTCTTAGAATAAGTTTTGCACAAAATACGTGTAATATAGAATAGTATTATCATGAAATATTGGTTTATTATTTAGTTTCAATTAGTTTTCAAATAATTAAGAAGCAAACTGATTTTGAAAATAAACAATAATTAAATATTATTGCTAATTTTTGGGAATATTAATAAATGTTATAAAAAAATAACTGTTAATTTATGGCATTACCAGCTAAAAATTTATTAATTCTTTATTCTAATATACAATTGCAGTATAATATCTAGATATTCAGGTCGATGGACTTAAAAGCTCTATTCAAATGCTAATGAAACTCTCAAAATGTAATATCGCAATTAAAATACAATTTAGTATATATAAATAAGAATTTTTCCAAGCGAAACTGCTATAAGTGTTTTATATCGTTGTCAATATTGTTGTTATAATTGAGAGAAATGTATTCTAATAAATTATATCTTGTTTACTTCCCGTAGAATAAGTTATTGTTATCGTCCAAAATAGTGAAATTAAAATTTTGCATTTTTTCACGTTTTGAGCATCCAATTTGAATGATCCAAAAAACATTCTATTCGCGACGGGGAAAAATGGCTTAGTTTTTGGCAAAGGTAGGTTTAGCCGTTTCGGAGATACCTAGTTAAATGTGCAAAAAATTGCAGTTTTTGGGAGAACTAAGCATCCGATTTGAATGATTCGAAGAACTTTTTGCTTGTATTGACGAAACAATTGGTTCGGGATCTTTTATTTTTTGAATCTCGAAAATTGTTCGAATTTTAATTTTAATTCTAGCTAAAGCTCAAATAAATTCGAATAAATTCTAACTAAACTTCAAATAAATCATTTAAACTTCACAATTCAGTTCAAATATTTCTTCTAAATATTAGACAATATTCCTCATTGCAAATTCGATTGGTTAAATTTGGTTTATTTACTTTTCTGTAAACATATACAAGTTACAGTATTTTTAATAATATATTTGAAAACATTCAATATTCTTCAAATATTTCATTACAGTACAAGGAGTTCCAGCCTTAAGGCACGATGTCATACACCACTAGTTTGAATTTTAAATTATAGTATTTTTATATGCTTATTTTTCATTCCAAGATGTTAGTCATATTACGATTGCCTATTGATTTTTATTTATACCAGAAACATAACTATCTAATTTTTTTGCAATGTGAGCTTGAAGTATGTCGAACTTATACGCATATAATATGTGATCATTAGACTGTTAATTACAAAGAAACTCTATATGTTTTATCGTAAATACCATAAACTTTTTGCCAAAGTTGTGTGTTTATGCTCAATTTCTGGATAACAATTGGAGTTGTATTTCAAAACCCAATAATACAAAAATGTCAATTTTTAACTTCCCGTAGGGTAAGTTATTGTAATGGGCCGAAAATCGGAATTGAAAATTTTAACATTTCTCGACGTTTTGAAGGTTTCTGAACGTTTTGGCATACCTCAGAAAAAATGGATGTGTGTGTGTGTGTGTGTGTGTGTGTGTGTGTGTGTATGTATGTATGGATACAAATTTTCGCCCACGTTTTCGGGCGTACGGATCAACCGATTTGAATGGTTTAAAAAACATTCGATTTCTATTAATGAGGAGAAGAGCTGATTAGTTTTTGGCAAGACAGGTCCAGCAGTTACGGAGATAAGGAGCAAAGAGTGCAGAAAATAGAAATCGAGTTTTTGAGAGAACGGAGCATCCGATTTGAATGATCTAAAAAACATTCAATTAGTAATGATTGGGAGAAGGGGTTATTAGTTTTTCGCAAAGGCAGGCCCAGCCATTACGGAGATACAGAGCTAAATGTACAAAAAATGGCAGTTTTTAAGAGAACTAAGCGTCCGATTCAATTGATTCAAAGACTTTCTGCTTGTCTTAACAAAATAATTGATTTTGGAAAAAAAAATTTGTACCATTTTTTTTTTTTTTTTTTTTTTTTTAGTTTTTTGTATATCGAAAATAATTCAGATTTTATTTTTAATTCTGACTATAGTTCTAATATACTTTAAACAAATAATTTCAACTCTGCATTTCAGTTTATATAATTCTTATAAATATTAGACAATGTTACAATATTTATAATAATCTATTTGAAAACATTCAATATTCCTCGAACATTTCGTTACGGTACGGAAGTTCCAGCAATTTGCCTTAAGGCACGATGCCACTCACCCCACTAGTTACACTTGTTTTCGGCCCAACCGCAAATCACATATTCATTACATTTATCGAATTATATATGACTGGAACAATATCAAAACGCGCGATCTACGAAAATCCCGCATATTAAATTGACAATTATAAATAGGACATTGTAAATCGTTTGATATTTGTTCGCAAACATACACGTAAATAACGTAGACTAATTTGTATTTATATGCGATATCAAAATTCCGGTGATTTAGTGTCCGACAGTGCATGATGCGTATTAATACTACGGTAACTAATCTGCGACTATAAATCGGAGAGCTAGAAATTCAATGAAAATTTTCACTAAATGTTATATTATTCAAAAAAAAGATATTTAATCTAATTTTCAACTACGTTTATTTGCTCTACTCAGGAGAGCAATCATATTCAGAAGTTGACACAAGTAAATTTGACAAGTTTATGTGTAAGCATATGAATAAATTAATTATCAATAGTTTGACTTGTATCTTATATAAATATCTAGAACAATATAGAACAAATATTTGAGATTGTCCAATTGTTAAACATTTTTGCATCATTTTCATCAAGTCTATGAAGTTTTTACTATATTGACTTCTTAGTTATCTTTATTAGAAGAATGTTAATATGTTTAGAGTCCTTTTCAATATTTGACTATCAAATAATAAAAATCGTTGTAACAGAAAATTAAAATTTACACTAGTGATTACAGAAACTGTAACGTCTGTGCGAAATTAAAGCGATTAAAAGAAACTATATTTAAAAATATCATTAGAGATTCTAAACTAGTTGACTGTTTCGTGATATCAAAATCTAGGTCAAAATGTTGTTTTGAAGTAAAATGACACTAGCAACTACTCATTTTATATTGGCATAGCGTCGAAATATTCTTGATATTTTGAAATTCAAGAATTTGTTTTTTTTTTAAAAAGCTGATCAATCATCAATGATTTATACGCATAATGAGTACGCACATAAATACACAAAATTTTGCCACATCTTCATAAAGAGTATGTTCAATTGTCAATTATAGTTACCTGTTTAAACTATTAGAAATACTTCGATCTAGTTGTATAATATTATGTTATTATTATATTTTTGTAAATCTACAATTATTTCCGTTCTATTTTCATTCTAGCTCTCTCACAAACAACAGCACAATATCCAGTAAGTCCAATCACGTACATATCGGGTTATCGATACTGATTATCGTAGTATTTGATTTAATATCTGCAATTAGGGATACACAACATAATTCGGCCTGGTACCATTACGATTTGTGAATAATGATGAAACAGTAAATAGAAATGTGGGTGTTGTATTGAATTTGGTCTAGAAATTCAAATAAGCAGTTATTTTAATAATACTTAATAGTGCTGGATTATATTGGAGATGTCGTGCTTTACGCCAATTGAAATTTCATTATTAAGAAATCAGGTTTACGATTGCAAATAAAATTTAATCGTATTTATTGAAATAAGGTTTGTTGAAATGTTATTTAATCTCATGTATTGTTGAAAATTTTTTAATTTTCCAATTTAGATGTTATGAATAACTTGAACAATATTAGAATTATTAGAAAAAATGAAAATATTTTTTTTAATTAAAATAGATCAACTAACCTTAAACCCTAATCTAAATCAGACTAGTTATTTGTTCTTAAGTTCAATGCTTCGTCCTTGAATGTTCACGAATAAAGTTAATAATTTGCGTAAAAAATGAGACTTTTTTCCAATACTTAATAAAATTATTTGTTATTTATATGGTTTATCAACAGTAAAATACTGTAACTTTTAGCAACTACATATGAATATGTTGATTACAAAAACGAATATCAAATGTTTCGCCAAGTTCATGAGTTTTAGGAATATAAATATCAATTTATGGTTTTAGAAGTAAGACCGCATTACCCAACATACTAATAGTTATGGGATTCTTTAACTGAATTTTTTTGCATATTGTATAATACTGAGAATTCTGAGATTCTTTAATTGAGATTTTTGCATTTTCGCCACACTTATGTGCGAATAAATTTGAATAATAATAATATTGGAATAAGTGATAAATTGGATTTTTCACTATACATATTTTTTTACTATTCTATATATTTTGTCACTTGACACTTCAAACATCACTTTTCATGCAAGCATTTACGAAATTTTTTAAATTGCTTATGAAAATATTTTTTTGGCACGCATAATAATATTCATTGCTTGCTTAATAATAATAATTTTTTTTTTATTAATTTATTGAATAAAATGATAAAATTGAATCATTTCATAAAATCTACTAAATATTGGGTGCAAAAACTATTGGAATCTTAAAACTAATTCAATAAAAAAAAATCCCATTGGACCAAACATAGTGAATCTAAGTCGCACGTTACTTTCATTTAGCCCTCAATGGTGAACTTTCAAGTCACATTCTAAGTTTTTTGATATCTCACCATATAATTATAGCTTTTTTGCAAGATGACGCATAATTCTTAATTCTATAAGATTGTCAAGACAACCAATATCGATACTTATGACTTCTGCTAGGTTTTTCGACATAGAATAATATTTACAAACATAGAATTGCGAACATTATAGGCTTTTGTGACTTCGTGGTCGCACTTTCACATAATTCATAAATACTAAAAATTTGTGTAAACAGAGTTTTTTGTTTTTTATTTGCATATATTAGCTTACAGAGACATACCGGTTTTTGGTTCCCCTAATTTGTTAGGTGTAAAACAAAAATTCGGTCTATAGAGGATTAATAGTGTTAACCCAAAATTAGAGTTCACTGAAGAAGTCATAATTCAAAGAACAATAACATTAGTTTCCTCATTTATTTAAAATTTAATATTTTTCAATAAAAGCCTGGGGTGAAAGACCATCAGTGTTCGCATTGAAAAATATTTGTACGAATATATAGCAGTCGATACAACAGAATAAATCCCATCAATTAGATCTCTGTTAGTGTAAACATGAAGTTCTAGAACGCTCATTATATCTAATACTATATCTCGACATTTTAAAACAGAATTCAGACATCGTTTAACATAAAGTCGACTGATCCATAACAGGGCGTTCATTCGCAGTGATATTTTCATGACACGAACCGCGTGAAATATCATAGGGTATATAGAATGTATCATACATAACCCCCACATATAGACCAGGTGCTATAGTAGCAAACTTAAAGAATGTATTTTGAGTAATTTTAAAATACTAAAAAAAATATTTATTAATTTTATTATACTTATATAAATCATGAAGTATGCTGCGTAAGTGGCAGCTACGACGATACTACGCGGCATGTATCATGCACAGGTGAAAAATTTATCATCTTCAGCTCTCTTACTGTTTCATAAACGTATCATAGGCGAGAATATTATAGAAAGGCTTATAACTCACCTTTATTAGCAGTGTGCGACACCCGGCAGGCGTTCACGTGTTACGACGTAGTGTCATCACAATTGCACCGCTCCACCGCTTTTCTGATTTTCCGCTTTTCACTGTTCCTGCAAATGAACGAGAAAAATTATGAGATTTTTTGAAAGTTCAAATTTTATTTTCGATTATATTTCATTTCAGAGTCATTATATTGATTTGTATTTTGGATTGTATTGAAACTCACATATTACAATAACTTAAAACGTCAGATTTTTTTAAGCATATTGACCTATTTCTATTGTAGAAAAGTGTCTATACAAATCGTTGCAAATATTTTTATGCAGACGTCTAAATAGTAGTTTGAACACTATTTTGTTAGAGTTTATCGTTAATTAGTTATCATTCAAAATTATGGTTGAACCAATTATATTTCAATACATAATTGAAAACTAGTTGCTGTAAGTAGCATTTTGACTTAAAACTCGCTTTAACTTTTTTTTACGTATCCATAATCAACTCATTGCATTGAGATACAGGTATTTAGGAAAAGTTAGTTCAAATGATTGTTTCGAAAATAAAATTTTAGCTTTCACTAAAATTAATCAATGCGATTTCCAATTGACGTCTAGCAGACATACTTAAAAAATCTGTAATTCTAATCAAATCAATTTGTTTAAAATATTTAATTTCATCGTTTTCGTGTTTCGAATGTATCTAATTTGAACGTGGACGTGAACTTTAATCAGTAGCTACCAATGAAACAGCACAGAAAGTTCATATGCTTTGGTATGAATTCTGGTTATAATCGCTTGAGTGCGTGACAAAATTCCGAACTGTGATATTTTTTTTAATTCCAACCGCTTATCGTAGGACTATTATATTTATGTATGTTATTTAATACTATGAAATCTATTGTTTTGCAAAGTTTCACCAAAATTGTCAAAAATATACAACATTTCATTAGGGAGAAACGGCTCGGACGATCCTAGCCTTAATAATATCTTTTGGAAAGAAGTTTTAATAGACTTTCAATCCTGGGAAAGAAGTAGAGCAAATATTATAATTACAAGGAAAGTATTATTGAGAAATAGGCTCGTAGCATTCTAGATCCTCCACCCATGAAGTGATGCCTAACTGCGGTTTCCGTAAAACAAAAGGCAATAGATAAACGGAGATTTTAGTCGGTATTATACCCAAGCCGTATTGAGCCCGACATACCCAGACAAAAGACCCAGTCTAGGTTGCGTAAACGCAATTTCTTCGCTATACAAAATAGACCCACATAATTTTTCCAAATATGAATTTCAGAATGACTTAAAGCGTCAAATAAACATAAAATTAGCAAATCGAACTTTTTACACACATTGTTGCAAACATAGCTTTTCCTTCATATATCCTTCCGTCATAATAAATTAACGTGGATTTAAAATATTTATCCATTATGAAAATATTAAAACTGAATCAAGTAAATTAAAATTATTAATAAAAAATGTGCACATCAAAAAATCTACATAAAATTCATTTCATAACTATTATTGAGTAGTCCGAAACAAATAATACTTTTTATATTCGTAAAATTATTCAATAAAGCAGATACATTTCATTACGACTGAGAATATTCATGATGATAGAATGATGAAGTTTATTCTTTATTAATCACATACTTCATACGTGGTTCTTTGTTATTTTGACCTAATCTTCAAAATATTTAAAAAGATTTGTCATTCAGCATGCGATGTATCACATATGTTGTATGAAGTTCAGAAGTATATCTACTTTCTCTAAATTTTCAATTCTATCTAAATGGAATATGAAATTCATGTTCTTCATGTTGATTTTAAAATATTAATTATCATTATTATATAAGGCGTATAAAGCTCTTCAAACCATTCCACGATATTCTCTCATATACACAACCTATTAATTCATACAATCTTGTTGAATAACTCGTCTTTGCAGAAGTGCCACTGAAGTGCATAAGAATTCACTCTTTGCTAAGCATTTCAATTCACCGCAGTGACTTCAAACAATTACTATAAACAATACAATAAATTTTATTTGAATTGCATAATATCGTTTTCATTTTCCTAACTTTTCCTCTATTCAGAAAATTTATGCGGTGTAAACGCTCTCATCGCACGCCGTTGATTTGAGTAAGAATTCCAATATTTGTATAACAGCGCGAATTTCTGCTTGCCGGAATATAATTTCAGCGCTATTGCGAAACAACGGAAATGAATTTCATGATTAGAGACAAAAGCGGAAACGGCAGTTGCACTATAACTACAGCATTGTAGTTTGTAGAGCCAGCTTTTGAACAAAGTACAGTCGAGACTACGGAGTGACACCCATCGACTTGGAAGAAATTCTAGCTGAGAGCTTTTGCGAATGAATTTAATGAAAATTTTGCAACTCAAAAATAGTCGATACTTAAATTGTTGAGTATTTTGTTTGTCCATAGACATGTGGATCATCCATATTATGATAATACTAAATTACGCCGTTGAGTGTTTTCAAACCCTTTCAACTCACTAATTGCAAAATTAATATGTACTTTGTCGCCGAGGCGGCGTCATCCGAGTGGAAAGCGGTTACGATATATATCATATGCATAGATAAAAAAAAACGATTCACAAGCGATTGAAGTAAAACTTATTTGCTATTGTACAAGATGACATTCAAGTGAAAATAAACACATCATAAAACAATTTTTAATAATATTGATTAGTATATGGTAACACTCGTGATGCACACATTATAGTGTCAACCATTATACACATTTATATACTGATTAGTTATATATTTATAATAGCATTAAAATATGTATAATATTTAAAAACAATAATGTAATGAAAGTCATACTTCAAATATGACATGATCGGTTTGTCATTGTAATTAGCATTTAGAAATAAACCTTCATTAGAGAAATGAATCAATTGCTGATTATTGAGTTCTATAATATTCGTTCACAAAGTGGATTATGTTAAACAACGCCTAACAAATATTGTTTTCGCAACTTCACTCATCATGTAATTGTGTTTGAAGAACTTCATGTAACAAAATTAACATACATTCATTGACTGCTTGTATTTTTTACTTTTTTTTTGGCGATATAATCTTATTCTTGAATAGCTGTAATATCTGTCTTGCCTAAAAAATATTTTCCATTTTTATAACTTCAAAGATTTTTAGAAACTACTAATAATATAGAAATGGCACGACACAAATGTTTGCTTTGTTTTATTATTTTCAAGGAACAGAGTAAAATATTCTTCTGATTCAGACATTTTTCATTAATCAAGATTTGTATTACGATTGTAACTTTAAAATGTTTATTTATCTATGCCGATTTCGTTGTTGTTATCGGTACAAATACAACGACAGATCTCCATTCACATACACGACGACTAATCACAATCGACCCGCAGAGAAATGCGTTCTGCTGTAAACGCATTTCCGTTGCATTTGTACGGATTTACACCCTAGTCGCGCCTAAAGTTATTTTACTTTAAAAATAGATCGCAAACATAACGTTATAACCGTACGGCTTTGACATTACCTTAATTTAATTAATCCAAGTAATCATAGAGGTCGCCACCAACTGGACCCACTTAAATCTACCCCTAGATTTAATTCTTGTTAAGATTCATATAAATGCATATAATATAAGTTAGACTTTAACCTTTTACCTCTAACCGTTAGAGGTAATCGATTAATTTGAATGAATGAAGTGAGAACTAAGGTAAGAGAATAAATACCTAAAAAAACGAATTTGAAGCACAATACCACCTTCTGTAATATGCCGAAAACCCTTAAACAGAGTGAAGCGTATTTCTTTAGGTATACCTTTCATGGTTGTGCCATTTTTTTTTACATATAATGGTACTAAAATTGTCAAAATGTCATGTATTTGCTGAGCGATCAGGCGTTTTACATTCAAAACCTAAGTTCTCATTTGTGTTATAAATGCACATGATAAAAATGCAGTTTTTATGCGTTATGCGTTTCAAGGTTAGGTTTTATATCTAAAACGCCTAACTGCAAAGCAAACACATAGCTATTTCATAGATTTTAGTAGCATTTTATATGAAGAAAATGTCGTAACATAGCGTTGCCATAACAATGTTATGTTACGGTCAATTTAAAGCACCAGTAATTCAGTTTTGACCCCTAATTCTAGATAAAATTTATTAAATATAGAAAAATAAACCTGATTGATTTTAATAATGAATGATGATTACATGTAATGCAGTCCAAATTGAAAATATAAGAATATATGTAGATTGCCAATGATATGTCTTTAATTAAAA
>NW_020537767.1:0-18407 GCF_003426905.1 Ctenocephalides felis
AGAGATTAATAAATCACGTCAAAAACATATGCGACGATTGGAGAGCTATAATCGTCTAATAAATCCTTTGTAAACACCAGGCTTACTGATTTTATGAGTTTGATAACATCAAACACATATACATAGTTCATTTTTCAAACAGGCTATGAAATGAATTAGGATAGAAAACATTTTATTTGATTTTTAAATTTTTCTGAACCGTTTGTCCACCGGTTCCCATCATTTTTGTGGTCACGCAATTCTATCTGTGCAATTGAAATATTGTTTTGGGTATTATCATCATTACCAACATTTTCACTATTGTTTCAAATATTTTTTTCACTAGTGCAGCACTGTATAAGCATACAGTTTTTGCCTTACTTTACCTGCAATGTAATAATTTTCAAAATTACTTCAATATCATCATAATCAAAATAGTAGGGGAGATTGGGTACGGCTGTGCCAGGATACGGTAATGACTATACTGATTTTAAGATAGGGTTCAAAGAAAGATAAAGTATGGTTGTTCAAATAAGTTTCCATTGCTTTTAGTCATTGCCTTACATTAACATGATCTGTACATTTAAATGGGTCAAAAGTAAATTTTCATGTTAAATTTTGGTAATCACAACTATTAATTATATACAGATATAATCACTTTGTTTGTTATTTGCTGTAGATCATTAGTAGTAATTTATTAGCAACTAGTTTGTGTTTATATCTATTTTTCACCTATCTTTATGTCTGTCACAACAGTCTCTGGGGATGTATAAGTACGATTATAGAATGCTTTGACTAAGTTCGATTCCAATTTTTCATGCCCTCAATTTCCAATTCGGATATATTGACACATTTTTATAGTATTATAGATTTATTGTTACAATTCTACAAATATCGGTTTTATGTTTTATGTGTCGGAAGTAGTTTTGCTTAAATAATCTCGTAAAGTGAGAATATGTTTATTTTCTTTTGCTATACTTCATGAAATATTTCTTTATAAATCGAACACAGCAAAAAGTGTTCGCTTTCTTCAGCAAAATCCTGCCAGATATTCTATTTCTAAGGGATTATTGGTGGGTGCATTATTGTTCAATTGGCGAATCATAATATTGACTAAATATTGCTACGATGTTGCAAACCGAGCTTGTTGAGTTGCTAAATAAAATTATTTAAAAAGACCGATTTTTTTGTATTTATACTGACGGGTGACATGAGAACTGAGAAATATATTAAAATTACATTAGTAGTAAAAATTATCTATAATTTTATATTAGTTTTCAAACCCAAAATTCGCCGGTCTCTCCAGAAAACTTCTATTACGAAGCTTGTTTAGTGGTAACGTAAATTCAAATGTAAAATTTATCATTTACAGTTATTATATTTCACCCCTATAAATAATGCATACTTGTATTGGGTTTCGGCCTTTTCAGTTCGACGCCTCCGAACTACGGGTGTAATAATACGTTCGACTAACATTTTATTTATATGTTTTCCTAGGATGCCCGTTTGTGCAAAAAGTATTCTTTTCAGTTTTCTTGCCTATGGTCTCACATGTACTTTCTATACCTGCTAATGTTCAAATTCCAATGTTTTTCCATTTCGCAGCCATGATTTCGATAAATGTCAAAGCCATGAACACAGCCTGTCATCGCCTTTTCATAGATATTATAATAAGAAGCGTGCCACCAAAATCAGTTTTGAATAATATTTGTTTAAATATGCATTCTTCTATTTTTTATAAGTTGTATTGTTATTTTTAAGCTAGATTCAACATTTTTTTATATAACCTCTATAATTGCTTACATGTGCTTGGTGTAAGTAGTATTGAAATCTCTACGCTGTCAAGCTGTAACGCTGAGAAAATAATAAATAGAATAATCAATTGAATTAAAAAAATTAATAAGTTAAGAAAGCTATTTTATAAGAGATATAATAAAATAATAGTTATTTTCAACTGTGATGACGAAGTGTTCTCATAAAATAGCGATTTCATACAGAAGTTGTATTTATCTTATTTGTAATAAGTGTATTTCAAGAAATAATAAATCTGATTATGACAAATCAAATAAAAGTACCTAACAAAGCAAGATTTATAATCAGTAAATACTGATAAAAACTAGTGGGGTGTATGGCATCGTGCCTTAAGGCAAATTGCTGGAACTTCCCGTACCGTAACGAAATGATCGAGGAATATTATATGTTTTAAAATAGATTATTATAAATATTGTAACATTGTCGAATATTTATAAGAATTATATAAACTGAATTAGAAAGTTGAAATTATTTGTTTAAAGTAAATTAGAACATAAAAAAAATAAAAATCTGAATTATTTTCGATATAATTTTTTTTTTTTTTTAAATTAAAAAAAAAATTGAAGCAATTTTTTTTTTCCAAAATCATTTATTTTGTTAAAACAAGCAGAAAGTTTTTGGAATCATTCAAATCGGACGCTTGCTTCTCTCAGAAACTGCAATTTATTGCACATTTAGCTCTGTATTTCCGAAACCGCTAGACCTGCCTTTGCTAAAAACTAATCACCCCTTCTCCCCGTCATTACGAATTGAATGCTTTTGGGATCATTCAAATCGGATGCTCCGATCTCTCAAAAACTCCATTTCTATTTTCTGCACTCTTTGCTCCATATCTCCTAATCGGCTGGACCTGCTTTTGCCAAAAACTAATCAGCACATTTCCCTATCAATAGAAATCGAATGTTTTTTGAACCATTCAAATCGGTTGATCCGTGCGCCCGAAAACGTGGACGAAGAATTGTATCCATACACTCACACACACACACACATCCTTTTTTTCTGAAGTATGCCAAAATGTTCAGAAACCTTCAAAACGTCGAGAAATGTAAAAATTTTCAATTTCGATTTTCGGCCCATTACAATAACTTACCTTACGGGCTTCATTATTCCTCATTATATTTAACAAGATTTATTCAAATTATAATTTTTAATTCTGTTGTTCAACCTAATAATTAAACTGCATCGCATTGATTAAATAATGTATAGCTATCATTCCGCAAAAACCGATTTTAAGTTAAATATAAAATAGTGGATCTTTTTACCCCATATTTTAAAATATCCATTTTACAGAAGAGCAATTTTTAGAAAAGTAGCAAAATACATATTTTTGCAATAATGAATTATGTAGAAATCTTACTGAACATAGTTCGATTGTAAATTATTAAGTAAAAGTAGAGCAATTATACAATGAATGAGGTAAATAAATAGTTATTCCAACTCTGCTAATGATCATTTCTGACAAAATTCCAGATCATGGTTATATACAGTATTTCCTCTATAAAAATGTACCCATTTCGCATTTGTTGAATCATGTTAATATGATTTAGTAAAATCCCTTTAAAATTAAAAATAAGACTAAGATTTTACCGCGCCTATGGGGTAAAAAGGACTAATGACAAATTTTTCTAAAACAAAATAAACATATTTATTTCTACAGGATGAACTAACTGGGAGTTTCACTGCAGATAGTCAGATAGACGTTTGTTTTATGTATGTTATTTGTTTCTATATAATTGGTTTGGTTTCCACAATATAACTACTCAAATTGCTTGAATAAATTGAACCTTGGCGTTTTATCTAAAAGTTTTATCTAAAAATGCGATTATGTAAAATTTGTTTGATTTTTACAGAAATTTTGATTTTTGGCCTATATTTTCTTAAAATTAACCAACTACATGATGATGTTAAAAAATTTAAAAATTGTAACATTTTTACAAAAGTTACACATTATTTGCTCTTACTCCAATTTCAGAGGGCAATTATTCTTGGCACTGTTTGCATATATTGCGAAAAAATTTATGACACCATATTTTACTTAAAAATGTAGTTCAAAAATAAGTTTCCAAATGAAAATAGCTCATTCCAGACACTGCGGTTTGAAATAGCAATGTTCATTGCCTCACACTTTTTTTCGCTGATAGAGTTGAGGTTTAACCTAGCTCACAGATCTGCCTTAGGCAGTACTACCCATTATTGTAGTGGTATTCACCCTTTACAATAGTTATAAATAATATTGTAAATCGATGTAATAGTCAATATGAATAACGCAGTTAAAATGATTCATGGACTTGCAACAAAGTATTAGAGATAAACATGCACGTGTACAAATCTGTAACCGCAAATGCGTCGAAGTAAATAGCTGACTCATTCGTAACGGGTTTCTGTGATGACGAATAAGCCAATATGAATCATTTTAACGTATTTTTCTCGAAGAATAATTACGTCACCATCAGAGATTATAAAAAGCCGAGAGACTACCGATCGGTGCGCATTTGTCGACTAAACGCCAAACAGTTCACATCACTCTTATTAACTTCCCGAAGGAGAAGTTTATGTTTTCATAAAAAAATCCGATTCGCTAATTTTATGTTTTCTCGACGTTTCAAGCCATTCTGAATCGAATGAGACCAAATTTGGAAAAAGTATGTGTGTGTGTGTATGTGTGTGTGTGTGTGTGTGTATGTGAACAGATTTTTTGCCGTAAATCGACGTTTTCTCAAAAATGACTGGACCGATTTTAAAAATTTAAAAGCCATTCGATGTATCTCGATGAGGACTATCGTCTCTGAGTTTTGTGCGGCGATCAGCCGGGCCGTTTCGTTGTAAATTGCAGAAAAGTGAAAAATTTTTCGCCCACGTTTTAGCCCGCAATTCTAAATCGATTCTGAAAATTCAAAAACCATTCGATAGATATTGGTTGGGAATCGTGCTGATTAGTTTTTGGTAAAGATCGGCCGAGCCGTTTTCTTGTAATAACGTTTTAAAAAAAAAAATTTCGACGATTTTTATGATTTTTTTTTTGACGTTAGATACCATAGTTTTCTAGGTCATACTAAAATATTACGGCCCAAATAATTCGTCAAAGTTTGCAAAAATTGGTATAGTTTTTTTGACATTTGTCAAAATTAGACTTTTGATCGACGTTTTCTCAAAAACGCCTGAACCGATTTCAGAAATTTAAAAGCCATTTGATGTATTTCGGTGAGGACTATCGTTTGTCAGTTTTGTGCAACGATCTGCCAAGCCGTTCTTTGCAATTTAAAAAAAAGTGTTAAACTTTTCGTCCATATTTAAGCTCATCCTACCGAACCGATTTTAAAAAATCAAAAACTGTTCGAAAGATATTAGTTGGGAATGGTACTGATTAATTTTAGGTGAAAATCTACCGAGCCGTTTTCTTGTAATTAACTATTGAAAAAAAAATTAAGCCGAATTTTATGAAACTTTTTTTGGCGATATACATCATGGTCTTATAGAACTTACTAAAATATTACGGCCTTACGACATGTAGTTTAATTTTAAAAATTCATCAAAGTTTGAGAAAATAGTAGTTTTTTTTGGCGTTTGTTAAAATTAAAATTAGCCGATTTACTTGATATAACGATAGAGTACTTGGTCTTAATGAACATACTAAATCATTAAAGTCCTACGGAAACTGGTTCAATTATAAAAATTGTTGATTTCCGAAAATTTGCTCTTAGAAAATACCGTTTTCAATTATGTGTAATAAATCCACTTGGAATACTTTTAATCATTCATAAATTAATTTATATTTTATTGATTAAGTCGAATATTTACACATATCGGGAAGTTCATGTAACTTGCCTCAAGGCAAAATACCAATACCAACTAGTTTAAAATATCAATTGTGTATTAAGTGTAACCAAGTAATGAATTAAATAAAATTTATAAATGTCTTCAGATGTTTAATTAAATATTTCACAGTGGTAAAGATTATGAAAAGCAGCAGAAGAACCTAAATTTTAATTGTTGGCATCGTTGGACGCAACATAACTGTTGGTGACGGCCTCAACATAAATTGTTGTAAACCCAGGGGTGCACAACAATATATATATATATATATATATATATATATATATATATATAATAGAAAAATAACAGAAGATTTATAGACTAGACTAGGATTCTTATAATTAGTTAATTTACTTATGATGTATGATTCCAATGCATCAGAATTCATTAAACACGCCGTTCGAAACTCATATGCCCCGAGCGCATCAAATTGGCGCATTTCCCTCGGACATTACTATTAGGCGCATGAATGGATATCTGTCCGAGGCATTAATCAAACGTTATCATGAAATATTCAATATTCTCTGCACCATCGGCCAAATCTCGCCTCGGCCGAGCCGTGCGCATAAGTTACTTTCCGTGTGAATGGCTCCCGTGGAATTCTCTCTCTGCACATAGCCACGAACTTTGCACGACCACGCTAAATTGCCGTTACATCAACTATTTCAACGGACCTGACTATAGGGCTGTAGTAGGGCTGATGAATCTTTGATAATAAATTCACGATTTAAAGTAGGGTTGAATAGGACGAACCAGTTCAAAGGTTTATTATTGTACGGGTAAGCTTAGAATAAATTATCAATTACGAAGCAGGAAATAAAGTTGTAAAATGGAGTTGGTAATACTCATTGAAAATTCGTTCAGGAAGCTCTTGTTCCAAGGCTGACTTGGTTCATTACCAATGAACGTAAGAAGATTTTGATGTGTTATTTATGTTAATTTTTGTATGCAGATTTTTTTTGCAATGAAATTTAATTTTGTAATGGGCAGTAAATGATTATAATTGTTTGTGGAAGTAACCTGTGTTACTATCACTTTACTATAGAAACTTATAATTAGATTGTGATGGAAGCAAGAAAATAAAATGTAACTTTTGTAAAAATGTTACAATTTTCAATTTTTTCAACATTACCAGTCGGTTTATTTTATAAAAATATAGGTCAAAAAATCAAAATTTCAAACTCAAAAATACCCTGACGAGTGATTCGCTACCGCGCGTCAGGCACTTTTGGATAAAACGTCAAGGTTCAATTTATTCGAGCAATTATATTGTGGAAACCAAACCAATTATATAGCAACAAATAACATACATCAAACAAACGTCTATCTGACTATGTGCAGTAATTCTCCCAGTTAATTCATCATTGTAGAAATAAATATGTTTATTTTGTTTTTAAAAATTTCTCTATAAACTCAATTGTAGCTGGTGTTTGCATTTTAGCCTTTTTGGGAGGTTGTCTTAAAGAAATATGTCTGCAAGGTCATTGGAATGCTCAATTTAGTTTCATAATAATTCTATTAAAACTGTTTTCGATGTAAAAACATATGCGGGCCTAAACGAATTAGGTATAAAACGTTTGATATTCAAATTTAATTTAATTTAATCATGAGAATTATCAATTAAACGTTATTGTTAATAAATACATACGATAACTTTTCAATCTATTGTTTAGGAAAAACTAGGGATTTACTGTAACGAAGGTAAATAGATTTTCAATAGAATCTTAAAAAATATTAAAATATTTATTTGTCTCAATTGGACAAGCCGTTCCGCAGGTCTACGCAGTATACAAAAGTGTGCAGCTGCGCCATTTTGGTTATATAAAATCGGTTTGCGTAAATATTATTTACTTATTTTAAATTTTTTGTATCTCTTTTCGTTCCAAATTTATCTTAATTAATGTAAAAAATCACACCTGAGGTTAGTTGAAACAAAATCTTGGGACTAGTTGTACCATACAAAAATTATATACAGATTTATAATAAGAATTTCTGTTACACGAGACATATTTTTATTAGTATTAATTATAATTAAAGAATGAATTATCAGAGGTATTATTGTCGTATTTTTCTATAACCCAAACACGGTGTAAGTTGCAACACAGCTTTTTTCCAGAAAATAAGCAATTATATATAGATATTATATATCAGTGGATCTGAAAATATATTCATTAACAAGCCTTTGCCTCCACTACATGATTGAAAATCTCATATTACATAAATTACGATAATATATCGTTATCCCTCAAAGATCAAGATTAACATCCCTTATTTCATTAGTGACACATTAATTTTTCTCAAAGACTCAAAAAGAATTACGATGTAATGAAACGCAAAGAAAATAAAATCTTGTTGTTTATTATGTGGTTTTTCCCTGCAGGAAGCTGAAAAAGCTCCAGAATTTCCACTTCGTTGGTTGCACAGTTTATTATAACCATATATACTAACAAAATACACACAAATAGTATATATTTGTGTGCGTTTCAATCTACTATTTTTAAGGTTACTCCAAATGATGTTCTAAAGTTCTAATCGAGTGTGTAATTGAATATAATTTCTAAAACATCACTTACCACCATGCTCAAAATCGATTCTTCTATGCCTTATAAAAGTTTATCGTTTCAAAGCTTTTTCAATCACATTCTATCACAATATGATAAACGTTAAACAGCTTTTAGATTTAAGGGTTGTAAAGGTATGCAAATTAGTTTAATTTTTAAATGATATATCTTGCGATATATCTCGATATATAATCTCAACTGATTATAGTCAAAGTCACATCAAAGTAATGATGTCTAGTTGTAGCATGCTAAAACATGCTAATTTGTTTAAATAGTTATCTTGATTAATGTATAAAATCAGACCTGGTTAGTTAAAACAAAATATTGGTGTTTAAATATTTTTGCATGTAACAACTAAAGATTTATCTATCCGCAGATCTGACTTTTTTACTTTAATCAAGATAACTATTCAAACAATTTACGAATAGCAAAAACACATCAACAAAGACTGATGAACTTGATAAAAATTAAGATGCATGAAATTAAAAATTAGTCGATAATAATTACGCAAACCGAAATTTTATGATAGTCAAATTTTTTACTAGCTGATAACTATTCAAACTAGATAACTATTCAAACAATTTAGGAATCGCAAAAACACATCAACAAAGACTGATGAACTTGATAAAAATTAAGATATATGAAATTAAAAATTAGTCGATAATAATTACGCAAACCGAAATTTTATGATAGTTAAATTTTATACTAGCTGTCAAAAATGACGCACCTACACAACTCTGTTTACTTCGTCGGCAGGCGGGACAATAGCTATGACAATATTATAAAGGACGATTTTAATATCGTTTGAGATGCTATTGAAAAACGCCTTAACTGCCATATAGTTAATCTTCTAACTTTTCGCTCAAACTTTCCCGAGTTTCTAAATCGTTGAATATTTTCATTCCTGAAGCGTCCGTAAAGAACTTGTGACTTTTCTTCAGAAGCGTTGAACTATTTAAACGGCACATGGTTTCTGTCACAAAATTATCAACTTTTAGGCCATCCCGGCCTAGTGACATAACTATCGAGACTTCTGGCGCCGAAAAGTTTCGAACAAGGAGGGCTTGTTTAGTACGTGACCGCGTTTGTTTATGTTTGTTTGGTGTCTAACCTTCGTAGGCTTTTCGAGTTCACTTAGTACTCGCCCACAGGCGTGCTATTTTTATTATTTGCCCACCTGGAAAATATGAGAAGAAGGAAATACATATGTTACTAACCTATATACATTTTTAAGACGTTGGCATGGTACCTGTTTATTTATGCGCAGTCTTGATTGTGATTGAAGTGTTAATGCAACATAGAATAGATATTTTTAGGTATTAAAATACAGTTTAGTATACTCATTGCTAGTTAATACCTTAGATCTTATAATTTTGTACAACGCTTACAAATTGTATTTTAAACCTATAATTTTTACATAAAAATACCAATATCTGCTGAAGCATTTCGTTACACTGATAATGGGTATCATAAATGAATGTTATTTATTTTTTCTCTATCAATCCATAAATTCAATGTTAATATTTGAGGAGTTGTATTATTACTGCCTTATCAAATTTTATTTTTTAAGAACACAAAAATTTAGGTTTATATTGTTATAATAAAGTTCTGTTTCTTCATAGGGTTAATCGTAACGAAGGATACAATGATCCCATACAAAAAATCTTACATATTAAGTAAATTAATATATAATATTATAATATAATCCTCTTTCCCGTAGAGGAAGTTATAGTAATCGCAAAAAACTAAAATGAAAATTTTCACGTTTCTTCATATTTCAAAGGCTTCTGAACATTCCGGCATACCTCAGAAAAAATGGTTGATCGTGATCGGATGAGAATTCAAATCAACCGATTTGAATAATTGCAAAACATTAGTTTCGTATTGATGAGAATCATCACGATTAGTTTTTGGCAACGGCAGTTCTAGCCGTTTCGAATATGCGGGGCAAAAAGTGCCTAAAATAGTAATTCAGTTTTTCAGAGAACGGAGTGTTTAATTTGATTGATTCAAAAAAAGATTTCATTTGTATTGATGAAATGAAGATCTGATTAAGGTTTTGGGAAGGCAGATAAAACGTTTTTGATGATCCAATAGAAAAAGTAAAAAAAGTCATTTGGTGGTCAAAAATGATCATTGCACATATGCACCTCAAACTATCAGATATTTTATAGAGATTTTAATAATAAGTATGAATTTTGTTTACATTTTTATGGGTTCCGCACCAATGTTTATCATTTAGACTTCAATGCAGCACTTAAGCGCTTCGAATAAAAGTTCAAAACATTCCAAAAATTCCAAAATACAAATAAAAGTCAAATATTTTAAAAGAGCTAATACGGGACATTCCAGCTATTTCCTTTAAGGCACGATACCGTGCACCACTTGTATATGATTTATTTGATACTATTTCATTACATTTTTATTTTGGCCCACAAATGTTCAATAATTTTACATCTACAAGTATTTTATTGAAGCAGTAGAAAATATAATAAGAGCTTATTCATAAACCATTGTCTCATCATTGATTATCTAAATGATAATAATGTTGCTCGTTATAATAGTTGAAAAATAATTTAAACCAGTAATAAGGTCGAAAATATTATTATAAGATATTTCAAAATTAAGCGTCTTCCATGTAACATGATATATTCGAAATACTTAACACTTAATTCAAAGTTGCCATTGAGGCGTATGTGAAGTTTCTCGGGTAATGTAAGGAAGAAGATGAGCTGTGTGATGGGACCGAAAGCGAGTTCGCATCTTAATTACAAAGTTTCCTTCAAATGATATACTTATTCTAAATGTTAGTCTCTGCAAACTGATATTCATATGATTATATGCAAAGTAGGTACCGGTTATAGAACAAAATGATTTTAGAGAACTTAAATATTTTCTTTTATTTAGGGTAGGGCGGGGCAGAAGAGTTCTATTTAACTTTGAGCAATATTATTGTAAAAAGCTTACCAACTATACGTCACAACTAATAACACATATTAAACAAACAACTGTCTCACTTTTTAGGTCAGTAAAGCTTCCAGATGATTCATTAATATTAATATGAAAATGTGTTATTTTTGTTGTTTTTCAAAAAAATTTCGTCTGCTTCTTTTCTATAGGCAGGCAAAATGGGAAGGCTAGGTGGAAAAAAGGTCCAATGCCTTATTTTTAATTTCAAAATGATTTTACGAAATAATAGCTACATTATTCAATCAATGAAAAATATAAACTTGTTTGATACAACACTGTATATAACCTTGATCCGGCATTTCGTCATAAATATTCATCAGCAGAGTTCGAGTAATTATTTATTCAATTTATCACTGGAAAAATTGCGTCTTTTAAGTTAATTCACTTTGTTGTTTACTCTTTTGCCAGGGTAAAGGTTTACTTGGTTTCTTATACCTCACCCATATGTAAACTAGTATAATGGTTAAAAACATATATTGAATTTGAGAAAGCAAAACACTTTTGTTATGAGTTTTCAAACATAGTCGTTTATATCCTGAAAGCGACGTTACACATCTTTTGCACTCTACTTTAAATAAATATTATTGTTAAAAATTCCTAACTTTAATTGATGGCGGACCTTTTTACCCGCGGCCCTTTAAGCTCCCTACGCGTGAGCTGAAAATTGATAATTAGTCACTCAAACTATTTATTAGATTATTGCCGCCTAGTGACTTATTAACTTAATCTTATATTGTTTTTGCATTGATTTTTGTATTATTTATGATAAGTATATATTAATTGAATATACTAAAATCCTAAAAAATATTCTATATTTTATCGTGATTATTTTCGGAATAAGTTGATTCACAATCCAACATGACAACTAATAAAATACTATATTTACACTGTATATTATTTAATGAGTTAGATGGAGTTCTACTAAAGGTTACCCCATGACCTTTGATCATATCACTATTGATTGATTGATGGCAGCTATACCAGTTCCGAACAAATACATAGGTGCACTATGTATAAAATAGAGAAAGATCTGGTCGCCATTTTAAAATTTAAACAAAAATTATTTTATTCAAAACTGTTTTAATTTTTAACTTCCCCCACAGTTATAGTAATCGCAAAAAAACGAAAATGAAAATTTTTATATATCTTCACGTTTCAAAGGTATCTGAACATTTTGGCTTAGAAAAAATGGATGTATGTGTGTGTGTGCGGATACAAACTTTTGTCGACGATTTCGGGATCATGTATCAACCGATTTCAATGAAACTAAATTTTGAAAAACATCAAAATTAAAAAACGATTTCTTACAAAAAATTGAGATTTCGAAATTTTCAAAAAAATCGAATATTTTCAAAAAGTTTCAAAAAACGTGTTAAAAAATACAAAAATTTTCAAAATTTTGAAAAAAAATCTATATTATCGTTTATAATTTATATAATTCTATATTATCGTTTATAATTTTGTGTGTTTATAATTTCTTATAAACACACAAAGTTGTTTGTAGAATACGCTCGTCGACTAATTTAAAAGCACTTTGAACCTATTTGAATTTACTCAAAACAATTATTGATTATTTTCAATTCTCTAATGTTTAATTATGGTACGGGAAGTTCCAGCAATTTTGAATTAATATGCCTTAAGGCACGATGCCATGCGCCCCACTAGTTTTTTATTCTTCTGAAAATTATTTATGCAAAATAAATCTTTATATCATGACATTAGGACATAGGTCAATAGTTCCCGAAAGAAATAAGTTTCTCAAATATTATTGTAAAAATTGTGAATTGAAGATACAAATTGCTGAAACATTCCGTACCGTAATAAAAAAATTTAGGAATTCCAAATATTTTCAAATAGATTATTATAAATACTGTAATTTTACTGTAATCATTATTTGTATTTTATAGACAAAATATAAGAGCTTATGAATTGGATGATGACGTTTATATAAGGTTACACGAAAAGTAAATGAACTGGACCTAATGAAGGGGAGTTAGTATGAAGGGGGTAGTCTCATATTTCTAAGATAAACTAGATTGCAAAGTTAAATTATTTCATGGAAATTAAAAAATGATTAAAAGAAAAAATAATTGCTTTTTCCAAAAACGATAGTTTTATCAATATAAGCAAAAGATTTTTTGAATAATTCAAATCGAATACTACTTTCTTTCAAAAGCTGGATTTCCATTTTCTGCACTCATTGCTCCGTATCTTGAAACGGCTGGTCATGTCTTTGCCAAAAACTAATCAGCACTTCTCCTGATCAGTAGAATTAAATATCATTTAAATTATTCAAATCAATTGATCTGGGCGCCCAAAATCGTGGACGAAAAATTTTATCCATGCATACACACACACATGAATTTTTTTTAATTATAAGGTGTACCAAAATATTCAGAAACCTTCGAAACGTGAAAATATGCAAAAATTTTCAATATGGATATTTGGACGATCATTATAACTTATGATTATTATATCTGATAAAAATCAGATCTAATATAAATATAACACATATTTATACTCAAAAACAACTTTGTTAGATTCGAATTGATAAATGTTTTTCATTTATATAGTTTCTAGATCAAATTTTTCAAAAAAATTCTAAATTTATAAAAAATAGAATTTCAAAATGATTTATGAGCTGAATTTATGCTTAAAGGCACGATACCATGCACCACTAGTTTTTATTTCACACAGTGCAGCATCAATGCATCTGGTCACTTTTGAGAGCCCCATTCACTTCCGCGTAATAGGAAAAATATTTTAATCGTAAAATCTCTGAGCGCCTGCATAAAAACGCCTCTGAATAGTTTATGAAGCGAAATGCGGAAGCCAATTTTATTACATTTTTTTACAATACGGCGAACTTGTATTTGTGTCTGCTATAAGGATGAAATATAATATAAATTCCATATTTTAATATTTTTATCTCTACTAATTAGTTTCATTTTTTCTTTTATGTATATAATCATTATTTTATTTTTGTATTTTTAATTATAGTTAATTTCCAAAGAAGTTGTTCACGTTTTCTCCATAGGATGTGATTTGATAATGTTATGTTGTCTCGACATTTTAAGTCATTCTGAATCATTTGAGAGAAAGTAATGTATGGTAATAAGTGTAGGTGAGCCTATTTTTGAATTCTCGTCAATGTTCTCGCAGAAATGACTGCAACCTAGTTTTTCAAAAATAAAACTGATAAAAAAATAGCTAATTAGTTGTTACTTTGCATGTATTTCTCGATATGTGTTAATAATCGACCTAATAAATAAGAATTCAGATTTATTCCAAATATTTATGAATTTTTAAAATTAATGACTTATCGCAGGCTCTTAATATATTATTACCCATGATGGTTTTGGTCATGGAAAGTTTGATCAAAATCGTCAATTCTTTTTTCAACAACTAATTGCGAAAAAGCGATGCGATCGATTTATTCCGAACAGTTTTTGATTTTGAAACGAGGGCAAAAATGTTAGCACTCTTCTCCTAGTTTCCAGGATTTGGCTCAGCCTATCGTTGAAAACCCAAATTTTCTGGCAAAAACATAAACTTTTCCTTCGGGAAGTTAAGTACTTCGATGATACAGCAGTCAGACCATTATTAACTTAAGCAGAAACTTTATCAAAAACTATAGCCATCATAAGCTATAAATGATTTAATAAATGTGTATGTTGAATTTGAATTGTTTGTAGAAATTTGATTTGTTTGTAGAAGGAAAATGAATGATAGAAGGAAAATTTGTTATACAATGAAGTGAACAATTGTGCTATTTCGAAAATAGTCCAAATAATATTTAAGTAGAATAGAGAAAGGCATGAGATTAGGCATAATATGTACGCATGTCGCTTACCATCAGTTGTTGATCAAACTAAATGTGTGTACAAAAAAGCAAATAATATTCTACAATTCTATTAAATTTTTGAATAGTCACATTTTGAATTTCTATATTTTACACATAATTCACAGCAATAGAATAAGTGTGTGCGGATGTATTACACACATATACAAATCATCATGACATATTGAGTTGGAGCAATCTGTTTCTGGGTTCAATAAATCACTCTCAAATTTTTATTGACTGATTACATTTGCAGTCCAACCATATTTCAATTATCATATATGTTTAATTTTGTTAATATTTAGTCATATTTCATTTTTGGACCAGATGTTAATATCATGATTATTACATTAGCCACATAAATTACTCGCAATTGATTAATTGCAACCACAATGAACCCGCCACCTTGTTAATATTTTAATATTCACTATACATATATAAAGTAATAAAAATAATCAACTATTATATAAATCAATTATATTCACAGATGCAGCTTTTCATTTATAATGAATAAAATATATATTAACATGTTCATAGAACTAGATTTAGTTTTTGGAATACAACTGCACTATGCAAAAATACTGAGGGTATCTAGCAAATAATTATTTATTTTATTAAATAGAACCTACTATATTCTCAATAAAAAGATTTTAAGAAAATCAGTGATGCTCGTCGGTGTATTCAATGTAATCAAACAAATTACATTACTTTTCATTTTCACAAGATATTAATGAATGAGATGCATAATAATAATTAATAAATTATCGTGTAACAACACAAATCTCAAAAACTTCTTATTATATACATAAACACAAAAACATAACTTTTTCGTGACTTTCTATGCACTTACGTGAATATAGAAACATAAAAGACAAAAAGTTACATTAATTAAAATAAGAATAACATTAATTAAAATAAGAATAAGTCCTCAACCTAAAATTTTAGACAAAAAGTGCTAAGGGTTCAAAATTTAAACTGGTTAAAAATTTAATACTTGTAGAAAAGGTATTGATTTTAAAAATATCTGAAATTTATTCACAAGCTTTATCACCATTAAAACAAAAATAAAACCATTCAGTGCTTATGTAACAATATAATTTTATGGAAACAATGTAATACCATGTAGTAATAAAATTGCAGTTAACTTACACATTTTAGTAGATATGCGGCGACTGAAAATTTTTATATATCATAAATAAACTTTATTTCGTCCGCTATGAACTATTACTGTTCAGTTATCACTAAATATATTTCATGGTTATCATTTCTTTACAGATCAGTGAAACAATATGAAGAGAAACAGTATCATTGACAACAAGCAAAAGAGAGAAATGAGGACAGTATTGGAAATTTTGAAATAAATGTAAGTCATAAATGTAATATATTGGACAACATAATTTAAAACACTTTATCAATGGATGATATGTTTTTGTACGATATCTTCATATAAAAATAGGGATTTTATAATATATAGGTTCAATTTGACTTTGAGCAATGATATTTTGAAAACCAAATCAATTATATCCCAACAAATAATACATATTGCTTATTTAACTTAATTCACATTTTTATTTGCTATATTTTATTTTTTACACCTTTATCATAGTAAAGGTTCAGTTGGTCCTTTTTACGCCATGCAGATGTAAGCTTTTATAGATATTATATAAATAAACAGTTTAATCTAACTTAAAATTAACAATACGTCATATAAAACAATGAGAGTGTCGTAAACTAAACAACAGTCTTCACAACCGAAAAAACTAACAACGAAAGTAAATACTATTGTTACGGATTTTCAAACATTGTCTTTTATCTCCCAATAGTGACGTTATAAGAATGAAGGTGATGGCTAGTTATACATCTTTTTCTCTCCACTTTCAAATATTATAGTTGAAAAATTCTTAAATTTACTGGTTTTTGAGGTATCGATTGTGGACCTTTTTACCGCGTCCGCATAAAATACATTGGGAATATAAGATCAGCTTATATATACATGGCAGGGCGGGGCTCAAAGGTCCACTTTGACTTTTGGAATTATATCATAACAAATAACACATATCAAACAAACAACTATTTGACATTGTTCAGTAAAAATCCCAGCTAATCAATCATTGACCTCTACTTTCAAATTCTATCATGTTATGAATAATCTGGTGCCTACATTATATACTGTCAAAACAACACCTTTGTAAATTACAAATTGTAATACACTCTCTTGAAGATCCGGGAAATGAGCTTGCATGCTTTGACCGGTAAACAATAACAAAGAAATATTATGATGAAAGTATTAGGAATTGAAAATCTTTCGAATAATTATTATTCCCATATCATTTTTGTCCTTGTTTTTAGAAATAATAAATAATTCATTGATTCCGGTAAGTAGAAATAAACCAATACATATATAAAAGCTGTTGATTATGAGTGTTATTGTATTCAATTACTAACTCGTCAAAATATATTATGATACTAAGGAACTAACTATTAAGATACTAAGGAACAAAACCATTCCTTGAGAGAACGGAGCGTCCGATTTGTATGATTCAAAAAACATTTATTTGTATTGACGAAATGAAGAACTGATAAAATCTTTGGGAAGGCAAGTCTAACGGTTTCGGAGATCCAATAAAAAGTTCCAAAAAATGCCATTTGGCAAAGAAAAATTATCATTAGACATATGCACATCAAATGTATTTTTTTTTTTTTTTTTTATAACTCGTTTTATTTAGCAATCAGAAATACATTAAGATTCCTATGAGCTAAAATGACAATGTAAGAGCGATGCCTAAGAAGAGCTCCAATGAGATCTTCTCAGTTTAACAATTTCTATAATAATATTATATTAGACCTAATCTAAGACTACGTCTAACGGCCATTGTCGTTTCAATCTTCTTATACCATAAGGTTTAGTAATTTCTACTATAGAGGGGTTCGAATGTGAGTCCAGTTTGCGTTTGTATTTTTCTTTGAATTCTTGGAAAGTTAAATGCACCGTTTTCATCTTGAGGTCGCTGTGAATGGTTTCATTTGTTACGTACCATGGAGAATTAAGAATTGTTCGTAAAATTTTTGACTTTTACATCAAATGTATGTAATCATTTAGGTTTATAGATATTTTAATAATAATAACAAATGTTGTTCACTTTTCTAAGTGCCCACACGCTTCAATATTTCGGTTCTACGTAGATATCGTATTGCGAATGGTTTGAAAAATAGTTTAAAATTTCCAAAATATTTCAAATTATAAATAAATCAAATTTTTCAAAAAGATCAATTGTTTTCAAAAATTTTAAGGATATCAAAAATCGATTTTTCTCAGAGTTCTAAAAGAAAACTGAATCGTTCTTAAAAAAAATAATTTTTGGTATGGGAAGTTTCAGCAATTTGCCTTAAGGCACGATGTCATGCATCACTAGTTTAGGGTTTTTCGCATT
>NW_020537768.1:0-30609 GCF_003426905.1 Ctenocephalides felis
TTAATAGACACTCATTAATACCGCTATACTATTGTATCTCTGAATGCAACTTTCTCAATGTTTGAGGACATGGCAAAATAAATATTTGTCTCCAAAAATAGTAGGCCTTTGGAGACTATTTGTACAGACTTATTTCTTAAATTATTGTATTGTTTATGAATCCTTCTTATTCTATCTCCCTGAAAAAAATTGTAGTTGTATTAAGTCTTGCATTCCTTGGGTGTCAAAAGAAAACCTGCGCTTTGTTCGTTCATTTTGCGGCAATTTGCAGGTACCCCAAGGCACATATGCAGTATAATATGTATATCTGTTTATATATAATTATTGCTGCAATTATTATAAAAAATACCTTTGCGGGAACTGGTATGGTAGTGATATTTTAACCCGCACTTGACACTGTTTTGGGTACAATAAAAACCTTTATCATATTAAATTTCACTAAAATGTTCACTTAAACACAATTAATTAATTAGAAACAACACGAGTTCACAATTCTTATGTTATTCGTGCCAGCGATCAAATACTTGACAGCCTCGCGTGTTTGCTCCACTTGCACAAAGCTGAACGATTTGTAGTTTGAGCACACATGAGTCATCTGTTTTTAAAAATCGACACTACTCAAGACCCCACACTCCCCATGCTGATAGCCTCCCGTAGTTCATATTTAGTCTGGCGCTGCAGTCACACACATAGCAAATTTGATATGTGTGCCGACTGCCTTACATCCGGCCCATAGATGCGGCTTCTATGAATATTCGTATTCTATGGCGTTGGTCTCTTCGTGCCAAGACGATATAATAATTTTCGTGTTTATGACATATTAAATTCTTCTTATTAAAATAGTTTGTTTGTATTTAAATTTATTTAATGATTAGTGACATAATTAGGCGATAAAACTGTTTGCAGGTTTGGTTAGTATTTTGATTGATTCATCATGTTGGTTATTACTTTAATATGTGATAAAAGCATGGAACTTTGACGTTGAAGGAAGCTTCGTTTTGATTTTGTATGTGAAGTAATCGTTAACGTCCCTCAACTTTATTGAGATTATTAAAACATGCTATTGATTCAGTTGAGGTATTGATGAATACTATATGAATACTAGACTAGAGGTATAGATTTTGTTTCAAAGCAAGTTTTGGGTTGTTAATATTCTTAATCAACCTACTAGTTTCAATCTTATTTGTCGTTTGATATTTACTGTTTTGGTGATTGTTATAAAATATTTAATATCTGTATATCAAATGTTTTAATGTTTTATGATTTCAGATGTTAGTGAAGCCTTACTATTCATTGTGATCAAGGGTTATGTGAATATTTTACTGGACAAAATCATCCTATGTTTTATAATTAATTGTGTGGTAACTTATGTAAGAGATCGTATCAAGTAAGTTACTGCATGATTTTTTATAGCGTTGGATTTAATTAGTATCATTTACTGTGTTGTATTCTATGAAACGTTTTAAGGCACATATGGTCAGTAGTCCATAAAAATGTTATTATGATGTTAATTGAGGATCAAATTTCTGTACTTGGTATTATTGATATTGTATGTTATTGTTCTGTATTGCCTTCAGCAAAGATGAAGTTTATATATATTTTAACTTGTCAGTAATGAAAACACTTCCAACTTCAAAATAAATTTTAGTTTATTGATAGATTGTTGAAAATTCTATTCATATGAGTTAGGACCTTTTGTTATTGATTCTCAAGAATGTCTTTTGTTATTTTTACTCTGCTTGCTTACTTGTTTCTTATTCGTGAATGTTTAATGTGTACTCCGTGCTTCTTAGGCTAGAGTTGCCATTACGATATGGCTTGCAGCTTTGGGTTATGAGAATATGGATATAACAATCCATCTCCCTTGAGCAAATTGCTTTTTACCAAAACGTTAGACTTAATCTTACAATAACCGTGAATATTTGTTTTTTTTATACTTGATTATGAGCTGGTTTATCTTAAAAGTGGCTTAAGCTCATTTATTTTGAAATCGAGATACTTAAGGGCTTGCGTTTCAATGAATTTAAAAATATACATATAGACCATTAGTAAGTTGTACTGCTTAAGTGCATTTAAAGGTGTTAAATTTATAGTTCGTATTAATATAACTGCAATTATCAAGTGAATAATATGCGATTATGTATTAATAATAGAGTTACACATTTTTTAAACAACCAGATTCAATATGGAATTGAATTCAATTACGTTCCAAAGTCAACATAATTTAAGATGCTTCAAATTGAGAAAAAAAAAAAAAATTTTGGTTTTTAGTAATACACCCCTTTTGATTCACTATTTTCTTTCATTTCTTAGTCACTGAGTTTTAACTGCCTTTATAATTTTTGTAGCTTTTATGTTTTTATTAATTTCAATATTATAGTGACGCTTATGGCAATACTACAATAGAATTACATTTTGAAGGTTGGAAATTATAAACTAAAGGTAATGGATAAGAAAACGTGCTATTTAGAGTTTATAAATAGCTTTTATAGATGGATAGATGTATACATTATTTAAATTCAATGTTTATATTTTAAGATAATATTTTTTCACAATATTATAACTAAAATAATATCAACAATATTTATTAACATCTCTAGAATTAACTTAATGACAGTTAATAATTAACTTAGACTAAAAATTTCTTTAAAAAATTAATAAATGAAAATAAAAGTATGAATGATGTTGTTTGACAGTCTCCTTGAATCCATTCCTGCTTTTACGTTTTTATTCATTTGGAAGTCTGTTGTAGGTCTTGACACCTAGCTTGTTCCTTTGTGAGGATTTCCATGGACGTCACTCCTCAGTACATGGTTTATTCAGTCTGCATGGACCGCAATCGCCTACTGGTAAATGTTAAAGGCTGGTAATCATCGTATTCTATATTTTGTAAACAATGGTCTGCAGTGCTCCTTGCAGCCTTCTTCTGTAAGTCCATTATCTTAGAGATATGCACCAAGTGCCCCCATGCCAATATTCCAAACATGGC
Organism: Ctenocephalides felis; assembly: GCF_003426905.1. Lineage (NCBI taxonomy): Eukaryota > Metazoa > Arthropoda > Insecta > Siphonaptera > Pulicidae > Ctenocephalides > Ctenocephalides felis. The sequence continues at coordinate 2,990 of NW_020537768.1, forward strand.
AAAGTAAGCCTTTCTGGCGCATTTCTTATTTATAATGTATCTAACTCTTCTGATAGCATATATTAGTTTTGAGAGCTTAGTCCATATCAAATCTATGTGATTTGCCCAGACCAGCAAACTGTCCATAGTGAGACCCAAATATTTAACCTCCCATCCAAGCAGCTTCTTATGTTTCCTACTAGGGTAAAATAGATATGGTCTGTTTTCTATTGTTCAGCACAATTTTGTTGGCTGAAAACCAATTCACAACTTGCTTGTGAGCATACTGAATGTTTTCGTTCATATTCGCGATGTTCTCATCCACTACCCCTAATTTTGTATCATCTGCAAATTGTGTTTGTGGCAGATGATGTTTGGTGATAAATCATTCATGAATGTGATAAAAACAAGTGGTCCAAAAATACTCTTTTTGGCAACCCCTGCATTTATTCTTGCTATTTCTTGTTGTTTATTGTTGCATTCCACAAACTGATACCGGTTACTGAGGTATGATTGCCTAAGTTTAAGGGCTATTCCTCTAAATCCATAGTATTCTAATTTCCTGAGAAATATATCATGTGAAAAACAATTAAAAGCTTTGCTGAGATTGCAAAATAGAATAGAATTTGATATAAAGTTTGAAAAGTCTAGAACAACATCAATTGTATTAATTTTCTTTTTAAATCCAAATTGATTTTTTACAAAATAGTTATGAGTAACAAAGAAACTTGTTTTTCTCAATGCTAAATACATTTCTATAATTTTCCAAAATATCTGCAGTATGGCTATGGGTCTGTAGTTTGGTGCTGATTGACAATTTCCTGATTTATATAATGTTACTACTCTTTCCAGCTTAATCTTATTTGGAAAGATTCATGTGGAGAAAATGTTATATGCTATTGTGCAGAACGGTCCAGCAATGTACTGTGTGACAAAATTTTACCATAAAACACTAAATAAAGACTACTAATAAATAACACTTGATAAAAACTGTAAAACATTATTTATAGAAGTCACTTGAGGATAATTTTCTTGGCTTTATTTTTTCTATAATGCTCACAGTGAGCCCAAATATATCAATTTCATATGCAAATTCATTGATTGTTTTGAATATTCCGAATATTGGAATTCATGAAACAAACTTTATTTCTGTACTACTAAAGCAATTTGAAATGTTTCAATAGCAGAAGGTGAGATATTCTCTTCTAGCATTTGGAGCAGTAATGTTAAGATCTTTGTATGTTTGGGTCTGACTCATCAGAAATATACTCTTGTAGTTGTGGAATCCGACGCTATCGACAATTTTTTCTGGACAGATTCAATTCTATCAATCTTGTATTTATATTTTGATACCCAATTTATACATTTAATAATCGTTTGACCAAGCTAGCAAATAGTATTGTCATGGAGACGTTGTTTCGAAAATCCCTACTGTTTTTGAACAAATTTTGAATTTTTATATAAGGATATGTCCATTTGTTTAGGCATACGTCAAGGAATCAATAATAGTGCAGTAAACGGAGCGTTTTAGGTCTGAATTTTTTTACTGTGCTCCGAATTGAATGAAATTTTGGAATTAGGTTCATCTTACCCTCAAGTTCAAAAGTGAAAACAATTCGGGTTGCGCCATCACCCCCCGGGGGGATGACACCCCCTTCTCAATTGTATAATTACATTTTTTCAAAATAACATCGGAAATCGATAGAAGAACAAATTATAAGAAAAAAATGTCTTCTATAGTTTTTCAAAAAAACTAATACTTTTCAAGTTACTGGCCACTAAAGATTCATATATTTTTGGCGTTTTTTTCTTCGTTTTTTTTGCAATATCTCCTAAAATATACATTTTAACGAAAATCATGTAATGAACAAAATAATGTCAATAAAAATCTTAATAAATCGGTATTACATAAAGTGTTCTAGGAAAAATATTAAGCAAGATTTGTAAGAGCGAAGTCGTTTTTTCTTTCGTTCAAGATTTAATTGTTGTATTTAAAGCCATCTAGTGTCGAGGTTTTGCATTTTATGCATTTCAGTGAAATTGGGTTCTATAGTGCTCAACATAAGCTTTGAAATGAGTGCTGTTACAATTTTTTTGCGTGTCAAATGAGCGAGCTATCATCCAAATAAGAAGCGTATACGAAGTTTTTTTCTGTTAAATCATATGGTTTAATGAGCGCCATTTCCACCAGAATTAAAGTAATTCACATTCCATCTAGAATTCACTTCATTATAGACATCTTGATGGATTCTAGCAGATTCACTACTTTAGTACAAACTATTTTCAGAAAACTCACGATTTTATAAAAACTTTTCTTTCTGATTTTTTTAAAAATGGAAATTATTTTCATTATATCTCAAAAAGAATAAAAGATACGTATAAAAGCATATAGATAAAAATCAAAGGGATGTTTCTGGTTTATTATTGCTTTTTATTATTTTTCTTTCACACAAAAATTGACAGAGTTATGATGGTTTAAAGAGTGCGCGGTCGCGCAAATTGGAAAAAAAGTTTTTATAAAATCGTGAGTTTTCTGAAAATAGTTTGTACTAAAGTAGTGAATCTGCTAGAATCCATCAAGATGTCTATAATAAAGTGAATTCTAGATGGAATGTGAATTACTTTAATTCTGGTGGAAATGGCGCTCATTAAACCATATGATTTAACAGAAAAAAACTTCGTATACGCTTCTTATTTGAATGATAGCTCACTCATTTTACATGCAAAAAAATTCTTACAGCACTCATTTTAAAGCTTATGTTGAGCACTATAAAACCCAATTTCACTGAAATGCATAAAATGCAAAACCTCGACACTAGATGGCTTTAAATACAACAATTAAATCTTGAACGAAAGAAAAAACGAATTTGCTCTTTCAAATCTTGCTTAATATTTTTCCTAGAACACTTTATGTAATACCGATTTATTAAGATTTTTATTGACATTATTTTGTTCATTACATGATTTTCGTTAAAATGTATATTTTAGGAGATATTTGCAAAAAAACTAAGAAAAACGCCAAAAATATATGAATTTTAGTGGCCAGTATCTTGAAAAGTATTAGTTTTTTGAAAAACTATAAGAGACATTTTTTTCTTATAATTAGTTCTTCTAACGATTTCCGACGTTATTTTGAAAAAATGTAATTATACAATTGAGAAGGGGGTGTCATAACCCCCGGGAGGTGATGGCGCAACCCGAATTGTTTTCACTTTTGAACTTGAGGGTAAGATGAACCTAATTCCAAAATTTCATTCAATTCGGAGCACAGTAAAAAATTCAGAGGTTGTACCCTTTTTTCCTCTCCGTTTACTGCACTATAAATGTTTAATTTACTGAAATTATATGTACATAACACAAATTTGTAAATAATCTGTGAGCTCTGGAACTCTGTATAATAAATTACTAGCCCACACATTTCAATATGAAGAATAAATCCTAATAATTTGGGGAAATTGTTCGGAGTTACTCTACTAAATGCATATATGCATTTAGTCACTATAGTGACTACTATCAACAAAATCAATTAATAGAAGAATATCTCTTCTATCAAAATTGAGTATGTACTTTTACTAGCTTCACTCGTCTCAGGTTTACTAGTACTAGTGGGTTCACTTGTACTTGGGACAGGAGTGTCATATGAATTGTCTGCTATGTTTATTTTAGCACGTTGTTGTTCATTATATAAACGTCTACGGTAACTTTTTACAATAATTACAGGAAAGTGGTTCTGATTTTGGATGAAAGGATTGAGTGGAATTAGGGGTATAGGTATTTCTAAAAAGTTTGGTTTCTGTCTTTACTTGTTTATTTATCTTAGAAAAATTTAGTAATTGTTCTTCTTCAACAGCAGCTGTTATAGCTAGCTCAAAGGTTTCTAACATTCTCGGTTTTACTAAAACTTTAATATTGGAGTGCAAACCCTCCTGAAAAACGTGTAGTGCTTGATCTCTAAGCAAATTGGTACATATAACGTCAGCACTTGGATTCTTGCAGCGTTTAATAGTTGCATCTATTAAGTTCATAAGAATATTTTCTAATCGTAAAGCATAAGAATTCATAGGTTCATTAGGACCCTGTGTACATTTATTAAAATAATATACTTTTTTTTAACTTAACTACGTGTTCATTGGAATTAACTATATTGATAAAACAGCTTCAATTTACAGGTGAAACTATCTATGAACACACCTTTGGATAATTCAGATTTTTGTATAATTCCTACAGTATTTATATTCGGTGCTACTGTTACAACACTTTCCAAACATGGATTTGATTCAATTGTTGGAAAGCTCAATGGTATTATTGTATTATAACTAAATTTTAATATCGAATCTAAAATGTTTATAGTACCCTCAAATTTCTTCAAAAAATCAATTCCTAAAATACCGTCACCTTTTATAGGCAGGTCATCTTTAACTATATGAAATATGTGTCGAATAATTTTATCTCCTAAACACAATCTAATTGTGGGTCTACTTATTGTATCTATACCTTCACCTGAAACTCCTGCAAGTTTCATTCTTATGCTATGCTCTATATCTAAATTATCTTTAACTTTTGAAATGTTAATTAAGCTAATCTTTTATCGCTAACTAAATCTAAACATTCTATATTTACAAAAGCTAAATTATTTCTAGTGTTACCTAGACAAGAAATTTGAGCGGGTTTAAAATTTAGAGCTTCACTCGTCTCAGGTTTACTAGTACTAGTGGGTTTACTTGTACTTGGGACAGGAGTGTCATATGAATTGTCTGCTATGTTTATTTTAGCACGTTGTTGTTCATTATATAAACGTCTACGGTAACTTTTTACAATAATTACAGGAAAGTGGTTCTGATTTTGCATGAAAGGATTGAGTGGAATTAGGGGTATAGGTATTTCTAAAAGTTTGGTTTCTCTGTCTTTACTTGTTTATTTATCTTAGAAAAATTTAGTAATTGTTCTTCTTCAACAGCAGCTGTTATAGCTAGCTCAAAGGTTTCTAACATTCTCGGTTTTACTAAAACTTTAATATTGGAGTGCAAACCCTCCTGAAAAACGTGTAGTGCTTGATCCCTAATAGTCTAAGAGCCAGTGAACTATTTGACTAACCTGTTTTCTCAAAGCTAGAAATTTTTTTAATGATATTTTATTATCGGTACATTAAGAAAGTGCCGGTCTGGCAAGCATTTGACGATTGCGTCATCATCCCTCGAGTTTTTGAAAATGTAAAAAAACTCATTTTTTTAACTTGCTTTCACAAGGCTCAAATTTTGAGGGAGTATTCTTGTAACTGTTCAGAAAGCATATGTAGAAAGCCAGACCATTCTGACGATTGCAAGGGTCTGCCAGACGAGTACATAATAGTCAAGACGCGCAAGGGTGTGGGCGCATTGCCATACATGATCGACTAATACCCTTGTATTTGAATAATTTATACGCCATTTTGAAGGTCATTTTGAAAACATCCGATATACCAAACTTCAACTTTGTATCTCACCTTATGGCCGAGATATCATTGAAAATATGCCAAAGTGGCCCCTTTTTCAAATTCAATTTTTGGCGTAACCATAAAAGATATCGAAAAAAAATTACGTGATTCTACTCATATTGGCTTAGGCCGCTTAATGTATAGTAATATATGCTAAAAATCCTTTATTATTAGCTAAAAGGATAAAATAATTTTTCAATTAATGTTTTCGGATAGTGCGTTTTGTTCAATTACTTTCTTATTAGCGTTATTCGGAAGCCTATTGTTTATTCTTTTAGTACTGCAAAAATTGTTCAAATCAAATTTGTGGAACACATTGAAAAATTGAAGAAACCAGAGTTTGTATACCCGCGCGTAACGCATCGCGCACTGCTATCCGATCGAACGAGTTCTATGCACAGTACACCGCGCGTAACGCTAATAAGTAGCCCGCATAGAATACGTTCTATCGGATAGCAGTGCGCCATGCGTTACGCGCGGGTATACAAACTCTGGTTTCTTCAATTTTTCAATGTGTTCCACAAATTTGATTTGAACAATTTTTGCAGTACTAAAAGAATAAACAATAGGCTTCCGAATAACGCTAATAAGAAAGTAATTGAACAAAACGCACTATCCGAAAACATTAATTGAAAAATTATTTTATCCTTTTTAGCTAATAATAAAGGATTATTTAGCATATATTACTATACATTAAGCGGCCTAAGCCAATATGAGTAGAATCACGTATTTTTTTTTTTCGATATCTTTTATGGTTACGCCAAAAATTGAATTTGAAAAAGGGGCCACTTTGGCATATTTTCAATGATATCTCGGCCATAATGTGAGATACAAAGTTGAAGTTTGGTATATCGGATGTTTTCAAAATGACCTTCAAAATGGCGTATAAATTATTCAAATACAAGGGTATTAGTCGATCATGTATGGCAATGCGCCCACACCCTTGCGCGTCGTGACTATTATGTACTCGTCTGGCAGACCCTTGCAATCGTCAGAATGGTCTGGCTTTCTACATATGCTTTCTGAACAGTTACAAGAATACTCCCTCAAAATTTGAGCCTTGTGAAAGCAAGTTAAAAAAATGAGTTTTTTTTACATTTTCAAAAACTCGAGGGATGATGACGCAATCGTTAAATGCTTGCCAGACCGGCACTTTCTTAATGTACCGATAATAAAATATCATTAAAAAAATTTCTAGCTTTGAGAAAACAGGTTAGTCAAATAGTTCACTGGCTCTTAGACTATAAGCAAATTGGTACATATAACGTCAGCACTTGGATTTTTGCAGCGTTTATAGTTGCATCTATTAAGTTCATAAGAATATTTTCTAATCGTAAAGCATAAGAATTCATAGGTTCATTAGGACCCTGTGTACATTTATTGAATTCTAATTGTAGCGATGATACGGACCTACAGTCATAAAATAAGTTTTCTAATACAGTTTTAAGTTCTTCAAATGTTTCAAAAGTTTTGTACTGAATTGCTGAATTTTGTACTGATATGTAAAATATAGTCTAAAAATGCGGAATGATTCGTCGTAACAGTATTTTTAAATGCAAAAGTACATGTACGAATAAATTCAGTAAACTGGAGCTGGTCAGATCCATCGAAAGGTTTGATCATATCTCTGGCTTCCTTTAACGATAATATTTAAATTATGATTACTTTCGGGTACTGGAATATTTAGGATTGATCTAGAAATAGGATTAGGACGAGGATTTAAATCAACACTAACACTATCGTTAAACGCTGAGTTCAATAAGTTTAATGAATTTGGATTACCTGAACTGAAGGTTAAAAAGTAATCAAATACGGAATCAGTCGATCTGCTTAACACTCGCCGTTGTCGTAGTGTGAAATCTGCTGCCTCACGTTCTCCAGACATTAATAACTTTATTTAAACAAATGTATTAGGTATGAAAATAAAAATTGTATAAAGTAACGCTAAATCTATAAAATATAATTGTTTGATATTCCAGTTAATAGTAATTTTTTATAATTGAATGTAAGTAATGATATAAGTAATGGTATTCTAAAATTTTTATAAATTCAGTAATTAATAACGTAGAAAAGTCTAAAAGTTTGTGTCTATAATTTCGGTATAAAATTCTACGTTATAAATATATCTAAAATTTATGTATCTAAAGGTTTGTAATTTAGTCTAAAATTTTGTAGTTGGAAAAAATCTAAAATTTCGAAATTTAGTAATCTAAAATTTTATAGTTTATAAATCTAAAATTTTGGTAACAAAAAATATAACTATTCTATAATTGATGTCTAAAATATCGTATACGAAAATGTGCTCCTCTAAAATTCATGCACGGCGTCCTTTGGCTTGGGTTTTTGGAATGGCGGACAAGATGGCGCTCTCTCGAAATTTCTTGAGAAATTCTGATTCTTGTATAAAATTGTGGAGTTTTTACCTCGATTTCCTCTGCATTTGTTTTCACTGGCCTGTTTAGTAGATTTTTCGCCACCATTTGTTGCGCCATCAGCATAAAAAACGCGTATATTTACTACAGTCTAGCTGTACCCCTGTACCCTTCACGCTTTGCAGTGATTTAATTTGAATTAAAAAGTTGAACAAAGATGTGTATTTGTTACATTTAGTTTAACGTTACTACTATCTGTTCAACAATTTACCTATTCAACAATTTGTCTATGAATTTACCTATAAACTTGTTAATCAATCATTTTACCGACCACCATATTTCTGAGTCCGCGGTTTCCTGGGACGGTGCCCCCTTAGGTCGGGGGCGCGTGGCATTTTGCCACACACGCCACGCTATAGTTACGCCACTGAATACTAATATCTTTATCAATAGGATCACCTTCCACATGTTTTATTTTATTTTGCCACTTTTTTATTTTCGATTGAACAAATTTCTTTCTCCACATTCATGATACTATCGGACTATTTATTTCGGGTCTTTAGATGATTTAAGTATTGAGATGACCATGTTTTCCAGAATTGATCACGCATATTTGTAATTTGTTTTATAAATTTTCAATTTATTTATACTTGGTTTTGACATAAAAAACATCGCATAAATATTTAGAAAATCATTTATGAATAACGATATAACACTAGTAACACAGTTTAACCCTCCTTTGAGCGGATAGTCTGCTACACTTACTTCATGCGGATGGTGTCTGGCCAGACCCTCATATACTTACGTGTATTTGTATATATGCTATTTTTCGACGCGTATATAATCCAATTAATCCGTTGGGATACAAATTTTATGATTCTGATTTTTGTATTTGGTTACGACATTCCACAATCAACCTAAACAAGAACAACATACAAAAACAACAATCCAATCTGAAAAAAATCAAAGTGTGGAATAAAACACATTTTTTCATGTATAGTTTTTTACTTTATTTTGACCATATGTGTTGTTTGAACAATTTATTGCTTTTGTAGTTGTGGAACGCAATTGAAACATATATAATCAATTTTCGAATGTTGTTGGCATACCGGATGAAAGCATTTTGAACAAAAGTATTTAGTTTTACGGCGTAATTTGTCCCCTGTTTTTGAACAAATACGGCAGTCTTTCTTTTCTTTTTGGGTATCGGGTCCTTTTGATGTCGATTCCATCATTAGATTTGGATTGTTTAGTGGACGTCCACTAAACAATCCCATAAACCACTCGAATGCAAGACGACACGATGGGTGTTTGATAATGTTAAGATTTTTCATACGATTTTTGATGTTGAGCATTACCGAAGTTTTTGATAAATTGTATAAAAATATGCGTCGTGCATCGTTTTCATTAATATTGTCAATTTCTTAGCAAACAATAAATACTGCGAGACCCATTACATGCAGTATGTTGCAAAAAAGCAAATGTCCATCTTCTCGTTGGTCGTTTTGTAGAATAATGCGTCATCATCTGATCCATGTTATCAACACCTGGTTTTGCATTATAAAATAAAATGGCTTCGGGTTTTGTGCTTCTCCAACACAATTTGTTGTATAATGTATCATTGAAATCAAATTCACTGCTTTATTCTTCTTTGGAACATAGCTGCATAGTGAAACAACATTGTTATGAAAACCGAATGAATTTGAATGATTTGAAGTCCGTTTTTATGCACTGGATTTTCACCATATTCTTTGTTATATTTAACCAGTCATCTATCATAATTTCATCTTTTTCTTCGAGAAAATCTATAAGATTCGAATCAGTTCCATGGATATTTTGTCAACAACTTCTTTCATAACTTCTGCTGTGATTGGTGTTGTTATTTTAGTTCGTTTCAATTTAATTGGCGTCTTCTCAATTTCTTCCATATTTTGTGTTCCTTCCGTATTTTTTTTCTTTCCGTATAAAGTTTCATTAATTATTGTCATTTTCTTTTCTTTATTTGTTTCAGAATGTTCTTTACTATCATTTTTTTCCATTACTATTTTTTCTATTTCTGTTTTCGTAATTTGTTCTTGAAATCTATGTTCTGTTGTGTTTACATTTTCATTCTTTGATCTATTTTGGAAGGCTCCGTGCAGTTGATTTTTAAGTGATTCTCAACTCCACAATTAAAGCATTTTCTGGGTTGACCTTTAATTATGATTGTGGTAATTTTACCATTAATCTTAATTCTGGCTTGGTAATTCTTTTTTTATTTCCATGAGTATTGTTCTGTTGTCAGTTAAACATGGAATTATTCCCTCACCGGCCCACATGTCTTCTTGATATTTTAATATTTTTCCATATTCTGACATAATATTATATATATATACTCTTCCGAGATTTCCCATCGAATATTAAGTAACTTGATCCACTGAGCCGGTTTACTTGGCTCGCTTACTTCAATTTCGTAAATTTTGTTATCTTCCGATTTAAATTTCAGATTTTTTTCGTATTTTTCTTTTATTTTCTTTACAATATCTTCCTTATTAAATTTTACGTTTAATAATAACATTATTTGGTCTTAAAAGTACACATTCCATATTTTTTATATAAAATTTAAAACTTAAACTCAAACTTAAAATTTGCAGATTTTATTGTATTAATACTGACTAGAAATATAAGAAAATATCTTTATACGATAACAGCTATGAAAAATGATTTGATATAATTTAAAATTAAATTGAAAATTAAAAAAATTTCCTACATTCCAAACTTAAAATATTAATTGCTTATTTATCTTCAGCTTCCGTCATTTTAGTAGAGCTAAAATTATAAGCTAACATGCTTCATTAATTTTATTGTTACAAAATAAAATTAAGAGCATTTCTTCTCTCTAAAATCAGAATATTGTTGATTTATTTTCTTATAGGCAACATCGGACACATTTTATAATAAGAAACAGTGAATTATATATTTATTACATTATTTGGCCTTAAAAGTACACATTCATTAATTTTTTATTTAAATTTAAAACTTTGCAGATTTATTGCAACAATGATGACTAGCAATAGCAGAAATCAACATTATACGATAACAGATGTAAAAATGATTTTATATAATTTAAAATTGAATTGAAAATTAAAAATATGTTCTATATTCCAAATATTAGTTGCTTATTTATCTTCAGCTTTAGTCATTTTAGTAAAACTAAAATTATAAGCTTAATGATTCCTAAATGCTAATACGCGTCATTAATTTTATTGTTACAAAATAAGATAAGAAGTATTACTTTTTTAAAATTGTTATATTAATAATTTACTTTCTTATAGACAACATTGGACATTTTTTAATTAAATTTTCAAATAAGTTGCAGATTTGAATTTTCCCATAGGCTATAAGTTTATTTATAATTTCTTCAGGTGTTAGGGCCTGTTGCAAACTCTGCTCGATCGTCTTCTGTTTTTCGATTATCTCAGTCAAAGTTTTCAATTCTTTTCGCAAAGATTCATTACTTAATAATAAATTATCAATAATAATTTTTGTTTTAGCTGAATTTATTTTGTTATCGTGATCTATTTCTTTAATGGAATATTTTATATTCCATTGAAATTCCGTGTATACTAGACACATTTTCGAAAACACTTTCTATTATTTCTTTTAGCCACATATGCACATTTAATGGCAGAATGGGACCATCTACCATTTTAAAATTAAAAAGAAGCGTATTTACATTTTTGAAACGCTCCATTATTGTTCGCTCGAAACAACAGGCTATGCCTGCTGTATTTGCCGTGTTATTAAATATCACTTACGTAATAGTCTACTAGGTGTTCACTCGTCTAAATCACGAATCGAACTGAGTGAAACAACATTGTTATGAAAACCGAATAGTGTCGATAGTAGTGCGCTAGACGGATTTTTTTTCATTTCTTCGGGCAAACAGTTTTTATTTGATCGAATGGTACCGACAAATGCAAGACCGATCGTAGACAGTCGTTTGGCACCGTTTTTGCCAGTGTACAAAATACCTTGCAATGGATATTTGGTTTTTGCATCATATACCCCCCCATACTTTCACACCGTATTTACAATATTTTATACATAATTTCAAATATTCTTTCCTTTTTTTTCTTAAATTCCTCTCAATGAGTGTTATTTCTTCAAAACCATGATATAAATTATATAAGATTCCAGATAGCAGCCAAATTTTAACATCTTTTTCTTCCTTTGATGCATTTTGTATATCTATTTTGATAAGTTTATCGTTATCTTCAGTTAAATCTATTTTCGCGATTTTTAATTTTGTTTTCATCTAATCCCATATAATTTTCTTTTTACCACATTCAATTAAATAGTGTAAAGCATTTTTCTCCTTATTGCATTTTTCACACATTTTTCTGTGCTGCTCATTTTTATTCTGAAAAGCTTTGTGTTCATTGCAATGCATTCATTTACTATCAAATAATTTGTTGTTTTCTATTTTGAAGGAATATTTTTGTTTTCTATATTCCTCCATATGTTTTTCCAATCATGGTGTGGTTTTTTTTTCATTATTTTAGGAGTGAAATTTTCAGGCAAATTTGAAGTCTGTGTCCATTCCATATATAAAACTCTAGCAATGCTTCAATTTTTTGTGAATGGACCTTTTTCATTGGCAAAACCTGTGCAATATACCACACTTTTGATAAGGCAAACTGATTTACATGCCATATTTTTTGTATTATATTTAGTCTATTGGAGAGTTCTATATGAAGTTATCCTTATACTATTTTATCCCATTTTTTTTATCATTACATTTAAATTGTTGTTGACTAACATCCCTAAATATTTAACTTCTGATCTTTCTGTTATATTATTTGTATCTCTCTTCCATTTTGAACCAAGTGGCATATATGTTGATTTGTTTACATTTATTATAGCACTTGATTGATACCTACAGTATGATTCTATGATGTTCAGTGCCTTTTTTTTTCATCATTTGATTTTATAATTATTGAGACATCATCTGCATACGCGAGTAGTTTTATCTCTTTATTACCAATTTTTGAGCCGTTAATTCATCAGCAAGTAGTTCTAATAACGGATCAAGTCCAATTATAAATAAAACCATCGATAGAGGGCATCCTTGCCTCGTTTAATTTTAAATCCTTGTGATAAATGTCCATTAATCAATAATTTCGATGAAGCATACTTATATAATTTTTTATGACGTCATTTATTTTGTCTGGTATTGATATTCTCCGGAGAACATTAAATAAGTATTCGTAGGACATTACATCAAAGGCCTTCTGAAAGTCGATATTCAATAGTGCTGCGTTAACATTTTTTTCTGAGTTGTAAAATGTTAAGTTCCTGACAATTGTTAAGTTATTAATTTATTTCTTTCTTTCATGTAGCACGATTGAACTTTATTAATTACATTCTGAATATTATTTTTAATTCTGTTAGCTATAATTTTACAGAAGAGTTTAATATAAGTGTTTAGCAGAGTAATAGGTCTATAATCTTCTGCGTATTTTGCATGTTTCGCTTTAGGAATCAGAATTATAATGCCTTCTGTATATTCTTTATTTATCAGCTCTGGTTTCGCCAAGAATTCATTAAACAATCTAACAAAAATGGGTGTCAAAATGTCAATATATGTTTGATAGAATTCATAAGAAATTCCATCAATTCCCGGAGTACTCTGTTTTCTTGCTGATTTAATTACATCCATTATTTCATCTTTAGTTATTTGTTTTCTTAGGTTTTCATTTTCTATAATATTTTGTATTTTTCTTGTACTTCTGAATTATTAAGTTCATATTTTCCTTGTCAATTTCTTTTTCTTGGTATGTCAATTTAAATATTTTATCGAATTCGTCACTAATTTGCTTAGTATTCTTCAAGGTTTCATTTTTTGTATTATTCCATGTTTTTATATATTTATTTTCTCCATTTCGTTTTTCTTTGGCAATTTGATATGAAGTCAGACGATCCTGTTCAGAAATATGAAGGGTTTTCGATCCTATTTTGATACCTTCGTTTCTAATGTCATATAGTTTCCTGATCGTAGCTTTAGTTTCTAATAACGTCCCACATTCCATCGATGTTATTATGGTTTGTTACCGCTTCTTTCAATATTGCTTCAAAGTAACTAATTGTATTATTAAAATCACTAGCTTGTTCTTTTGAAAAAAATTTTGAAATTCGTCTAATTGTTGGTTTTACGTTATTTTGCCACCATTGTGTTATATTATTGTAGCTTGCATATTTTGTCATTTTTTGCAGTTTTTCTTTAAAAATGACATCAAAATCATTGGCCTGCAAAATTTTTGTGTTCATCTTCCAATAGCCTCGTCCAATTGTTGGTATTGACTGAGCCGATTTCATTTTCAAAATAACAGCGTTATGATCTGAGAATACAACTGGGACTCTTTTGCAATCAACGATATTTTTTATTAAAACTTTATCAACATAAAAACGATCTATTCTTGAACCCGAATTTCCTTTAATAAAAGTATACTCAACCTTATTTTTATTCTTATTTTCCCAAACGTCTTTTAATTTTAGTTGTGTCACTACTCTCTTCAAAGCTTTAATTTTAGTTGTGTCACACTACTCTCTTCAAAGCACCGCTAAAATTTCCTTGGCATCAGTTAAATTAAAATCTCCTGCTAAACTAAACTTGTATTATTACTGCCTATTACATTAGCCATGTCTATTTCAAATAATCTTTCCTTCTGTACACGTTTTCCATTTCCTGCATGTGCATATACATTTAGAAAATTAATCCCATCAATATTTGCCCCTAATAATCTTGAATTTTCATGCATCTTAATGTTTTTAACTGTTAATCCAAATCTAATTAAAATTGCTGTGCCTCTTTGATTTTCATTTATATTAATTATGTTTTGATATGGCTTAAAAAAACTTAAATCTATTTCATTAACTTCCTGCAAAAAAATAATATCTAAATCGTTGTCTATTATAAATTTTCTCAAAAGTGTTTTTGTCGTCAAACTTCTCATTCCATTTACATTTATTGTTGCAATATTTCTAATTTTGTCATCAGTCATTGTAGTGGTTTATGTTTTAATTTTTTTCAATTTGAAGTCCGTTTTTATGCACTGGATTTTCACCATATTCTTTGTTACATTTAACCGAGTCATCTATCATAATTTCATCTTTTTCTTCGAGAAAATCTATAAGACTCGAATCAGTTTCCATGGATATTTTGTCAACAACTTCTTTCATAACTTCTTACCATTACTATCTTTTCGATTTCTGTTTTCGTAATTTGTTCTTGAAATCTATGTTCTGTTGTGTATACATTTTCCGTATGGTATCCAATCGGGTCTTTTCCTATTATAATCCTCATTCTTTGATCTATTTTGGAAGGCTCCGTGCAGTTGATTTTTAAGTGATTCTCTTTAATTATGATTGTGGTAATTTTACCATTAATCTTAATTCTGCTTGGTAATTCTTTTTTTTATTTCCATGAGTATTGTTCTGTTGTCAGTTAAACATGGAATTATTCCCTCACCGGCCCACATGTCTTCTTGATATTTTAATATTGTTCCATATTCTGACATAATATTATATATATACTCTTCCGAGATTTCCCATCGAATATTAAGTAACTTGATCCACTGAGCCGGTTTACTTGGCTCGCTTACTTCAATTTCGTAAATTTTGTTATCTTCCGATTTAAATTTCAGATTTTTTTCGTATTTTTCTTTTATTTTCTTTACAATATCTTCCTTATTAAATTTTACGTTTAATAATATTATTTGGTCTTAAAAGTACACATTCCATATTTTTTATATAAAATTTAAAACTTAAACTCAAACTTAAAATTTGCAGATTTTATTGTATTAATACTGACTAGAAATATAAGAAAATATCTTTATACGATAACAGCTATGAAAAATGATTTGATATAATTTAAAATTAAATTGAAAATTAAAAAAATTTCCTACATTCCAAACTTAAAATATTAATTGCTTATTTATCTTCAGCTTCCGTCATTTTAGTAGAGCTAAAATTATAAGCTAACATGCTTCATTAATTTTATTGTTACAAAATAAAATTAAGAGCATTTCTTCTCTCTAAAATCAGAATATTGTTGATTTATTTTCTTATAGGCAACATCGGACACATTTTATAGTAAGAAACAGTGAATTATATATTTATTACATTATTTGGCCTTAAAAGTACACATTCATTAATTTTTTATTTAAAATTTAAAACTTTGCAGATTTATTGCAACAATGATGACTAGCAATAGCAGAAATCAACATTATACGATAACAGATGTAAAAATGATTTTATATAATTTAAAATTGTATTGAAAATTAAAAATATGTTCTATATTCCAAATATTAGTTGCTTATTTATCTTCAGCTTTAGTCATTTTAGTAAACTAAAATTATAAGCTTAATGATTCCTAAATGCTAATACGCGTCATTAATTTTATTGTTACAAAATAAGATAAGAAGTATTACTTTTTTAAAATTGTTATATTAATAATTTACTTTCTTATAGACAACATTGGACATTTTTTAATTAAATTTTCAAATAAGTTGCAGATTTGAATTTTCCCATAGGCTATAAGTTTATTTATAATTTCTTCAGGTGTTAGGGCCTGTTGCAAACTCTGCTCGATCGTCTTCTGTTTTTCGATTATCTCAGTCAAAGTTTTCAATTCTTTTCGCAAAGATTCATTACTTAATAATAAATTATCAATAATAATTTTTGTTTTAACTGAATTTATTTTGTTATCGTGATCTATTTCTTTAATGGAATATTTTATATTCCATTGAAATTCCGTGTATACTAGACACATTTTCGAAAACACTTTCTATTATTTCTTTTAGCCACATATGCACATTTAATGGCAGAATGGGACCATCTACCATTTTAAAATTAAAAAGAAGCGTATTTACATTTTTGAAACGCTCCATTATTGTTCGCTCGAAACAACAGGCTATGCCTGCTGTATTTGTCGTGTTATTAAATATCACTTACGTAATAGTCTACTAGGTGTTCACTCGTCTAAATCACGAATCGAACTGAGTGAAACAACATTGTTATGAAAACCGAATAGTGTCGATAGTAGTGCGCTAGACGGATTTTTTTTCATTTCTTCGGGCAAACAGTTTTTATTTGATCGAATGGTACCGACAAATGCAAGACCGATCGTAGACAGTCGTTTGGCACCGTTTTTGCCAGTGTACAAAATAGCCTGCAATGGATATTTGGTTTTCGCATCACATACCCCCCCATACTTTCAAACCGTATTTCGCTGGCTTCGATGGAATAAATTGTGTGAACTTAGTTCTACCACCCTACGGATATAGTTGCACGTCGATCGTTATTTTTTTTGTGTGGTTCATAATACTTGGCAAGATTTTCATTCAGGAAATTCCAAATATCTCTGATCGGAGCGGCTTTATCCGATTGCGCACGAAATGCTCTTGTTCGGCCATCATCGAAGCGTATGTATCGTAACAATAGTTTGAATCTATTGAATGACATGGCCGCACGAAAGATAGGGATTGCATCTGATTGCCATAATACAATAGCGCTTTGCATATTATTATAATAGTCACACCAGCAGCAATGAGAATGCCAATAAACGCATCGAAAGAAAAAAGAATGCGCGTAAGGATCACACGCGATTAAAGTAAAACTATTGTATAACTTGGCAATTAAGTTCAAAATAAAAAAAAACATCACATAAGTATTTAGAAAATCATTTATTAATAATGATAACACTCTTAACACGGTTTAAAACAATAACAAATAGTTAAATTTTATCATATTTTGCATATGGAATAGAAGGTTTGTGGTAACTGATCTGCTTTGTAAATTGTGTAAATTTCAGGAGAAATTGCATCAATAGTCGTGCCATATTTTGTGCTTGATTTAGCATTATTTATTGTTAATAATTTTAATTTATTATCTAAATCAATGAATGGTCGAGTTTCTTCTGAACAAAAATTGACATTGAAATTTCCAACGAGTGTGTTCAAAAATTTTGCTTCTTTATTAGAAAAATGAAGAAATTATGTATAAGTCGGAGAAAGGCCAACTTATTTTCTAGACAGCTATTAACTTAATCATCTGATTTAATTTATTGTCTTGGGATATTAGTGTTGTGTCTGATTTTCTAAAATGCATATTTCTTTGACTCTTATTCTTAAAATTTTTATTGCCAAATAAATAAGATGTTGAGGCGTGACTGCTTTGCAATCAGATCACCTTAACTCACTCGTAGCCATCATAAAAGGAGTAACACCTAGACCTTCTTTAAATTTCCGAAAATGATCGAGTTATATTGCTGGAAAATTATTGGTATGTTTCTTTCTCCTGAAGCAATGACATAATCCTCATAATACTCATATATTTATCATCGATCTACAATAAAATCTGTTGTTGTGCTACTAGAGATTCTTCAATAGGGATATGCCCACTAATTTTATTTCATTCTGAATCATCAATCCTGTATCGTCTTGCTCAGAGAAAAATAAACTTACACAAAGTGGGTATTTCACCAGAATTTAATGCAATTCGACAAAACTGGCATCCGACCTAATTTGTTTTTGAGCTTCCTTTAATATCTGATAATAATATTCATCAGGTTTCTCTGATGAAATGCATCTTTTTCAACCTTTCTAACACTGTCAATAGCTCTATCCAGGTGCCTGCAGAATTTACGTTCTAAACCTGCTCTTTAGTTTGTTGTGATATCTTTCAAGATACATATTTGTGTTAATTCACAAAGCTTTCCTGAAAAAATATGCGCATGACATAGCACTTTTACTTTTTCTAAAATATTTTTTTTTACTTTACTTTTTTTTTTTTAACAGCGATCAGAACTTTTGAGTTCTATGAGCTGTTGTGATCAATTATCTTACAATTATTATAGATGGCAACCCAAACAGTTGACCCATCTCTATGTGCTGAATTTATTATTACAATTGTTGTAATAGTGATGACTTTTTACTTCCAAGTGGCATGTTGCCACTACAGCTATGCCCACGAAAGGCCATTTTCACTTGAAATCTATGATTTCAAGTGAAAATTTGGTATCAAGCTGCTTTGATACCGAACCGACCGAGGTTGGATTCGAACCCGGGACTAGGATTTGCTAGCCCACGTTCTTGGAGGCTTACGTGACCACGGCCGGCCCTTTTCTAAAATATGAAGCAAATAATCTGGTTTCTATGTTTTCTTCGAGCTCACGCTCACTTAGAACCGCTCGAACACTTAATTAATCGTTAAAAACGGTTGTCTGTCTCTGTGAATTTTTAATTTTAGCATTTAGTGCCCTCTTTCAGGTTTTTGAGACCTGCCATGAACAAAGCAAGTGGTTGTCGTTGAAGGCATGATAGATAACCATGCATTGTAATATGCCGGTGCGTCGTCAGACTTAAAAGTAGTAGCAACAACTTTTTCCACTGCGTCATGTTTTGCTTAAAAAATAATTTAAATATGCCGGTTGGAGAAGCATAATGATACAGGATGACCTGCACCAAGAAGTATAAACAGGTAGAATCCATATGCATTTGTACCATGCGTTCCATCGATGCATATTTTGTCATGACCAAATTCCTTAAAAATTTGAATCTGCACCGTGGTCATTATAACCACTAAAATATCGTCTTCTTCTAGTATATCATCTTTTAGGACCGGTTTTTTGTAATATAAGGTTTTGTAAATGCTGCTTTTTCTATTCTGGTTTTATCATTCTTGTCTAGATATGTAGGGTATGGCAGCACAGCTTTGCATTTGATATTTCAAACATCTTTCCTTATAATTAAATATCCCTTAATGGTAAATGTCACGTTAACATGTGATGGTTGATTATTTAATACATGCTCATTATTTTGTAATTGACGTGATGTTGCTGTATTGGAATAAGTTACGGACGTACTTACATCTAAAAGCCGTTTTACAGTAAGTAGATAGAGAAAAAAGACCGTTACTCATGTCAAAGGTGCTGACATTAAAACCTGGCTTGATACATTGCTCAAGATTTTCTAATTAATGAGCAGTAACCAATGTATTTTCTTCTAGTTGTGTTTCTTAACTCCTATCAATATTTTTAATTTCTTTCCTTTACATCGAAAACATGTAGATTTTTTCTAAATTTTCAAATATGACTGACAAAGAATATAGTATATAGAATATAATACATGGGGCGAGATATAGTTCTGACAAAGAATATATCTTTGGATGAGATATAATTCTGACAAAGAATATATCTTTGGCATGATAGACTAGAGCTATATTGCTTTAATATTCCTTAATCTCTATAAAAACCCAGAGAATTACTATGTTGTAAAATGTTATAAATATGTTATAAATAAATAAGGTAAAAAATAAGAACAATGCCTAAAGAAATATCGTTATTGACTATATAAACTGATATAAAGTCATTTTTTATTTTACACCTAATGATGGGGGTTTGTAGGTTCATCAAAATAGCACAAACAAAAACAATATTATTAGTCAAAAATTGAAGCTCCTTTGCAATATGATCTTTATAGAACTTTAGAAATTTTCAACCTCTCCGTAACTCGTTCCACGGGTATACGCATACTAGCAACAGAATATGTTTCAAAATACTTCGTTCCTTAATTTGTTTAACTCAGTCCATACCGATGGAAATCTCATTTAACAATTAAAATCTTGGTATGGTATTTTTACTCACGAATTTATATTTGTTGGGTGAAACATTTCCAGGTGTTAATTTATGTATTATTGCCGAGAGTACAATAATTTGAGTGTCAGTGAATCTGCCTAAAATTACATCGCTTTTCAATATCGGTATAACTCGTTCTACATGTATTTGCATTCTTGTTTCAATGATATATCCTGACGAAAGAAATTCTTTATTTTCCTTATTATTCAACGAAACCTTTTCTGCCCGCCAAAACTTAGCTAACTCACCATGAAGATCTTCGTTAGAGACAAATCCTACATACAACTCAGAATCACTATCACCTGAATACACACCAGAAAGTAACCAACCGAAGTGACTATTCCTCAAAATTGACAAGTTGTTCCCTAAACGGGTACAACCTTGTTGCGGGATGTCGAAGTATAGCTCAGCGCCTATCAACAAATCTTTTGGACCAGGAGCATTAAAATCTGTAACATCTAATTGGACATGATCCGAGATTCTCCAGTGAGAATAATCAATAATTGAAATGGAAGATTCTGAATGATAATATCAATAATAACGCAATAGATTTTGTGTTCAAAAGAAGTTAATTTAGTTTTATTTTTAATCTTCACCGACTTATTAGCTGGAGACGCGAAGTCAGCGATTTTTATTGCCATTTGCATCGAATATAATCAAAGAAACAGTTGAAAGCCGAGTTTGAGGGTTTGAATGCGTCATAAGAATATTGCTATTGTCGATGGGGGGATACCTTTTCCTTGTGCAGCAAAGAATTACGTGATTTCTGGCATATAGAGCAAGGATACTTTGCTCTAAAGAACCTTTTCTAATAAAGGAAATTTTATCAATTGAATTTAAATGAGCATTGATAATTAAAAAAATATCATATGTTTTCAAAATAAAATTATAAGCTACGGTATAATTTTCGTTAGTTAATTTTAAAAAAGAAATAATATTTGAAGCTGAACCTGTGAGAGCACCCTTTAAATATTGCAATTTCTGCACGTCGGACAATTTAGTATTTGTGTGAATCAATGAGTTGTACAGGTCAATGAACGCTGCCCACTCACTAAATTTACCACTAAACGTAGGCAACACTATGCCAGGCAACTTAACATCTACAGAACTATTAGAGACCCCTATCGAACTCCTAGGACTATCCCTATCTTCAATTAAAGTTTGAATCTCAGCAATCAAAGTATAATACAATTCAGAATATTCAAAAAATACCTCAGTTTACTTCCCTTAAACAGTTTACTTCAGTTTACTTGCAATGAAAATATTTCCGAGAATTACACATATAAGAATCATGTTTCGGTGCCAAACATCGATTACCAATATGATTTGTTTTTACAAGGAAATACTCAAATTGTTAAACTTTTGGCACATATATAACATATGAGACTTTTTACAAAATGAACAGCTCAAAGGCTTGCTTGACACATTCCCATACATCACAAGACGATCCGACGGATGTCCGTGGGATATACGCATGCGGCACTAGTCATCCGTAGGATCATCCTACGGACAGTCCAGCTTGTCCTTTCAATATCTCTGGAATCTAATTTAGACCCACCCTAGGTATGGTACGTAGACTATCCCGCGCTGGATATTCTGGCCGCAGATCAGACTCTCGTCAGACACATTGTACTTAACCCCTTCACTTACCAGCCAATCTCCAAATTTACGGGCCCAAAGCGACACTAAGGTCGGTCGCACGCAGTGACATAAACAACTCTGCTCAGCGTTCGAAACTGAACAAATCACTATTATATATAGTTATATGCACGTGTGCGGTACAAAAAACTTTGCAAGATGTTTTATAAATAATTACGTTGATTTTTAAAAAAAATATAAATTTATTATTACAAATATATAAAATATACATATAATTATAAATTTATATATTTGTGCGAAACGTACAATGTCACTACCACTGTCAGTACTACTAGTTGCAAAGTCATCACTGTTTTGTAATTTATCACTAATTTTTTTAAAGACATTATAATTGGTATTTTTTTAAAACTTCTTACAAACGATGTTTGTATATGCGTCACCAAGTTTCGGAAATGCTTTATTTATGTATTGTCCGGTAGACTTACGACGACTCTAAGGCGTCCTATTCGTGTTTGGGCCGATAACCTTGCGACGACTCTGAGGCGTCATATTTGTGTTTGGGCCTAATACCTTGCGACGCCTCTGAGGCGTCATATTTGTGTTTGGGCCGATAACTTTGCGACGCCTCTGAGGCGTCTTTGTAAGCGAAGGGGTTAATTATGGGTCATTTAGTTAATATTTTTAGCTGAAAATAATGTTGGTGTTGATAATATATTAAAAGGTCATATATAAAAAAATATAGTTTTTTTCTGATACCCATATAATAAAAATATAATATAATCTGTAATATATTCATTTATATTAAACATTTTATAAATAACAGTATAAGTTACAATGCTGCCACTGAAACCGCAGGTTTCGTCTCTTTCGGGAGATTTTTGAGCACAGTATCTGTAATTAATAAAAGATTAAATACATCTTTTTTTCAAAATAAAAAAAATATTTACTAAATACTTCTGATGATTTTGCACAACAGCTTATCACGAAATTTGTATTTTTCCCTTTCTCCAGCCTAATATATGTTTCAGCAAGTGCATTGACACTGCTTTAGCACTCTTGGCACTAGTTCTAGCTAAATACTGAACGTAGTAATAAATGTATTTCTTTAGCGATTATAAGAATTGAATACCAAAGCTATATTAGTTGTAAATAATAATATACAAATTAATATTTGAAAATTAAATTGCCTATACCAATTGATCTTGTAACTTATTTTCAATTATACATTGCTCCACTACTTGTAGCCCTCCATTGTTTTGAGTGGAAAATATTTGATCAGGTCTTTTATTAAACCATATGGTTTAATATTTTTCACATTTGGTATCGCCTTTGCCCTGTTCAACTTCAAACCTTTGACATCAAGTTGAACTCCTTCAAATGATAATCTCACATTCGTGATTATATATTATTTACTTATTATACAAAGTGTGTTAATAAATATCACATAAATACATTGCTCCACTTTCTTTCTCCATTTCTTTTGTAATACTTGTATTATTTATAATTTTATGGTAACTCAATCATCTGATGAGAGTAGAATCTTCGCTTTTTTCTATATATATACATATATATAGATCTTTACACACTTTAACGATTTATGCTTTTCTTTTTAAATTTATATTTGCATTCGATTTTGAGAAACTGTAAAAAAGTATGCACAAGTTACTTACCGAACTCGTGATTCTTGAACCTGAACTGAAGGTTCTCTTGAATTTCGGCTCTTCACGGAATCACGTAAGCCTCGAATAACCGTAAATCATTAAAATACACAGCGTTTGTTCATAAACATAAAAATAATTTCAAAGTTTAGTCACGTATTCATTTATTTAGTAAATGTAATTATTGATTATCAAAATATTTTATCTCACTTCCACAACATTTTTGGGATATTACGCGATTTAATCACTCAGAACTTTCCTGTCTCCTCAGGAATATAAACTTGCACGTATTCATTTATTTAGTAAATGTAATTATTGATTATCAAAATACTTTATCTCACTTCCACAACATTTTTGGGATATTACGCGATTTAATCACTCAGAACTTTCCTGTCTCCTCAGGAATATAAACTTGCAAAGCAACATTATTTCCTGGAAACGGCTAGCACCAAATTAATTCCTATAACTTTCTACAATGTGACTTTTTAATCTTATGTATATTTATCTATGTCACAATGTTTCTATTCTAATACCAGCATAAGAAGTGTAGCGACCTGTCAACACACGTCGCATTTTAACTTGACAGATGTTCATTATTTGAAGCTCATCATAGTGTCAGCTCAAAAACAAAAAGTTCAAGTGTCAGATCAGATCTCGTTTTTGTTTGCTCCATGTTCGAAATGCCAAAATTATAATTCTTAACTTTTTTACCTTTTTTTATATAAATACTCAAATAATATCTACGTTGTGTAAATGATAAATATAATCACACATAGTGTTGTTACTATTGTCATAATAAACAATATACGTAGTATAAAGAACACGAGTTTCTTTAGTGGTGACCGCGAACGTGAATTAATAGCACGCATATAGAAGGAAAGAAGGTAAGAAGATCAAGACACATTTAGAAGTAACAAATTTAGAAGTAAAAAAATAAATTGAAGTCTCATGAATTATTAAGAAAAGAATTTTTAAAAATAAATAATGAATGTAAATGGCTCACAACCGCCATAACTCTAAGAACATTCTAATCCTACAACTGAGACTCCGGCCACGCACATCGAAAACAACAACACGTGCTCAATAAATCCCTCATTATCCTGGAAAATGAGTCGATTATAAGCACCACGGCAGAGGACAGGGAGCGTCAGCAAACAATTTGGCAACCGCCACATACACTCAACCGCTAACTCACCAGCGAAGGGCCACATACAATCAACCGCTAACTCACCAGCGAAGGGCCACATACACTCAACCGCTAACTCACCAGCGAAGTGTCAAATATACTCAGCCGCTAACTCACCAGCGAAGGGCCACATCTACTCAACCGCTAACTCACCAGCGAAGGGCCACGTAAGCAATCAACAAACTCAACAAGCCAACACGGCATTCAAAACGGCCACGGCCACGAACAAATAAAATTTATCACACAATCTCAACCAAAAGAAATTTACAAGAAAGTTCAAGATGGCACTCAGAGATGCGAAACAATCTTTTTCATTAGGGCGGAGTGATCTGTAGCGACCTGTCAACACACGTCGCATTTTAACTTGACAGATGTTCATTATTTGAAGCTCATCATAGTGTCAGCTCAAAAACAAAAAGTTCAAGTGTCAGATCAGATCTCGTTTTTGTTTGCTCCATGTTCGAAATGCCAAAATTATAATTCTTAACTTTTTTACCTTTTTTTATATAAATACTCAAATAATATCTACGTTGTGTAAATGATAAATATAATCACACATAGTGTTGTTACTATTGTCATAATAAACAATATACGTAGTATAAAGAACACGAGTTTCTTTAGATTGTAGAAATACCGGAATTGTCCAAATTATAGTCATAATAAATTTCATAAAATATTATTTATATTTCGTTTATTTTATATATGATTAATATCCACGACACTATGTGTTGTCATACTGATCGTTAATAAAACGTTATTGGTATTTTCTTATTTATAATTGAAAAGAAAGGTTTTGAAAATTATACATTTTGGCAAGTTCGACTAGGGAGAAACAAAAACCGTGTCCGATCTGACACTTGAATTTCCTTTTGTTTTTCTCAGTGCTGTCACTATATGGGCCAATCTGTCCAGAGACATGTGATGCGTGTTGACAAGCCGCTATGCGTGTTGGCAACCCGCTACAGAAGTATATTCAACAGTTTCCACTCATAGATAAAAGAAGTTTATATACAGGCCATATTTTGTTGCCATGTTTTTCGTATCAAATCTGTCAAATTTCCCGGGTTAGTTCTCCTCCCTCCCCCAACATAGAGTTTCGCTTGTGTTGATCGTGGAAATGGTGCCTTTAAGTATATTATTGAAATGAACCAATATTATAAAGGCCGTTTGAATTCAAAATAAAAAAATCAATTAAAAAAATATTTTCATATATTACGTGCATGAATACAGAAGATAGTATTCAGCTTTATAAACACACACACTCAATAAGCAGTAATCTGCAGTATATATATAAGTAAAGAACTAGATTAATATAAATAATTTATACATTATTTATGTCACATAATCATTGTATCCAAGGGTTGACGTTGAAAACTAAATCAAATGTGAGGTATTGAATCTCTTTCAATGTTTTCAAAGTTAACAAACATTTAAAAACTACAAAAGGGACAGAAATTCATATAATTTATTTTACAAGCATAAAAGAAACAGGCAGGTTTAAGAATCATTATTGAATTTTATGCCTACGATAAAACTTGTTAACTCAATTCATATTTATGTCGGTGCTCAATCAATTTGCGATTAAGTTATATAAAATCTCTGTATGGTCTCTATCTGGACATGTTTTCTTCATTATCATAAAGAAAAATAAATCATTGATATATTAAGATGTCAATAATTTTTTCTTATGGAATTGACAATAATACATATTAAATTAAATTAATTCACATCTTCTTCAGCAACTAATTGTCTTTTATTTCTTTAACTTAGAAGATAAGCAATTTAACTATCTTGCCATTTGTCAGTTCCTATAATGTGATCTTTTATACAGTCATACATCAAAAAGCAATTTTCGCTATTAATATATTTTCTTGTGGCACAGCAGAACTCAAATTAACCTGCGGTGAATGAAATGCTGAATATTATCATTAAGCATGATTTCCTTCCATTTACTTTTTAGTATGTTCTCTTAATGTGTTCAATATTGGTGTAATTCAGATGTAACACCGGCCATGCTTCCACTCTACCAGTCATAAAATAGATGAATACAAAATATTGTTTGATGCTCGTCTACCACACAAAATGTGGACTTCAAACAGTAGATTCTCTGTAAAGATCCATTCTTAAATTGAAAAAAAACACGCGTTTTTTTCTAATATTAAGGCCAATAAATATAATATTTTAATTATGAATACATACTTCACAGAATCTGTCTAACAAGAACACTTCTCTCTTGTAATATTATTATTCGGATTATACTTTAGGACACCAACATTCAACAAATTTAACCGAAATTACTCTAGTAAATAACGATTTTGTTTATTCCAGTGATTGCAATATCTTCATTATAGAATAATTCAAAAGGCACTGTTAAGTTTTGTGATGAAGATATGGCTTTTGTTGAAGTGATTTTATTTGTAAGTTTATTCACACTTCGGTCCTCGCCAGAAACTTTTGACAAAAAAACGCTCTCAAAACAATAATTTTCTATATGATTTCACAATATTTTACTTCGAACAACTTTGTCACAAAGAAATAATCTATTGTGCATTTATCTGGAGAGTAACATTGTCACGGTAAGCTTAACGGTACAATACTTGTTTTTGGATTTTACAATGGATTACAAAATTTTTTTTAATAATATCCATTCTGAAAATAAATGTAATTGTCGTTCATA
>NW_020537769.1:0-14647 GCF_003426905.1 Ctenocephalides felis
AAATATAATATATAATATTTATTATATTTATGGAATAGTCATAACCTTACAGAATTCCATGATGTAAATATTATTAATTTAACATTGGCGTCTTATTTTGCTTGACAGAAGCATTGGCAAGAATTCCTGGCCTTTGTACATTCTGAATTCCTTTAGCTGCTCCAGGCTGACTGAAAGCACCAGCTGTTCTACTGCAACTACTCGGCAACCATCCTGCAGCATTAGATTTGGAGTTCAACTTTTTGTAAGACCTATTTTAAGTGGTTTTTGATAAATATTAGATACTATATGTAATAACTATATAATTTTGTAAATGTAATTAAATACAAGAAAACACAAAACATAGAAAAAAAGATTGAAACAGATTATAAAAATTTATGAAAGAATTTAATAGATAGTCTTCAAAATGAAAACGTTTATATATTATTTTTTTACCTTGTGCTTAATATCATTTCCATCCCATACTACATCATCCTCCCATCGTAATTGTGACACCATCAAAAATGCATCATCGGGTATAGTTGAATCAGCATTATCTTCATTAACGTCCTGAAAGAAAAATAATGACTAACTATTCTCATTCAATATTATTTAATTAAAAGTGAATAATACTTTAACTCTAGTTTACTCAAAAGGAAGTAGAACATATAATGCAAAACTATCAGTTACATTTAAAAATAAAGAGGTTTTTTATTACGTTGGTGTTTCAAAAAGTTTATAAAGATTAAGATTCAATAGTTTCTTTTAACTGGGTATGACTTGTTGATTACTTAAATATTATATAATTATTAGTGATGTGCCGACTCGAAAAATTCCCGATTCGAATGATTCGAATCAGAAAAAAACCTGATTCGAATCAACTCGAATCAAGTATATATATTGACCAAAAAAAAGTCATGGATGTATTAATTTAGTAAAAGTAATCCAAATTTATAATCAAAATTGTCAGTTTAACCAATGTAACCGACAAAGTAGAAATTGTAAACATAAATTACTATCAAATTTATATATATTATATTCTAAAATTATAATATATATTTATATATTCTGAAAATTATTAAAAATGATATATTTTGAGGACGGCTGAAACATATCTTCAAATTAATTTACAATAATAGATTACCAAACAATTGTGCATCACTAAAGCATATAAAATAATATTTGGAATCATGGGTCGATTGTTTATTTTACGATGTAATCAGTAAAGGATCGCATCTAAACTGAGAGCTGAAACTTAATTTCATTAATGTGAATTTGCCATTACTTACATAATCAGAAGTTAACATATTATTTACTGACTTTCTGGTGTTTAGTACTTGTTTCAAAAGAGAATTATATTGAAAGATTCCCGAAACTCGTTTCATAATTTCGAGTGGTTTATTCTGATAACATTTAAAATCTAAAACACTTAATTATTATCAAAATTGGGTATTGATATTTCACGAACAAAATCGCTCTCAGCGCTCCGTAAAAAATAAACACGCAAGAACGACGACGCATTGTATTTGTTTCAAAGTCGCTTGATATCGCCCATACGGTTAACTCATATCGCTTGAACTCATATCGCTCGAACGGCTTGAAGTCGGAATGATTCGAATCCGAATTGAAGTCGAAACAACTCATATCGCCGCTTGATTCGGTTTGAGTCATATGAAGTCGGATGATATAGTTAGTCGATGAATGCGGTTAAAGTCATATAAAGACGATTGGAGTCGGCTGATACATTTAAGCATATTAAAGTCGGGTGGCTCGCATGATTTAATTCATTATTTATTTTTTATATTTATGATATTTATTTTTTATTATTATAATATTGAATTAATTAAAACATTTTTTTTATATTTATATTATGAAAAATTTTATATTTATGAAAAATTTGTGTTAATACATATTTTATCACAGTAAATATTTCGCGGCTTGATACGAGTTGATTCGAATCAAGTAAAATCTGATTCAAATCAAGTCGTTAAAGGCTTGATTCGAATGATTCGAATCACTTGATTCGACTTGGCACATCACTAATAATTATGAATATATAAATGCGATTTCAAATATTTACAGTTTGGGGTTGCTCTTTTTCTTTGAGCTTGAATCCATAGTCAAAGCCTTCTCCTGATTCCGGAACTTCTAACATATCATACCACAACTGAGCAGGGCCAAAGCGCCAGTCAGCAGCTTTTGGTCCTAAATCATTCTGATCACCTTGCTCATCATTGTTTATAGTTGCTTCATCAGATACCTCTTTCAAGAGATGATCCTGAAAATAATTAAAACTCAAGAAACAATTTAAATAAGATATCGAAAGAAAAAATTATTTACCTCATCATCGCTGGCTAGTAATTCTGGGTCAGTCGGTGGCGGCGCAAATGACAATTTCCACTTGTGTTCGTTTTGAATTCCTTCATTTAATGATATAGTCATCAGTTATTCTATACTTTCGTTTTTTACGTTTCCTTCGTACATTGCGCCAAATATGAGGCAAACTGCTTGGTTTTCCTAAGCCAAATAATCTGGAGAAGCGTAAAACCTAGAATGATAAGCAAAATTAGAACAAAATATGATTTCGTTATAGCAGTATCTATGAATACTTTCTATACTACTAAATACTTACTTTATCAGACCTAAAATCTGGGAACAGTTCCGTTACATCAACACCTGCATATTTCGAAGGTAGCATAGCAGCAAGTGGTGTTTCTAATTTTTTCTTGCTGTCAGAATTGTTCATGGTATCATCATCAGCCAAACTAAATATATGAAAATAAATTATTATGTAGGTGTAATATGTTGAGGAATTAAATCAAGAAGCTGCGCACGCAGTCTTTCTAATGATGAACTCAAAGAAATTAACAAAAATGTTGAAAACAAAAAAACTTTCAATGGCGTTTGGAAAAAGAAGTTTGTCTATCATAACTGAAATAATAGATCAGTTCTTTGCAAATTATTCGAATTTTGACAAGAGCTGGAAAGTAAGAGATGCTTTATCCGTTTATGAGGAACATTTAAGAAAACAACGGAAAGTAAAAGGCAAACAACATTAGACGCATTTGTCACAAATAGGTAGAAGGAACTGAAGGCAATGAAAACGCAGATGGCTAACTAGATATGACTGACTTAGAATTTTGTTTTTTTTTCAAGAATATTCGTTTTGTTTTTATTTTGCAAGAAATAAAACATACTTTTTAAATTTAATACCTAACTAATTTCCGATCCATCTTCCCCTAAATCCGGCCACAACGTAACTCTATTTGCGCAAACAATGACTTGCACAAGTATTCTATAGCGTGTGTGAGATGTACAATCATTCAAGTCGGCAAATTCATTCTGTTGACGCGGGGCAGCACATGTTTCGTTTGTGTTTTACTTTGTAGCAAATACATAATTCAAATTTATGAAGTTATTAACATTTAAGTATTTAAATTAGCCATCTGAACTTTTTTAATTATCTTCCGATGCTGTGAATACATAAATTAATAAAAAAGATATATTTTTAGGTTCCGTCTTCACATTTTTCAGTTGACATGTTTGCTATGCGCAAATCACTGGTTGCGCAATTATACAGTATCGTCTGCAGCCGGCTTAAGAACAAAGATACGTTTAACTTTGAAATTAAACTTATTGAGATATGTTTCCAAATGACAATCCGCGAAAAAAGCTAAATTGTAAATACTTATTTATAGTGCTCGTATTTATGCGATTGTATATTGAAATATAAATACGTTGTCTATACGTTTACTAATTACTAATAGCTTGCTGTTGTTTGTTAGTGTGTTTTTTAACATTCCGAAGGAGCAGTTTATGTTTTCGCTTATTTATAGATAAACATATAAACATTTGTGATTCGTTCTTCGAGTTACCGACACCACTGTTATATATATATATATATATATATATATATATATATATATATACAGTGGTGTCGGAAACGTGTGGGCTTGAGCCCGCCCATCAATCTCAAAAAGTGATATGACCTAACAAGTCTAAAAAAAAAGAACCTATCAAAAAAAAAACGAACCCACCCATCAAAAATTTGCTTCCGACGCCACTGCATATCATATATATATATATATATATATATATATATATATATATATATATAATATATATATATATATATATGTATATATATATATATATATAATAAAGTTGTTCTTGGGCGTTCATGCATTAATTGAAACTATTTTATTGAAGTAAAATGTTTTATTGTCAAACGTTTCGGATCCTGATTTGACCAGTGCTACATTAAAGGATTACAGAGTTAAAAGTTAAAAATATAATAAAAATACAAAGATATAAATAAAAAATGTGAATTAACTTAATAAATCTAAATGATATGGCAAAAAAATTTATTACTAGACTAAAATATGTTGTATATAAAGGTAAGACACAACTGAAATAATTGAAAAATATGCAATAACTCACCATACAAATAATTTGAAGAAAAAACCAAAAACACGGAAAATATAATGCACCAATTACTATACATTTTTCAAAGCACGAATTTTAAAAATCATTAAATTAAAATAAAATAAATTTTATTACAAAAAATGTTTGCCTACTGATTACAGCTTAAATCCAAAAGCTATATTTTCCATATCCTTACTTTGTAATTTTACCGCCGGCCAAAGCGCCACTAAAACTTTTCTATCTCAGTCTTTCAACCAATAACGAAACAGCTCTTCGAGTTTCCTTATCTTTACATAGAAACACAATTCAACTAGTGAATTTTTTTCCAAACATAGAACATGTCTCGAAGAGAAGAGTTCTTTTTTTTAAAAAACCTTTTCATTTATTTTATTTTAATTTAATATTTATTTTAATTTAATAAGTTTTTAAAATTCGTACTTTGACAATTGTATAGTAATTGGTGCATTATATTTTCCGTGTTTTACGTTCATTCTTCAAATTATTTGTATGGTGAGTTATTGCATAATTTTCAATTATTTTAGATGTGTCTTACCTTTATATACAACAACATATTTTAGTCTTGAATTCAAATTTTTTACCATATTGTTTCGATTTATTAAGTTAATTCACATATTTTTATTTATATCTTCCTATTTTTTTTGTATTTTTAACTTTTAATGAAAACCTTTAATGGAGCACTGAAGATAGCAAATCAGGACCCAAAACATTTGACAATAAAACATTTTACTTCAATATAATAGTTTCAATTAATGGATGAACGCCCAGCCCAAGAACAACTTTAGTATAATATTTCACCATCTGAGAAAACCTCACTATATATATATATATATATATATATATATATATATATATATATATATATATATATTAGAATTTTATGATATGAGTGGAACGAATATTAATTGTTTAATATGAACAAAACAGCACTCAGATTTGTTTAACACAACTTTATTTTATGATTACAGACGTTTCGAGACTATGGTGTGTCTCATCTTCAGTGTAATTTCAAAAACAGTTACTTATATACTACACATTCTTTAATAACTTATTTAAATTTCATTTAATTTTTGATATACAAAAAACACCAACTATTCCTTGCAATGCTTGACACAGTACTAAAGAAACACATAACACTTACAGAAATATTCTAAACAAATTTGAAGTACTTAACTAGATGGAGACAGAATGGATATCATTATAATGTAAACAAAAGGAGTGCTATCGCATACAAAAAATCGATAAAAATGAAAAAACAAATTAATTTATTGAAAAGAATAAGATAAATGAAAAAAATTTTTATAAATCATTAATGATGTTTATATAAGTGTCATGTAAAATATTTGTGTCGGTTCTTAGATTTATGCTATTGTTAGTCCGAACTATTAACATTGATTCTGCCATGCTCCGTTTAAATAAGTCTTTCTCATGGAATAAAATTTGGGGATTGTCAAAATCAAACTTATGGTTGTTGATATTAGTATGATCCACAAGTGTACTTTTAAATTTTTTGTTATCTATTTTTTCACATTGTAATTCATGTTGCTAAGTTCTGGCAGGTCTGGCCAATATAAGAGCAATTACAATCCAAACAATTTACTTTATAAACTATATCTTTCTTTTTTGTTAATGGAGTTTCATCTTTAATTTTGGAATATAAAAATTTTAATTGTTTTAATGAAGAAAAAGTAATACGAATATTGTGTTTTTTGAAAAGTCTTTTTGATAATTGGTTAAAATTATTGTCAAGATATGGAAAATTAATGAAAAAAGTTTTTTCAGGAACACTTGTTTTGCCAGGCTCTTCCGGTTTCTTATCAAGAGGTTCAAGTAATTTTGCGACTCTATTTTTAATAATTGGACAAATTAACTTATATGGAAAATTATTGCCAAGTAGGATCGTTTTAACTAATTTTATGTTTGTATCATGAAACAGAGGATCAGATAATAAAATAGCGTGATCTACAAGATTTAGAATGGTAGAAATTTTTATATTGAGAGAAACATGCGAATTAAAATTAATGTATCTCCCGGACCAACTATCTTTTCTGTACCAGTCTGTATAACATACACCACCTCTATTAATGAGTTTTGCGTCAAGAAAATGTAACGTCGAATCATTTTCAAGTTCCTGAGTGAATTGTAAAAAAGAATTGTACTCATTGAATTTGTTGAAAACATTATCTATATCTTTTTTATTAAGTAATATTAATGTGTCATCGACATATCTGAAATAAACCATAGGTTTGGAAGGTAAAGAATTTAAGACATGATTTTCCAAATCTTGTAATACTAAATCCGCCAAAACAGGACTTAATTTTTTGTATGCGATAGCACTCCTTTTGTTTACATTATAATGATATCCATTCTGTCTCCATCTAGTTAAGTACTTCAAATTTGTTTAGAATATTTCTGTAAGTGTTATGTGTTTCTTTAGTACTGTGTCAAGCATTGCAAGGAATAGTTGGTGTTTTTTGTATATCAAAAATTAAATGAAATTTAAATAAGTTATTAAAGAATGTGTAGTATATAAGTAACTGTTTTTGAAATTACACTGAAGATGAGACACACCATAGTCTCGAAACGTCTGTAATCATAATTTTGTTTTTCATATTAAACAATTAATATATATATATATATATATATATATATATGCGTATGTGTGTGTGTGTTTGTATAAATTTATCATTAAAATACCTATTGTCTTTTCCTTCAGAACTCTTTTGACCAGGAGGAGGCATAAGTATGTTATCGTTGGCATTTGATGCACTATTTCCTTGATTAGTATCATTTCTATCATGCCCGGAAATAATACCAATATTTGAATTAATATTGTTAATATATGTCTTTTCTGATATATTCTCTTCTATATCCTCAATGGACATCTCATCATCAGATTTCTTTTTAACCTGTAACTCATGTTAAATTTAACAATTTCAAACAAATATATATTCAATATATTTTCTTCCTTATCCTCAATGGACATACATATTTCATCATCGGATTTCTTTTTAACTTGAACCTAATTTCAAAAAAATGTGATGAAAATATACAAATTAAACAACTACAAAACATAAAGTTTACTTCTATGAAAAATAAAACATCAGTTTCATTAGAGTTTTAAATATCTATTATAGATATAACTCATTAGTATCAATAAAAATAATAAACAAAATAAACAACCCTTAAAGAGTTCACAGAGTTTTCAAAGATATTTTGTAATAACTTTAATATTAACATAGATATCAAATTTTAATGTTTAATTAAATTCAATAACATGACAAAAAATTGAATGAAATTACAAACAAACAAAAATTACCAGTGTATCACTACATTCTTCTGCCAGTTCTTGTATGCCAAAAAAATCTTCGGCGGTGGGTGACTTATTAGAAAAGTCAATATCTGCAAAAAATAAGTAGTAATTGAATATTGATTAATTGGCACTCGACAACTTTAAACATATACAAGAAACATATACATCTAATAATATATTAGGCTTGCACTGAATATACTCTTCGGTATCCGTCACCTTTTTTGATATTCGGCCGAATACCGAATAGTTAAAATAGAAGGCGCCGCAGCGGTTAGCGGCATTCATTTGTGTTTTATGCGATAAAGATCTTGCGATGGATCTTGATTTTTAGATAACATATGATAACAGATAAATTCTTGATTGTGTATATAATATAGTAAACTTTACCGACTTTTGAGATTATAAATTAACACATCGAAAACGCCTTTCTGAATATTCTCCAAACAATATGTTATTGTTACATATTTGTTATTTTTAATTGGAATCAATCGATAAACACACAATTGATGGGTATTTGTCTATAAACAATCTACCATCTCTTTTCTTAAGATTTAGTGATATATCTTATCATGACAATCCATGAAGTTTGACAAGCTAGGGAACTTCAGTTCTATTCAGTTATATTTGATCAAAATTGCGGCAAAAATATTTATCGGTGCCAGTATGTACTCATATGTATGTATTCATAATGCCTTTTCTCCGAAGCTGGTAACAAATAACCTACTTCCTAAAAATGCAGAGAAATTAATTTTTAATCTCCCTCTTATGCATTTTGATTATGATTCTTTTATTTTCTAATATATGTAAGTAGTTGCCTAATATTCGGTATGCGGTCTTATTCGGCATTTTGCCGCATATACTATTCATTGCAAGGGTAGTATATATATTATATGTACATACATATATACATCCACAGTGGAACCCCAAGAACAACTAGTGGGGTGCATGGCATCGTGCCTTAAGGCAAATTGTTGGAACTTTCCGTACCAGAAATTATTTTTTTGAAAAAATATTAAATTTTTTCTTTAAACTTTTTTTCAGAGAATTTTTAAATTTTGAAAAAAATTGAATTTTTGGAAAAAAAACTTGGCAAAAAAAATGTTTTTTTTATTTTGAAATATTTTGGAAATTTTGAACTATTTTTTAAAGCAATCGCACTGCTTTAGCTGCATAAAGACGAAATATCGAAGCGCGTAAGCGCCGCGTCGCCGTCTATCGGACAAACGACGTTACGGAACCCATAGAAATGCAACCAAAATTGATACACATTATTAAAATCTCCATAAAATATCTGATAATTTGATGTGCATATGTCTAATGATCATTTTTGACCGCCAAATGGCATTTTTTTTACTTTTATTACTAGATCTCCGAAACTGCTAGACCTGCCTTCCCAAAAATTTAATCAGTTGTTCATCTTGTCAATGCAAGTAAAATGTTTGTTGAATTATTAAAATCGGACGCTCCGTTCTCTTAAAAACTGAGTTACCGTTTTTGGCACTTTTTGCCCCGTATCTACGGAACGGCTAAACCTGCTTTCGCCAAAAACTAATCAGCACGTCTCCCTATAGATACGAATCGAACGTTTTTTGAATTATTCAAATCGGTTTATCGGTGCTCCCGAAATCGTCGACGAAAATTTGTATCCGCACGCACGCACGCACGCACGCACACACACACACACACACACACACACACACACACACACATACACCCACTTTTCTAAGGTACGCCAAAATATTCAGAAACCTTTGAAACGTAAAGATATATATACAAATTTTCATTTTCGATTTTTTTGCGATTACTATAATTTAACCTACGGGAAGTTAATTATGCTTAATACAAATTCTTGTATAGTAGATAATGAATTCTCGTATATGTGGATAATGAATATTTGGAGAGTTTCGTTATTGAAACTTGTTAGTTTCTTATTAACTTCCCGAAGGAAAAGTTTATGTTCTCATCAAAGAATCCGATTCGCTAATTTTATGTTTTCTCGAAATTTCAAGCCATTCTGAATTGAATGAAACCAAATTTGGTAAAAGTATGTGTGTGTAAACACATTTTTTACAGTAAATCGACGTTTTCTCAAAAACGGATCACTATTAGTCAGAACTTATACATCGAATGAAAATAATCAATAATAATAATTATTGTTTTATTCAGCGCGTTGGATTTTTTATTATGACTAATGAATATACTTATATACAAGATATAAATTTTGGTTTTTAATAAATATTTCCATACTTATATATATAATTTGTCGAGACGCGCCGAGCCTTATGCTTGCTCGTCGCTCTTGCAAAGCTACATTATATGGGCGTTCTTGTACCGGCAGCGCGCGTACTAGCTTAAGTTTTTCCAACTTTTCTCCAAAAGTTCCACTTTGATTTAAATGAATTTTTGAATAATAGAAGAAAAATGTACAGGCTTTCGAATGATGCTAATATAAAAGTAGTCAAAAAAGCCGCACTGGTAGATAATGGAAAATGAAAAATCATTTTCACCTTTTCACGCACTAACAAATAATTTTTTCACATTATTTGTTATGAACAACATAGACAAGATCAGTACAAATAGAATGACGTTAACAGTTTTTCGATATCTCTCATATTTCCGACAAAAAGTGAGTTTGAAAAAAGGGGCCACTTTCACATGTTTTCACTGATATCTCGGCCAAATGATGAGCTACGGATTTGAAATTTGGTATTTCAAATTTTCTCAAAAATACCTATAAAATGGCATCAGAATTATTTAAATACCAAGGTACCCTTTGTAGCGTTTTTTTGGCATTTGTCAAAATTAGACCTTTGATCGACGTTTTCTCAAAAACGCCTGAACAGATTTCAGAACTTTAAAAGCCATTTTATGTATCTAAATACGAAAAATGTATCGACGGAGTGAGTTACCCATCTCTAATATATATACATATATATCTTAAAAGCTTAAAATCATTTTTACCTGTGGCTTCATTATTTGTTTCAAAAACATTAGAACTGTTATCATTATTATCACCACTAGGTGAATCATTTGGGTAGTCTTCTAATATATCTTTAATTATTGGTTTTAATTCTGGTGCTCTGAAATAATATTGTAAAAATTAATACTAAAATTCTTCAGTTAAAAAAATAAAATAAATGTTGTATTTGGTATACTATGTATGTAATTATAAACATTACATAAACAAATATTTTATTATCACAGAAATAATATAATTTGAAAATAGCAAGAAGGAAAATTAGAAATGTGTTCACCATGTTCAATTATTTACATCTTGTATGTAGATCAATGTACACAATGAAATAAATAATGTTTAATAACTTATGAATAATTAAAAATTATCTTTTTCATATGATTCAAATCAAAATATAGTTTATTAACCACTTCCCGTGCCATTTAGCTCTATGAAACTTAGGCCAAGAATTAGACGCTAATAAATCTTAAATACCTCAGATATAGTATATCTATTTTAAATTCCATGCATGGGTATATATTTAAAATTACGGTGTAATAATAAAAACTGGCTTTTCAGTTTGACGAATCTGACTCGTTATGTTTATGTTTGGTCCCACCTTCTATTCACAAGCCTGGCTAATCATATTTATTTTTGAGCCAATATTTTTATCACAAGCCAGACACGTCGAGGCACGGGAAGGGGTTAAAAAAACAGTCTCAGCAATAATGTTGACAAAAAAAACATTTTTCACTTTTGATAGCAATCACTAGTAACTTGAAATATTTTAGAGGTAAAATTTAAAACATTAGATTAAAAGCGATATTTAATAATGTGTTTTATGAATAAATTATAATGAATAAAATATACATAACTACAAAGTATGTAAGAAAAACTTCATGCAAATAACCAAAATTGTAAAATCTGTATAATTTAATATTAAAATTAAACAACAACTAATACGGTATGGGTACATTCATACCTATTAAGCAAAGATAAATTGTTTTTAAGTTCAGTATCAAAGAAATCGTCATCTAATCGCCCAAATTTATCAACATTTCCAAACAAGAAAAATGTTAGGTTAAGCCCACTTCCCTCGTCGCATTCCTCATCGCTGTCAAACATTTTTATAATAATTATGCGTATAGTTTTTTGTCCATATAGAATTTAATGGCCTTTTCAACACCATTTGTATATTTTTCGTAATAACTTTCTTATTACAATATCTTTCATTAGGGAATTATATCCAAGCGAGTTTTGATATGCATTTGATTAAAAACACAGACGCACTGACGTTTGTTCACATAAACATTAATCATGCGTAGACTATCTTGAAGCATAGATAAAAGTCAAGGAGGTATGTTTTTCTAAAAGCTACACTAGCGCCTCTCGCGGCAAATTTAGTCCTTGCTTGAGTCTGAAGCCGATAATGACATTTAAAAATCAGTCCGTTTATTTAAATATAATGCTTCGAAATTGAAAAATTAACTAGTGGTGCCTGGCATCGTGCCCTAAGATAAATTACTGGAACTTTCCGGACCATAATTTAAAATTCTTAGAAACTTTAAATTTTTTTGAAAACGTTGAAAATATAATATTTTTGAGAATTTTGAAATTTTTCTAAAACTTGGACACTTTTGAAATTGATATTTATATTTTACATTTTTTGAAAATTTAGATTTTTGTTTTCAAAGCAATTGAGCTGCGTAGCTGTTTTAGATATGAAATATCGAAGCGCCGCGTTGCAGTCTACGGTATAAATCTTGGTACGGAACAAATAAAAGTGTGGGATGCATGGCATCGTCCCTTAAGGCAAATTGCTAGAATTTTCCGTACCGTAATTGAAAATCTTGGTACGGAACTCAAAAAAAATTACACAAAATGTGTACAAATTATTAAAATTTCTATAAAATATCTGATAGTTTGATGTACATATGCCGAATAAACAGTTTTGACCGCCAAATGACATTTTTATTGAGAGTCCATAACCGCTGAACCTGCCTTCCCAAAAATTAATTCAGTTGTTCATTTTGCCAATACAAGTAAAATGTTTTTTGAATTATTAAAATTTAACGCTCCGTTCTCTTTAAAATAGAGTTACCGTTTTTGTCATTTTTTTCCCCGTATCTTCGGAACGGTTGGACCTGCCTTCGCCAAAAACTAATCAGCACGTCTTCTTATCAATACGAATCGAATGATTTTTGAATTATTCAAATCGGTTGATCGGTGTTTTGTATCCGCACACACACGCATACACACAAACACACATACACACACTGTATTCACCTCAAACAGACACAAATTCATCTCAAATAAAAAAAACAATAAATATTAAAACATATTATTGTTCTTACTAATTGTGGCTACATTCAACAGTAAAGAAAACTAAAATTAAGATTTTTATCAGATTCAGTTGAAATCAATTACTATTGTAAAATGATATTGAGCAAATAGCAGACTTTATTTATATTGTTAGTTCAAACTGCTTGAATGATAACATATGTCTATAATCTTATTTACATTGGAAAGAATAATTAATTGAAGAATGCTTACCTATATCTGGAATTATCAGCACCTTATGCCTATATAAGTGAAGCTTGAAGTTTTAAAAACTGCATCATTTGATACCAGATTTCCAAATAAAGATCAGTCTAAATATTTTATTAGGCGATTGTAAAAAAAATGCGGGGTGGCAATTATTCAGTTTGCGACTATTCTAACCCTTTCCACTCGGATGTCTCCCTGAGGAGACAACGTAAGTGTAGCTACGTAAGACTCGGCTGTCTCCTCTGAGGCACGCGGCAGTTTGCATACGCAATGACCAACCCGCGGTTTATTATTAATAATTAATAAATTAATATTTATTTTGCCGAATTGGTTCCAATTCTTTTTAATCTCCGAAAGAAGAATTTTTCGAAAAAAATCCGATTCGCTAATTTCATGTTTCCTCGATGTTTCAAGTCATCGAATGAGATCAAATTTGAAAAAGTATGTGTGTGTGTGTGTATGTGAGCTGAATTTTTACCTTTTCGTCGATGTTTTCTCGACTAGATGAGCTAGACTGATCCAAAATACCAAAATTTAAAAGCCATTTGATGTATCTCGATAAGCACTATCGTTGTTCAGTTTTGCGCGACGACGGTCAAACCCTTTCTTTAATATTTGCAGAAAAGTGTGAAATTTTTCGACCACGTTTTAGGCCACAATCTTAAATCGTTTTTAAATATTCAAAAACTGTGTGAAATATATTGTTTGGAAATCGCGTTGATTAGTTTTGGTGAATATCGGCCTAATTTTTTTGGACGATTTTGATGAATCTTTGTATAATAATAGATTTCGTAGTCTGAGATAACATAAGATAAAGCAGGGCTTAGTCCGCTACATTATTAAACCAATGCAAAATATAAATTTCATGGGTGTATTTTTTACAAAGATAACGCTGTTAATAATCTAGATCTGGTATTTCGTCAGAAATATTCATCAACAGAAATGAAATAATAATTTATTTAATTTATCTCTTATAAAACTGCTTTCTTTAACTTAGTTTACTTTCTTAACTTCTCGTAGGGTAATTTATAGTGATCGCAAAAAATCGAAAATGAAAATGTTTATATATCTTTCAAACGTTTTAAACATTTCATACGTTTCAAAGGTTTCTGAACATTTTGGTATATCTTAAAAAAATGGATGTATGTGTGTGTGTGTGTATGTATGCGCGGATATAATTTTTCTTTGACGATTTCGATAACACAGATCAACCGATTTAAATGGTTCAAAAAACGACTTGTCGATTCCTATTGATAACAAGACGTGCTGATTAGTTTTTGACAAAGACAGGTCCAGCCGTTTCGAAGGTACGGAGCAAAAGGTGCCAAAACACAGTTATTCAGTTTTTGAGAGAACCGAACGTTCGATTTGAATGATATATAAAAACATTTTACTTGTATTGACGAAATAAA